>NC_134711.1:90335454-90638484 GCF_049634645.1 Pelodiscus sinensis | reverse complement strand
GTTCAATTCCTCCCGATGAGCCTGTTTAGGAACTACCAGGAGACTGGAAATGACAGACATCTCTGTGAGTTTGTCCTATAGCTAAGGTCAAGTTCTGGGGGAAAAAAGCACAAACTTCACCAAGGCCCAAATGGTGTCATGTCACCAGCTCCCTATGCACCATCCCCAAGCTTTCCTTGGGCCCCCATGTATCTTTTGGCCTCTAGTTATTTGCCAGATAGTGGTCATGTCTGTGACGATGGGGCCCCTGCCACTTAGTCTTCAGTGGGATAGCGAGAACAGCCCCCAAGAACTGATGCATTGTCAGCTTGTCCCCATTCCCACTTGGAAACAACTCAGAAGGAAAAAGTTCCCTTGTTTTTCCAGAAGTTCAGATTCCCAGACAATTCTCCCCTTCTCTGCTGACTCTCACAGTCTCCCCCACCTCTCCTACTGGGTGCATTGGCGTGGCCATGCTCATCCCCCTCCACCTCATCAAATGGTTTGCGCCCTCTGCTATACAACTCATACAAAAGGCTTCTGGCTTAGGAAAGCAGTTACCATGGAAACAAAGGACTAGGTTATCTTTAGAGAGTATTTTGTCTCTCTCTTTTAATTATTTACTAACGGTTTGAAGAAGAACAAGGAGAAGAAGAAACATTGATTCTTCCCAGAGAGAGGGAGTTGTTAAAACACAGCAGAATTTGTTGTCTTTCCCCCAAGGGATTCCTGTGCATTGGGCTGGAACAGGTCTAGTTCTCCGTATTTGAGAAGGTTCCTCTGGCCTGGTTGTTTCAGCTTCTCAGTGGAGCCCATGTTGCCAGGCTCTTGAGATTGGAGCGAAAGGGAAGGTAGAGACCTCACGTCTGCGCTACTGTAGGAATTGCTGAGCTCTCTGAGGCTGGGTGGAGGCAGGTGGCCCGTCATCTATGCTCCCGGTGACATGAAGAAGGAATCACAAGAGCCAACACAGAGAGAGTTGTCTCAGTTTCAGTTCACTGTTTGAACAGGTGCCCTTACATGGTCTCAGATGACTATTGCTTTCCCCTATACTTGAACAGGAGCTAACTTCTGTGTGGTGCCTGTTGCTCAGGCCAGATGTTTTAGGGTGTGTCTACCGTTGGAGCTGGGGATGGGACTCCCAACTCAAGGAGACATGCACACACTCAGCTCCCGCCAGCGCACTAAAGTGGAATGTAGCTACGGCAGGGTGAGCAGTGCGGGGAGGTGTGGGCTGTCCTGAGTGGGTGGCTATGGGGTAGCTAGCCCATCTTATTCATGCCAGTGTGGCTACATTCTATTTTTAGCACACTTGTTCAATGAAATTGCTTCAGCTGGGAATCACCCCTTCCAGCTGACCCAAGTGTAGATATGCCCTTAAAGTGGATGGCTATTCTTCCTACCTCTACCGAAAGGTTTCCACACAAATAAGAGGTATGGTGACCCAAAAGCCATAGCAGATATTTGAATTAGCATGCACTAAGTCACAAAAGCCAAAGGGGGGGGGGGGGGGGAAGTAGGGCAAAACTGGCTTTAGGACAAGCAAAAGGGCTCTGTACAGACATATACACTATGCCATGTGGAGTCACATATTCCCTACAGTTTACAGCCTTAGTAATACAGAATTTAGCAATGCCAAAGGCTCATCTCATCATCCACACTGTTTCCCAGCCATGACAGAATTAGGCCCTGGCAGTTTGTTTTTCAGTGTCGCCTAGTCTTGTGGGTTTCCCTACCTCCCATAGGAAACTATTCCCTAGCCTGCTACTGTCACAAAGGTCTCCCCAAATTTCAACTTTTTTTCACCCCATTGTCATTAAACTCCCCCCCCCCCGCCCCATCTATCATAAATAAATCCTTTTCCTACTTGATGTTTAGACTGCTCAAATACTTGTAGACTGTTACTATGTCCCTCTTAAGCTATTGCTTAGCCAAACTAGATGCATTTAGCTATTTTAATCTTCCCTTGCCAGCCAGTTCCTCTGGCTCTTTGATCATGTTCTGAGGAATCTTCTTTATAAATCCTTTCCTCTCTTAAACTGAATCCTCCCTATTTTCTATGTGCTTTATCTCAGGCTCAGGGGAAAGCCCCAGCTGTCAACTTGAGTGCTAGCTGGCCTCCTCTACATAGGGGAACTCTCTCTTCACCCACTCCCACCTGGGAATGGAGAAAGGTAGAACTACTTATTTTATTCCATGTGGGAATTGATTCTTTTTCAGCACCGCCACTGACACAGGGACCTGCCAAATTCCCCATTCCTAGACGCTGCTCTTCCCTAAATAAAAACCAGGTAGGCTTTGCCTGCCCTGCACCCATCGATACTCATTTCATTATGAAATATGAAGAGAAGTTAGACTTAAGGGATAGCAATAACCAGGATCACCTTATTTTATTTGCAAATCTGCACCATAGTATAACTGTTTTCCCTCCAGTTTTCTGGCACCTGCCCAATTCAACACATTGTCATTGATGGAGTAGGTATATTAGCTAATTAAATACAATGGGTCCCACTCCTTTAAAGTGCTGATTGCCATACATCCCCTTTTAAGTTAATGAGTATCAGTTTTGTCACTGGAATCTTGGGGTTTTGATCAAAACAAATTTCAATTTCTTATAAAAAAACAGCATCTGAACTTTGCCAGAGGTGGCCACGAAATATTTCTAACAAAAACTGATGTATTTTGATTGAAATGCCATTGTGGTGTCATATGGGGATTGTAGCTGAGAGGCCTCCTATTCCCAATTGTTTTGGGGCATCACCACCCCAGAAGGACTTCATCTCCCATGAGCCATAGCAGTCCCTCATCAAGAATGGAGACCATGATGCATCCTAGGCGATGTATTTCAATTAGGGCAGCATTTCCCAAACTATGGGCCGTGGCCGGGTACCGGGCCTCAGCGTGCCTGGTGACTGCCGACAGGGCCGGCCTCAGGCCGATTCGGGCCCCGCACCCCTGAACCCGGAAGTGCCAGCTGGGTCTCTCCCCTGGCTCTGCCTGGCGCGGCCCCCTGCGTGTCCTCCCACCCCACCCCACCCCTAGAGCGTCCCCGCCGTGCACAGCTCCTCCTCACCGCCTGCTGCTGCCCATATGCGGCGTTGCACGTGGGCGGGGAGCACGCCTGGGCTTGACGTGACGTCACGGCCCAAGATTTTAAAAGTCTTCGGAGGCACGTGGCGGGGCCACGCTGGCTCTGGCGGCCTCCGGCCCCGCAATGTGGAAGGCAGAAGGTAGGGAACGGGCTTGGGCAGAGGCGAGGAGGAGGCGGCGGCGGGCTTGCATGGAGGGGGAGGAGTGGAAGGAGAAGGGGCTTGGGCAGGGGTGAGGGGAAGGCACCGAGGGACAGGGGTGCAGGAGAGAGAGACAAATGCCAGGGGGCCAAGTGCAGACCATGAGGGAAAGGGCAGGAGGGGAGGTGTCAGTGGGAGGGGGGACAGGGTGATGCTGGGAGAGGAGAGGGGAAGGACACTGGGGGCTGGAAGGGGAGGTGCTGGGAGAAGGCTTGAAAGAAGGGGTGGGCATGAGGAAGGCCAGGATGGCGCAAGGCATGTGTGAGGGCACAGAGGGGCAGGAGGGGATGGGGCAGAGAGTGCTGAGGGGGTGGATATCAGGGAAAGAGGGGGCAAAGGGGGCAGGGGCAGTAAGGGAAGGGGAAAGCACCAGGAGAGTGCAGGGCTAAGGGAAGGTGCAGGTGCCAGGGGATTCTGGGGTGAGGAGGAGGGGAGAGCTGGCCACCAGAAGCAGCACTGGACGGGGGAATCGGGGCAGGCTGGGGAGATTGGGGGGCCGGTGGAAGCAGGGCTGCCGGGGGGTGCGAGGTTGGGGGCAGGGAGCTGGCCGGGGAAGATGGGGGTGGGGAGAAGAAGCGGCCTCTGGAAGGAGGGCTGGATACAGGCAGTGGGGCTGGCCAAAGGAGATTGGGAGGAGAAGTGGACCTGGCTGCCCGGGAGGGGGTTGAGGGAAGTGGGGCTGGCCAGTGGCACAGCGGGGGGAGCAGGGGGGAGGAATGAATCGGCCTGCAGGGAGTGGGACTGACCCGGCCATATGTAGATCTTAGGACGCTGCCCCTGTTTCCCCCTTGCTCCCCGCACGTGTTAGTCCAGCCTGGGGATTCTATTGTCCCCCCACACACACTCCCCCTCGAGTAGTTGCAAACTGGCTGGCTGGTAGACACACTCATACAGCCTGAGCACATTTACCAGCCAGGCAGTTCGAAACTACAAACTGATACATCTAATAATAATACAACTTACCTAATGAGAAAATACCAGACATATTATATGTCTGGTATTTTCTCAGTTTGTTTTTTATGTGTTTATATTTTTGGGCTGCAAAAAGCAGTATTGGAAAAAAAAAGGGTTCCAACTAAAGTAGGGGTATGTCTACACTACCCCGCTAGTTCGAACTAGCGGGGATAATGTAGTCATCCGCAATTGCAAATGAAGCCCGGGATTTGAATGTCCCGGGCTTCATTTGCATGAAGCCGGCCGGCGCCATTTTTAAATGCCGGCTAGTTTGAACCCTGTGCCGCGCGGCTACACGCGGCACCGAGTAGCTAGTTCAGATTAGAAGCTAGTTCCACGAGGTGTACAGCTAGTTCGGATTAGAAGCCTAATCCGAACTAGTTACTCCGTGCCGCGTGTAGCCGCGCGGCACGGGGTTCGAACTAGCCGGCATTTAAAAATGGCGCCGGCCGGCTTCATGCAAATGAAGCCCGGGAAATTCAAATCCCGGGCTTCATTTGCAATTGCGGATGACTACATTATCCCCGCTAGTTCGAGCTAGCGGGGTAGTGTAGACATACCCTAAAAAGTTTGGGAAACCCTGGTCTAACCAGTTTTCTGTCAGTCTTACAGTCCATTTATCCATTCCATATTCCTTAATTTGCTGGCGAGAATATTGTGGGCGACCATATCAAAAGCTTTGCTAAAGCTGGCACTGGGGGTTTTGGGAGGACCAGAAACAACTTATTTGAATATTCATCATTTGATTAATGAATATGTAAATATGCAAATGAACATTACTGGTCCTCCAAAAGTTCGTGAATGGATTTACTGGTCCCCGTGTCAAAAAGTTTGGGAACCCCTGAATTAGGGAATTCCAGGCTATAGATATGAATGAGAGCATGAGGCACCACATCAGCATTTCAGAATCAAAATATTTCAGATTTATGTTTGCCAAAATTACAACATTTTCTGAGGAAAAGTGTCAAGAATTTTTTTTTTTTGTCAAAACATAAGAACAGCCATACTGGGTCAGACCAAAGGTCCATCTAATCCCGTATCCTTTCTGCCAACAGTGGCCAATGCCAGGTGCCCCAGAGGGAGTGAACAGAACAGGGAATCAAGTGATCCCTCTCCTGTCACCCATTCCCAGCCTCTGACAGAAGCGAGGGACACCAGTCTACACGTCTTGGCTAATAGCCATTGATTGGACCTAACCTCCATGAATTTATCTAGTTCTTTTTTGAACCCTATTAGGGTACGGCTAGACTTGGGGGGGGGGGGGTTCGGGATACCAGAGGTATCCCAAAAAAACCTCCGCTGCATGCAGGGAAAGCGTTTGCTCTTCTGTTTGTTTTTTTTTTTGGTGGAAGAGCAAATCCACTCTTTTGGAAGCCCCTGTATTCCTCGTTCTATGAGGAAGTAGGGGGCTTTTGGAAGAGGGTTCCCCCCCCCCAATATTTGACCCAGTCTAGATGGGCCAAACATCAGAAAAACTTTTTCTGACAAACAGATGTAGCCTAGCCATACCTTAAAGTCCTGGTCTTCACAACATCCTCTGTCAAGGAGTTCCACAGGTTGACTATGTGCTGCATGAAGAAAAACCTTCCTTTTATTTCTACAGGAGAAAAAACTCAAGTTTCAAGACAGCTCTTAAGTTCAGGGAGAAGAAAAGTGCTTAGTGTTTTGCCCAGGCAGGCCCCTTGGACACATGCCATCCAGCTCAGATGATTTTTATATGTTCAGATATGCCCTTCCCCAGTCTTTAACAACAGATGTTTTATAGGATCTGCCTTCTCAATTGTTCAACATTATTTATATTTCTGGCTAAAGATAGGTTTCAAATTGGAACTTAGCATCTCAGCTATTTAGGAGTTATCATTAATTTCATTCATCTGATTTATTAATGAACTAGTTTTTCTCCAGCCCTTTTCCTTCTCCATTGCTAAAGGCCCTTCTTATTCCTGCTAAGATGTGGAAAATGACTGTGGAATATGTCATTGCACAGGTGAGTGTTTGTCTCCCAATTGCTTCCAGATCTAATGTGCTGCATTTACAGGTACAATGTTGCTTTCTCCTAAAGACCAACACCACAAACTCCACCTGGGCCTGTATTGGAGAATGCCAAACTGGGCTCTCTCTTTCCAGCAGGAGCAGTAGCGATGAATATTTTACAGGCAGAATTCTGCCCTGGCTTATGCCTTCAATGGGGTTGCACAGATGTAACTGAGGCAGGATTTGGCCCTGCAATTGCCTGCAAGGTGTTTTGCATACATTGGGGCTGTGTCTAGACTGGCCAGTTTTTCCGGAAAATCTGCCGCTTTTCCAGAAAAACTTGCCAGCTGTCTACACTGGCCGCTTGAATTTCCGCAAAAGCACTGACTTCCTATTGTAAGAAATCAGTGCATTTTGCGGAAATACTATGCTGCTCCCGTTCGGGCAAAAGTCCCTTTTGAGCAAAACTTTTGCGCAAAAGGGCCAGTGTAGACAGCTCAGATTTGTTTTGCGCAAAAAAACCTCGATCGCAAAAATGGCGATCGGGGCTTTTTTGCGCAAAAGTGCATTTAGATTGGCCACGGACGCTTTTCCGCAAAAAGTGCTTTTGCGGAAAAGCATCCATGCCAATCTAGATGCTCTTTTCTGAAAATGCTTTTAACGGAAAACTTTTCCGTTAAAAGCATTTCTGGAAAATCATGCCAGTCTAGACGTAGCCCTAGAGATGTAGAGCATCCTGGACTCCCATTGACTTCTACAGGAACCGAGGGGACTCAGCACCTCACAGGCTCAAGCCCTTAATTAACAACTGGGTTGTTGCCATGTAAACCACAACAGACTCCAGGTCACTGCCTTTTCCCGTCACTTCGTCAGCTGTACTGGGTCTGATGGGCTACAAGGAATACAAATCTGTACCATCTCATTTTTAGTCACTGAAGTTAGGAGCTCCATGCCAGGGAGCAAATCTGTAGCATAAGAAAGGGTTATTCCTACAAGTCCACTTTTGGGACTACACAAGCACATTAACCCCTTTGGCTTTTCCCTCCAACTCTCAAGGGCTTCTGTATTTAGTTACTGCCTCCTGTTTCTGTGTCAGTGCATGCTCTCCTACTCTCCTGTCTGTGAGCTTCCCTTTGTGAAACCACATTGGCCTCTGACAGTTCTTACCTATCCACGTACTTTTCCCTGGCTGAAAAGTGAGAGTCACCTGGCTGTACCTCCAGTCACCACACTAGAGTGTTCCCTGCTTTGTTTTCCTTTGCTATAACAGGTGCAGGGCTGGCATTTTACAGAGCCTGGGAAAGTGTCCCCAGGAAAGCAGATAGCTTGGCTAGGTAGAACCCAGTATAAACAACTATACTAGTCACCTCTGGATCTTAAAAAACAACAGACAAGTTCTGCAGCACCTTAGAGACTAACAAAAATGTAGATGGTATCATGAGCTTTTGTGGGCATAGACCACTTCTTCAGATGAATGGAGTAAAGGGTCTAGGGTACAAATAAATAGCAGAGAAAGAGGGTATGGGGAGGAAAAAAGTTGTCAAAAGTGTCTGCGCTAAATGAGGCTAATAGAGTGGGCTGTAAGTACCCAGTGCTTAGCTTTTTGTCATTAAGGCGTGGAATATAGTGACCCATCCAGGGCAGGTCTTTGTTCAGACGTTGATTGCAGGTGTCAAACTTGTAAATGAAACCAAGTTCTGCAGCTTCTCTCTCTGGCTAGTTGTAGTCACTTTTTGATCCATTAATGAGTGCCCATGAAGTTAAAATGTTCCCCAACAGGCCTCCGAATCTATTAGGTGTACAAACCTGTCCTCAGCTTCCAGTCAGGTTAAACCAGTTGTTGTGCAGTGAGCAATCCAGTAACCAATGAAGTAGGAGGAAATGTACCGACTAACACAACGAGGCTATGTCTGCACTACAGAGTTTTTCCGGGATACCTCTGATATCCCCCAAAAAATCTGCCACATCCAGGGATCACGTGTGCTCTTCTGAAATTTTTTTTGGAAGAGCAAACACGCTTTTTTGGCATCCCTGTAAACCTCGTTTTACAAGGAAAACGGGATGTTCCGAAAAAGGGTTTTTTTTCTGACATTTGGCCTGTCTACACCCGCCCAAATGTCGGAAAAGCTTCCTCCAAAAAAAGTGGAAAAACCTATTCAAATTGCAGTTTGCATAGCTTTTTCTGGAAAAACAGTGTAGTGTAGACATAGCCTGAAGCATCTTTTAATCCAAACTTTTGTTCTTAAATCAGAAAGTGTAATCAGAGAGGGTATGTCTAGACTACATGGCTCCATCGACTGAGCCATGTAAACTAGTTTACCCAGCATAAGCAAAGAAGCGGGGATTTAAATAATCCCCACTTCATTAAAACAAACATGGCCGCTACGCTGTGCCAACGATCAGCTGATCTGGCACAGCATGGCAGTCTAGATGCGGATCTGTCGGCTGGGGAAGCCTTTGCCGACCGATCCCTTATGCCTCGTGACACGAGGTTTACGGGATCGGTCGGCAAAGGCTTCCCCAGCTGACAGATCTGCATCTAGACTGCTGCGCTGTGCCAGATCAGCTGATCGTTGGCACAGCATGGCGGCCATGTTTATTTTAATGAAGCGAGGATTATTTAAATCCCCGCTTCTTTGCCTATTCCAGGTAAACTAGTTTACTTGGGTTCATCGACGGAGCCACGTAGTCTAGACATACCCAGAGAGACCAATCCACACATCCAGGATAAACATCAGGGATTGGTACTGTCCCACATGCCTCTGGACGGATAGACACACACACCCCTGCTCCCTCAATTAACTAGGAACTGTTGATTTTTCCCCTCTTACAAATACTTCTTGGCTACATCTAGACTGGCATGATTTTCCGCAAATGCTTTTAACGAAAAAGTTTTCCATTAAAAGCATTTGCGGAAAAGAGCATCTAAATTGGCACAGACGCTTTTCCACAAAAGCACTTTTTGCAGAAAAGTGTCCATGCCAATCTAGACGCGCTTTTGCGCAAAACAAATCTGAGCTGTCTACACTGGCCCTTTTGCCCAAACGGGAGCAGCATAGTATTTCCGCAAGAAGCACTGATTTCTTACATGAGATCGTCAGTGTTCTTGCAGAAATTCAAGCGGCCAGTGTAGACAGCTGGCAAGTTTTTCCGCCAAAGCAGCTGCTTTTGCGGAAAAACTTGCCAGTCTAGACACAGCCCTTATGTTTACAAATATTATGACAATTAAGCAAATACAGCCAACCTTATTTTATCTCCAAGTGTGTCTTCCCAAATCCTGTTTTAGCTTCTTCTCGTATCCTTCTCCACTACTTCCTAAGATGAACTGCATGAGGGGTTTTGGTTCAAGCATTCCAGCTTAGTCCACATGTAGAAAAGCTGCACACAGTCTCCACAATGACAGATGTGTCTAACCATGGGCCAAGGATGACAGGGTGTTGTGTGTCGGTGTCAGGAGATGCTTCCCTCTGCGTTGGTGAATCCCAGTCGTCTTCCCCCCACCCCATACACCACCTGCCCTCTTTTAATGATGAAATTTCAGTCAAGTGTGCAGTTCAGATCATGCAAGAGGGTTTTTCAGCCTAGCTGCCAAAGGTTAGTATCTACTGTTACATTTGAGTGGGGGTGTGGGGAGAAGGGAAATAACCCAATGACCAACTGAATTTTTTAAAACTACATTGGGATCTGGCTGACATTTATTGCTTCCTCTTGTGTGTCAGCCACAGGGAGTGTGGGCAAAGGGTGTGTGGTGCGTTCTAAGGATTTCTCTGTACTGGCCTCTTTTCCTAGAGGTATTTAGGTAACAAGCAGCCCAAGTTGTGCACAGGGGAAATTGTTCCCTAAATCTCTTATGGAACAGGTACACAATGAACGAGAGCCAATTTGGGGTCTTGGAAGCTCAAGGTTTGGCTTTGGGGCTGAGGGGGAAGTAGAGGGGCAGGACTGTTTGGTCATTGCCTGATGACAGCAGAATGCAGTTTCTGCTAGAACCTGCCAATGCTACTGCTGGAGTGGCCAGTGGAGAGCCACAAGAGCTATGTGCTCTCCTGGGCGGAGCTCTCTAGAGCGAGCCTGTTGCTGGAACATCATAGGCCTCGCCTCCTATGGCGCCACGGTGAGTTATTCCTGCTAAGGGGTCCAGCCCTTCATGTTCACAGTGCTACCCCTCTATCAGCCCAGAGGGGAGAGTCCCCTCCCTCCCTCCCCCTGCACTGCAGTCAAGCACCACGGCTGGGCTACGGTAAAGCATCAGGTGCCCTTTTAAATTCCAAGAACAGAGTTGGTGTCACTAGAAGCTTGGCTGCACTCCGGTAACCAGGAATCAAATTCAGCAGCACTTTGTACTGTAACCTTCCCATATACTAATTTAGGGCATGTATACCCCAGAGCAGGAAGACAGACCAGTGAAGTGTGGACACAGTGGCACAAGCCAGGGGCTGGACTAGCCACCCAAATATGTAGCTATGTCCGTGGCCTGGCAGGACTAGTGCTAGCACTCTTGCAGGGGGACACTTTAACTTACCTTTGTGGATTTGGCTGCTGAAATCCCACAAGAGAAGCTGAGTGACTGGCCCATCAAGCCTTAGAACTCAAGCCAAGCGGCCCCTTAAAACAGGCTCCACTTCTTAGCTGGCATACAGCAGAGTAGGTGCCTTGAAGTCAGCAGACCCACATTGACATGCATTAGCAAAGCGTCTGGCCCTGCAAATCCAAGAGTATAACTCATGGCCTACGTCTACACTGGCATGATTTTCCGAAAATGCTTTTAACAGAAAAGTTTTCCGTTAAAAGCATTTTCGGAAAAGCACGTCTAGATTGGCAGGATGATTTTCCACAAAAGCACTTTTTGCGGAAAAGTGTCCGTGGCCAATCTAGATGCGGTTTTCCGCAAAAAAGCCCCGATCGCCATTTTCACGATCAGGGCTTTTTTTGCAGAAAACACTACTGTGCTGTCTACACTGGCCCTTTTGCGCAAAAGTCTTTCGGAAA
This sequence comes from Pelodiscus sinensis, assembly GCF_049634645.1. Taxonomy (NCBI): domain Eukaryota; kingdom Metazoa; phylum Chordata; order Testudines; family Trionychidae; genus Pelodiscus; species Pelodiscus sinensis. The sequence continues at coordinate 90,627,298 of NC_134711.1, read as the reverse complement.
AAGACTTTTGCCTGAACAGGAGCAGCATAGTATTTCCGCAAGAACACTGATGATCTTACATGAGATCGTCAGTGTTCTTGTGGAAATTCAAGCGGCCAGTGTAGACAGCTGGCAAGTTTTTCCGCAAAATCATTTGATTTTGCGGAAAAACTTGCCAGTCTAGACACAGCCATGAAGTTCAGGGCTTCTTTAGTTTGAATAATACCCAGGGCCCAGCAGATGGCACCTATCCTTGATTATAAAGTTTTTCAACAGTTTACAATTTTTATACCCACTCTCTGGGTGCTGGCAGGGGGTAGCCTGACAGGTCAAGTCAGGGAAGGAGCCCAGGTTCAAACCCCGTTGCTCCCCACTCAGACAGCCAAAGGGAGAGTAGCAGCTGACTTTGCCTGGTTGAATTCCTCAGGGCAAAAACAGGGCTAGCTGGTTCAGGGAAATGTAATTTACCACCCCGTTATGGCTGCTAGCCAATCTGGACTGACATTTGTCATGTTTCTGAGCACTGATGCCACAGAGATCTGAGCATGAATGAGAGCTAGCCACAACGGCATGAAGGAAACAAGAAACTTTGCCTAAATCCTGAATCTACAAAAGCTGGTTTGATGCCCAGCTTACAGGTTAGAGTTTTGCTTTTAGGGCTGAGCTTATGAACCTTTCCTAGTGAGACAAGGACATGCTGCAGAAAAGTAACTTATTTCTAGCCAGGCTGATAGGAAGTATGTGAAGGCTCACAGCCAATTGAATATTCATATGACCTTTCCAGTCTCTGGAGCCAGACATCTGCAGCAGTTTCAATGTATTTGGGTGCTGTTACAAACCAAACCTTTTACCCAGACCTTGTCACGTCATGCTTGAAACAGCACCTCTGGCACATGTGCCTCAGCTAGCCCAGACTCCACAGCCATCCTTACCCATACACAGAATACACAGTTGCATAGCCGTAGGGCACCCAAAAATCTGGGGCACTATTGGGTCTTAATGTCCACCCACTCACCTCTTCCAATCCCTGTTCTATGGCTCTGCTTCCTCTGGAGAGGAGCTAGTTAACTTAAAAATGGAAAAAGCCTGCCAGACCTATTAGAGAACCTGTGAAATAAAGAGCCATTCAAGTGGTAATGAAGCCATTTAACAGGCATTTGCCAACTGCTTTCAGTTGCTGAATTTACTGTGTTACTCTACAGGGGCTTAGCTGAAAATTTGCTTTAAAAATATTTCATTAGTGTGTTGCTGCAGATTATCCAATCACATCTCTAAAAAATCATCATTGTTCCCAACCTCTGGCTGCCATGGGCACCGGGGCACCAGTTCAATGGTACTGCTTAGGGCCCCCTACATCCTAAGGGCAGCATGGTCAGATTCTGTGGTTCTGTATCAGGCTATCCAGGGGTAGGCTAGTCCAGTGCTTCCTGGCTTGCCTTATAACTGACCTTTATTTATGCCTGGATTAACACAATTTTATAAAGTTGTGCACAAAAAGGCAAAAATAGTTCCGTGAGGAGGATTGTGGGAGGTTTGTGTTAATTATGGAGGAAGCAAGGATCTGAATCCTGGCCTGTGTGACCCAGCCAGTCTGTCCCTCGGGACATGCTAAAGGTGCTGATTTCCTCCCTCCGGTCTCACTCAAGTTGCTGCTACATTTTGTTGTGCTGTGGATATGGAGAGAATCAGTACAGCAGCTAATGTGGCACTTGGGAGGGGACTGATCACAAGTGACTGAATAAATTTGCTCCAGTAAGACTCCCAAGTGACAGAAGAAGTAGACTCACATCCTCCTCCCCCCAACTTCTCCCCACTTACTGCTAACAACACCTCCTAGCCCTTAAGGGAGAGGGCCCAGAGACAGAGCAACACCAGCTTCCTCTAATGCAGCAATGGGCAACCTAGGCTAGTGAGTGGGCCTCCATCTCAGTGGGGCCATGTGGCAGGGTCACCAGCCTCGCCCCCTTCAACCACCAAGGCCTGGTCCTTTAACTGCAGGCCCAGCCCTTTTAAATACAGGCTCCTGCAGCCTAGTCCTTTGAGTACAGGCCCCAGCTGCCTAGTCCTTTATGAGATCCCCTCACCCTCCAGGACCTGGGAGGAAGGGGTAGGGGGGCCCAGGCCCTCCCTCTCCACTAGGCCCCAACCCAGGGCCCTATCAGTGGCAGGCAGTTCCCACCACTGGCTCAGCAGGGAGTTTTCCCCAAAACTCTCCAAGCCCACTGGGTCCTTTCCTGGTCCCCGCCCTGGGTTGTTTCCTACCCCCTTGCCAACAGCACTCCACCTGTGGATGTGGGTCCAGCAACATTGGCAGGCACAGCTTAGGAGGCAGCAGTGGCTGGGACAGCAATGGCTTCTGGGGGAGGGGGGGCAGCACAGCCAGCATTGCAGTCTGGCTCCTCCCGGAAACAACAGCTGTAGGGGTAACTGGTCCAGTGCCTCTGGTTCCAACTGCAACAGGTGTCACTCCAGTGTCTGGAGAGGAGCTCTTTCCCCTCCAGCAGCCCACACCAACTGAGCATGCCCAGCATGTATTCTACCCAATAGGCCGGCTCTCCGCCCCCAGGTTCAGTGTGGGGGCTGGCCAGCCCCGTCACAGGGCGCAAGATTGAAATTGGACATGTGCACTAGCCATGACCCCGAGAATAAGATTAAATACAGTGCACTTGATTCTCCTTCCTTATTGTGCCTTTTCAACACAAAGTGAGCCATTATTGGGGCAAATTAAATTGCTGGCAAAAGTAACGTAAAGAAGCAGAGGGAGCGCCCGGTTCTCGATGCTGTGTGCAATCAGCATGCACCTCATGCGTGCCCTTGCTTTAACTGTGCATCACTTCTCATTTTGCCAGGCGCTGCTCAACCTTCCCCTCTGCTCCAGACTCCACCCCCCAATCCACCCTTTCCCTCAGACCATCACTTGGCCTCTTCCCAGCCTCCTCCCCTGAGTGCACCCCATCCCTTCTTCTCCAGCTCCCTCCCAGCATTTCCAGAGCGCTATGAATTGACTGATTCGTGCCCTGTCCCCACTCATCATCCCTCTCCCTCCCAAAGGTTGGGCAACGCAAATCAGCTGATTCGCAGCATTCAAGTTCTGGGGGGGTGGGGGCAGCAGGGCACTGGGGTGTGAATCAGCCAATTGACGATGTTCTGGAAGTGCTGGGAGGGAGGGGGAAGAGTAGGTAAGTATGGGGCCCCCAGTGTGTAAGAGGCACAGGGGAAGGGGGCCGGAGGTACATGGGCCACACACAGAGACCCGATGAGCCGCAGGTACAGGCCGCAGGTACAGGCCACAGGTGGCCCATCACTGCTCTCATGCATTAATATTCCAGGCACGCAGGTAGGGCAGGAAAGATGCTCTGTGTTTGTGGGCTTGCATTTCTCGATGATGCAGTTGTGTCATTTTCACATTAATGCTCATGTTATGCTTTACTGCCTTCATTTATATCATTCAGCTCAGCAGCTGAAGGGCCGGTCTCCCCTATTAAGAAGTTTGAACTATATGTGTTTGCCAGACATGTGAATTAAGGTGTGTGTGTATGCGCACGTGTGCAAGAGCAAGTGAATTAGTATTTGTCTATCACTCTGTAGGAACCTGTGCTAGGACACGAAGAAATCTATGCAAATGTCTGTGGTGTAATAGAATGTACTCACTTGCAAGAGCAGCATTGGCTGTGATATGGCTCTGGACCAGGAATCTCAGCTTCCACCCTGGCCTTCTACTCTCACCCCTAACACTGCCCCGCTGTGTAATCTTATGCAGGTCATTTCAATTAGCGATGTTTCTTCTAATCTTTCCCAGCCACATGAGGATTTTTTCCATCCATGTGCGGAATAAACTTATGTGCAGATGTGCACCACCAGTAGGAACACAAAGCCTAGCTGGGAGTGCTCTGCTAATCAGCTGGGTAGAATTGGAGCCTCCCCTGAGCGGCCACACAAGCACTCATCTTAGGCTATGTCTACACTACAGCGTTTTTGCAGAAAAATGGCCATTTTTCCACAAAAACTCACAGAGCATCCAACCTCAAGCGCATTTTTGCACGAGTAAATCGAAAGATCAGAGGGGTTTTTGCACAATTGGTAATCCTCTTTCTATGAGGAAGAACACCTTTTTGCGCAAGAGCTCTTGCACAAAAAGGCATGTGTGGAGGGGGAAGACTGGTTTTTTGCACAAGCAGAGGGAAGAGGAAAACACACAGATGCCCTGGTGGCCATTCTGTTCATAGCAATCACTGCTTACTTGCAAGAGAATATCCAGGCAGTCTGGATGCTCTCTTTTGAAAAAGCATATTGCTTTTTCTATGCGCTTTTGCAGTGTGGACACTCTCTTGTGCAAGAAGTTTTTGTAGACGATCTCTTCCAACAAACACTTCTTGCACAAAAAGCCTGCAGTCTAGACGTAGCCTTACAGGGAACACGGTCAATTAGCCACCCCGTGCCTCAGTTTCCCACAGCGTATAATATTTACTCTTCTTTGTAACATGAAAGCTATAAAGCACAGTATGGGCTATGTGTGCTGTCTAGTGCTAGCTGGTGTGTATGTAAATGCACACATGACAGTCTATATGCATGGAGGTGTTTATCTGCCAGCTGTTGAGACAAGTTTTCAGATGACTTCAACTCCCAGGAGTGGGATTTTCAAAAGGGCTGAAGTGAGTCAAGGGCACAAGTCTCCCGAAAAGCCCCTGGGATTCATGCATCCAGCTCACTTAGGAATCTGAACATTTCACCCTAAAAGGAATGGCCAGATGTTCAGCTGTTCAGGGCTCCTTTTAAATGCTGCCCTGACATGCCTGGCAGTCTGCTATGCCAGGCTCTGAGTGCATGCGCCTGGATGCTGGGAACGCGTGCACGAGGGCACATGTGAGTGGGGAGAGGCTCTGTGCCAGTGCGCTTGACACCATGTCGGTGTGTGAATGGCGGGGCAGAGAGTCAGGTACATGGTTTGCCTAGGGCCCTCGCTCATAAAGCTCGCGCTGCAGGATGTAAGCCCAGATCCCCTCTGCGTTTCCAGCAGGCTTACGAGTCCCTCCTAACGGGAACAGGAGACCAGTCGCTCCAATCCTGGCCACTTTGCTTGGTCTCAGTGTGATTTAATAGCCCCATTTGCATGGAAGGAACCATTACGCCTCTCCTCGCCAGCCCGGCTGTAACTCTCTCTGCCTGTCACTCTGCTGCTTCAGGGACAGCAGACTGGTAATGAAGCGACACTGGAGTGGCAGCCGCTAACGCAATTAAACGACACGGAACACAAAGGGCAGGGGGGAGGGAAACGGGAGTGCAAAGGAATGAGCCGCTGCGCCTCTCTCCGCACTGGTGCGTGTGTGGGTGGCGAGGGGGGATGCCAGGGGCAATGAGCACATATGCTCTATGTCAGCAGATTTACCAGCAAACCTCCAGGAGCCGGCAAAAGAACATAAGGTGTTTCGGGGGCAGGGAAAAGCTTCCCAATCCACCAGGTTAGCGCTTTCTTGGAGCAACCGGAATTTTCCCTCCTGCTCTTTCCCACAGGCCCCTCTAGCCCCTCCTCCTCTGTCCCAGAAACCTGCAGTTCTCTGCAACTCCTCCACTCGGCATCAGTCCGTCTATATTCTCCCCATCCATTGCTCACCCCTTGTGCATGAGATGGGAGTTGCTTACGGTCTCTGCTTGCCCTGATTGGCCTTGTTTGGAGACTGGCCCCCATGTTTCTGAACATGGGCGGTGGGTGAAGGTAGAGCTGGGGAAGCAAACTTCCACCCCCAGCCCCGCCCCTTTTTCCCAATTCCACCCCTGGAGCTGCACCCTCTCCTCCCCAGCAACACAGGTAGGGGAGGCAGCCAGTGGCCCCAGCCTCCCCCCCCCCCCCCACAACACCACAGGGAGGGTGGGTGGCACACAGACCCAGCCTCCCGAGCCCCGGAGCAGGGGGAGGGCAGGCACTCAGGGGCAGCAACACTCCTCCCCCAGTACACCTTCAGCAGGCATTCTGGGGATGGAAAATAGGTGGGGCCAGGCTGGCGGTTTGGGAAGGCAATGCCTTCCCCTGCCTATGATATACAGTGACCCCGTTTCTGAACCTCTGGCTGGTGTGAAAAATCCCTTCCAGCATTGGCTCAGGCTGCTCCCCCAACTACCAATGCCTGGACTGGGGCCCTGTCTTTTGTTCCCATTGAGAACAAGCCCAGTCCCCTTACTCTTTCTCCATACCTCAGCTCCTTCCCACCTGCTCTCATCTCTGCTGTGCCCTCTCCAGGGTACAGGGCTCAACCCTTTTATGCCACTTCAGAGCTTTTAGGCAGCACCCTTCACTGGGAATGTACTTTCCTTCCCCTCACAGTCCTGGCATTGGAGTGTGCTGGGGGTCCGGAGGGCATGTGGCCAGGCACTTCATGGTTCAGCTACTCCGGGCAGTGGCACAGCTCTATGGGAAGCTACGGGCAGCAACTGTAAGTCAGAACAGGTCCTGGGCCCCCAGAGCAACCCAGAATTCAGGAGGCACAACAAAGTGCACATCCACATACGGCCCTCAATGTTCCCTCTAATCTTTTCCATCCTAGTGAGGAATAAATTTGTATATGCACCGAGACATGTCTGAATGTGCACCGCCAGTAGAAACAAAAATATCTAGCCATGGGTGCTCTGCTAATCACTGGGCAACACTGGAATCTCGCCAGAGCAGCCACACAAGTGCATAGTTTGCAGGAATACTGATGGCCCTCTCCCCTGTCCCTGGGCTGCCCCTCCCATGCTGCAACACCCACAAACTTAAGCTGAGAATCTGGGCCAGTATCAGATGGGGTCAAAAATACCACAGCCTTATTGAAGAGTTGCTCTCTTCCTTTTGAGATGGTTACCAGCGACAGTAGACCAGTGGGCTGTGTCTAGACTGGCCAGTTTTTCCGGAAAATCAGCCGCTTTTCCAGAAAAACTTGCCAGCTGTCTACACTGGCTGCTTGAATTTCCGCAAAAGCACTGACTTCCTATTGTCTGAAATCAGTGCTTTTTGCGGAAATACTATGCTGCTCCTGTTCAGGCAAAAGTCCCTTTTGCGCAAAACTTTTGAGCAAAAGGGCCAGTGTAGGCAGCTGAGATTTGTTTTGCACAAAAAAGCCCTGATTGCAAAAATGGCGATTGGGGCTTTTTTGTGCAAAAGTGCGTCTAGATTGGCCACGGACGCTTTTCCGCAAAAAGTGTTTTTGCGGAAAAGCGTCCGTGCCAATCTAGACGCTCTTTTCCGAAAATGCTTTTAACGGAAAACTTTTCTGTTAAAAGCATTTGCGGAAAATCATGCCAGTCTAGACGTAGCCATGGGGTCTAACCAGAGCCTTACATAGTAAGCGTATCGCTAAGACATAATCCCCTTCTAGACACGATTAATAAAGAATTAAAGGAGGGTAATCCAATTACTGTCAATCAACATGAGTTAATGGCAAATGGAACCTGTCAAACTAATGATATCTTTTTTTGGATTAGATCACAAGTTCGGCTGTACAGGTAACAGGGTTGATGTAATATACTCAGAATTCTCTGAGGCATTTGTCTTTGTATCACAAAACATTTTGATTAAACAACTAGAATAACAGAAATTACAATAGAAATAGAGCAATAGACATAATAATAGAAAGTTAACAAAGCACACCTTGAATGGATTGAAAGCTGGCTAACTGGAAGGTTTCAAAATGTAACTGTAAATGGAGAATCAGCATCAAACAGGTATGATGTCAGTAGTGGAGTTCCTCAAGTATCAACTCTTTGCCCTAAGTCATTTAACATATTATCAATGATCTGGGAAAAAACATTAAAATAATCACTGGCAAAGTTTGCAGAGGGCATAAAAATCAAGGGGATGGTAAATAATGAAGAGGCTACGTCACTGATCCAAAGTGATCTGAATTGCTTGGTAAGCTGGCCACGAGAAAACAATAAACATTTTAATATGGCTAAATGTAAATGCATGCATTTAGGACCAAAGAATGGAGGCCCTACTTAGCCATTCTATCGTGACAAGCACAGTGACCCTGAAAAAGATTTCAGGGTGAAGGTGGATTAGCTACACGAGTTCCCAGTGAGAGATGCTGCCCATAAATTGCCTAATACTTTGGAGGTGGAAGGGAGAGTCCCCAATTTTTTGTTTTGTTTTTGCTTTTGTGTTACAAAGAGTTATAAGAGGTGAATGGATCTTGAAAAATCACCAAAGAATGTGTTATGTAATTTATGGACAGCTTCCGACACCATGGTCAAAAGAGCTAATGCAATCCATGGATGCATAATTTGAGGAATCTCATGTAGGAGTTGAGAGGTTATTTTACCTCTGTCTTTGGCATTGGTTTGACCACTACTGGAATACTGGGTCTGTTGTCTACAGTTCAAGAAGAATGTTGCTAAATGGTGAGAGAGTTCCAAGAAGAGCCATGAGCATGATTAAAGGATCAGAAAACAGGCCTTATATGCCAGTAGATTCAAGGAGCTGCATCTATTTAGCTTAACAAAGAGAAAGGTTAAGCGGTGACTTGACTGTAGTCTGTAAGTACCTACACGAGGAAACTCATATTTGATAATGGGCTGTTCAGTCTAGCAGAGAAAAGAATAACATCCTCCAATGGCTGGATGCTGAAGTTAGGCAAATTCAGACTAGACGTGAGGAGTAACTTTTTAATGATGGGAGTACGATATACCAAATGCCACAGTGGATCACTGGACATTTAAAATCAAGATTGCATGTGTTTCTGAAAGCTCTGCTCTAGGAATTACTTTGGGGAGTTCTCTGGCCTGTGCTATGTAGAGGTCACAGTAGATGATCACAGTTTGGCCTTGGAATCTATGAAGCCAGGTGCTCAAACGCAAATCTCATTTGGTCATGCTGACCCACCTAAAGCTTCAGCTACAGTATCTCCCTGAGCCTCACATTGCTCTCCTTCTAGGCCTTTGCCCCCTCCCCCACTTTGGGAAGAAGGGAAACTGCCAGGTTGTAATGAAAAAGAAGAGTTGAATTAACTTAAAAAATTAACCCAGACGGAAATAAATGAATAGCTTCCTGTAACGGGGTAAGATCCCTCTCCCCTGCCCTCACCCTTGCCCTCACCCCACACCAAGCCAGAAGGGGTTAACTCCACTCTGAGGGTCAGGGATGCTACATCCCCTCTAGCCTTCTGGGCATGCTCCCTCTGCGTGGGTATAAAAGAGGACTACTGGGGGCAGAGGAGGCTGACCAGTGAGGGAAAGGAGCTCAGGTAGGAGCTCCTGAACAGCCCTGCAATCAGAGCTACCACCCCCTGGAGCAGCCACAGTGACAATGCCGGGCAAGGGAGTTGCCAGACTGTGTGTGACAGTGTGTTGCACTGGTGGAGGTAGGAAGTGGCCCAGGGTGGAGGATTGTCCTCTGGGAGCTTGCCATGTTCTGGCAGGCATCCCCGCTGAGCAGGCAGTGACAGCATTTGCTGCTAACAGGGCTCTGGGCCGGGACCTGGTAGAGTGGGCAGGCCTGGGTCCCCCTACCCCACTGCAATCCAGCTCCCTAGATTTTTGGGGGGGGGGGTTTACCTGTGAACCAGGCTGAAAAGCTGTCTCCGCCCTGTGGGAGTGGGCTGTGTTCGTGTCTAGGCCCTAGGGGCCGTAATTACCCTACTAGGGGTGGACTAGGCTTCAGAGGCTGTTTTGACCCCAATAGGGGTGCAATGGACTAGCGACTAGGCCTGAGAGTCTGTATTGACCCTAAAGGGGGGTGGAGTAGACTTGTGTGACTAGGCCCAAGTGGCCATATTGACCACTAATAGAGGATGAATCTGATTTGGGCATAAAGCCTGAAAGGCTGAGCCAGCCCTGATATTTGGGGCTGTACCCCACAGTGAATGACTAGAGGTGCCCTGGGCACCAGGAGACCCTGTGACATGTCCCTTTTATTTTCTTGCGGGGTCTCTTCAAACAAACCCCTTCCCATCCTCCCAGGAACTGTCTCTTCATGCATCCTCTGATATCCCACTCCCACAGCCTATACCGAATGGATTGCCTGATCTGACGTTGGCTGCCACGAATCTAGGTGACTAGTTGTATCTGAAGCACCAGTATTAATCCTTTCATCAGAGCAGAGGTACCTACATGGACTCTCTCTCTTCCCCCCTCTCCTTGCCCCATTGCCTCTATCTCCGTCTCTTGCCTTTTCCCACTGTGCCTAGTGTTCTGTCATGGCTCCCTGCTCCTTCTCTCTTCTGCAGCTAGTAGAAGAGAGAAATCTTCCTAAGGAGCCTCTGTCTGTACGCCCTTGCCAGAACTTTGGAACAGCCAAAGGTCTCCGAAGATCCTATTGTTAAGGAGTCATGATAGCATTAACCAGTGTATTATGAGTAGGGTGCCAACACTCCAAGCTTGTTCTGGAGTCTGCAGGGGAGGAAAGATAAGGTCATGTGATCAACATTCCCTCTAATGTTTTACATCAAACATGTGGATTTTTTCCACCCATGTTGCAGAATAATTTTTGATGTGCACTGAGATGTGTAAATGTGCACCACCAACAAAAAACCTAGCCACTGGCACTCTGCTATTCAGCTGGGTGGCATCTGAATCTCTCCTGAGTGACTGCACAAGCACACAGCCTACAGGGGACGCTGCATGTGATGAGACCACCAGGAATTCATCTAGCCAAAGTTGGCAACTCTAATTATGGGATGGATTGATGTTCTATCCCTGCCCTTACTTTGTTATAGAAAACATTTAATGGGGGGAGAGGGTCCCAAGGGGGCAGCTCTCTGAGTAGATTTAGTTTTGCTACACTAACTGTTCCCTTTACAAAAGCACCCACTGCCAGTTTTACCCCAGCCTGGTGCCAGCTGGGCTAGAATGTGTGAGTTGGTTCCACACTGTAGACAGTCAGCTCAAATGGATAGCACTCGCTATTGAGTCTCAGAGCTCCTATTTCCACAGCTCCTCGCAAGCTGAGGAAAGAAGAGCTCTTGGTGAAGGCCTGGTCAAGTAGCTGGGGGTGTGACCAAAACAGAGGTTTTGCAGCCACCCAGAGGAGACTCAGCTGAAAACTCTTAGAAAGGATGAGCAGTATCAGAGGCCAGGTGCAGAGGCAATGGGTTGCCCCTGCTGATTGTAGAGAAGGAGTTTTAGGGTGGAAAAGGCAAGAGTTGAGTAGCAGGGAAAGGTGTATCCGAGGAGAGTAGCTGGCTATGGTGAAGCCTGTCTGCTGCTGATTCAGTGTAGAAAAAATATAGTTCTTGGAACAGGGCTGTTGCCTGAACAGCATTGCTCTGAGGGCAAGCTGTGCTGTGAACATTTTGGGCACCTGTCCTTGGGGTCAGCCGCTTCTAGAAGCCTGGTACCTCCTGGCAGCATGGAAGGGGATTGCTTCAGTACAAACTGAGAGGCTACACAATGTCTCCTTGGGCTTGTTTCCCAACACATCCAGTGGATATGATCACAGAGGCTCCGAAAGTTGGCTCTTCTCTTCAGTTCCAGTCCCTGGCTTTGGAAGGTGTTGGGGAGGTGAGGTGATACCTGAGTACACATTAACTTTAGGAGGTACCACAGAAATGCAGGTCCTCTAGCCAGCCTTATGCTGTTGCTTCTTAACTCCCCTCACCCTTCGCTGTAACGAAGCTGGTCTTTTGTCCGTCCTTTCATGAGGTGATTTCATTTGCATCCCGGTCTCCCCATTGATTATAGGATTTAAAGAAAGTTGCACCAATGTAACTATGAGCCTTAAATTTTTTTTAATGGATGGGAAATAAACCCCCAGCCAGCAGCAATTTTTATTTAGAACTGAATTCATGAATTTTAACCAAACATTGGCATGTTAGGTATTAATGTATGTGTGATTATGCAAAACCTCCATTATGTCTGTAATGAAAATTAGATTCTGCTACTGAGGCTATATGCAGAGATGGCATATATCTTTATTCTTTTTTTGTTTTTTAAGATTCATGCTCCAAGGTTATGGTTACTATGGTGATAAGACCATTACCAGAGGAGGGAGCTAAAGGTAGGTATGTGTGTGCATGCATGGGCTTGGAGGGTGGGAGCTACTGGCTGCTGGTCACAATTCCCCAGGGCTGTTTTCTCTCCCTTTCACCTACTAATGTGCAACTGTGAACCTCTCTGCCCCTCAGACTACCTTGTTTCCCAAGTCAATCTGTTATAGTGATTGACAGCTGTCCTTGGAGCCTTAAGGCCACCCTGACTCACAAATGAATACAATGGGGGCAGTGGGAATGAGGGCTTCCCAACGGCTTCCCCTCAGGCAACACAGGAGATCAGGTTCTGTGGCCCCTTGAATTTTGGGCAGTCTGAGCAGACAGACCAGAGGAACCAATCAGCATTTTTGTGACATGGGCACTTGTCCTGCTGGAAACTGATCTGAGGGGCACCTCCACTGCTGTCATACAGGCTGCTGAACAGCTCAAAACTTCCAGGCACTACCAACTTAGGGGTTGGAACTAGCATCCTAGGGCACAGGAGAGAGATACTCTAGCTTTCCAGTCACTCAGACCCCATCTCCCTTTTCTGCTTTTGTTTTGGTGCACTTTTTCCCCTCAAAGAGCTGGAGAAAGCCCTAGATTCCTCAAAATTGTCCCTGCAGATGAAGTCTCCCAGGGTGTGTCTACACAACTGGTCCAAGTCAGTTGATTCAGTCTTGCAGTCTGTGAGTTATGGGGCTAAGAATCTCTGTGCAGACATTTGGTCTTGGGCTGGAGCCTGAACCAGAACATCTACACAGCAATCTTCATTCCTGGAAACTGAACCCTGTGAGCCTGAGTCAGCTGACACAGGCCAACCATGTTTTTATTAACGATGTGCAGACCTACTAGTGATGATAATGCTATTGTCCCTCTAGACTCAAGTGGTAGCCAATATTTGGGGTCTGGCAAGTTGTTTCCGCTAGGAGGAGAAATTGATGTTGTAATGTAGTATTTCTTTGATGCAATCCTATTCATTTGAAGAGAATGCACATAACATCGTGTTTCCCTAATCACAGTAAGAATCCAACAGAACAGTTTTCTTGTTTATCATTTCAGATCTCTTTTTCCAGCTGAATAGCTCTCTAAGTTTTCTCCCATGTCTAGACTGCAGGCTTCTTTCGGAGAAGCTTTTCCAGAAGAGCACTTCTGAAAACTTCTTCCGAAAGAGAGCGTCCACACTGCCAAAGTGCATCGAAAAAGGGATCTGCTTTTTTGAAAGAGAGCATCCACACTGAATGGACGCTCTCTTGCATGTAAGCTGTGATTACTATGGACAGAGTGGCCACCAGGGCACCTGTGCTTTTTCCTCTTTCTGAAGAACTCCCTCTTTCCTGTCCACATCTTTTTCCGAAGGAGCTCTTTTGGAAAAGGCATTCTTCCTCAAAGAGATTTACCTATGTTGGAAAACCCCCTGCATTCTTTCGTTCTTTCTTTTGAAAGAACGCAATAGCGGTGTGTATATGTGAAGTTTTTTCAGAAAAAAGGCTGTTTTTCTGAAAAAAAAACCTTGCAGTCTAGACACACCTCCAGAGTCCTGCTACAAGTGCTCCTCTGCCTCTCCTTGGCTGTCTGCTGCCTTCTCTGTCTGCTTCTGTGGTGTTTCTGGCTACATCTGCACCCTCCCATATGCATGCGAAATGCACAGCTCTAGCAAAACAGCACCCAGCCAGTTCTCTGCATTTGCTTCTAGGGAAAGCCCTCTATTTGCATAGCTCAGCTCCTAACCAGCCTTGCAAGGGGCTGGCATTTTGGGCAGTGTCTCTTCTTGTTCCACCAATCTTACTCCCAACAACAGCGTAATGTTTCTCAGGTTTACTCTGATTAGAGCTGCTCAGCAACAATGAGATTTTACCACTGCCACTGCCCCCAGCCTGCTAACATTTTGCATCTGTCACCTTGGGCTTAGGCCTTGAAAGTTGTCAGCTCAGTGGCTCAGGGCCAGTGGAGTTGATCTGTATCTACACAAGTGTAGCTGAGGTTAGAATCTAGCACCCACTTGGGTCTTTCTTTAATTTTTTGTGTGCATTTTTTTTTCTACAGGAAATCTCATCACTTATTTATTTTATACTCTTCTTTGGTTAAAAATAGCCACAAGTGTTTTGAAAGGGTCTCTCTCGCTCTGCCCTCCCCTGTCACATTGATGTAATTTCCTGAGCTTGTGCCTTGCCTGTGTGCAGCTCATTGAAAGAGAAGACACTTTAATGTAAGCAGACACTTTGCTCCCACAGGGAGGAGGGAGGGATAAATGACGGGGCTTGCAAATGTCCCTACTCTCTCCTCCTGAGGAAGGTGTCTCCAAACTACCTGCAGTCCAACTACTGACCCTTACAAGGGACCACCTTCCATCAGTCTCCACAGGAAACTGGTTTGTTCACCAGTGATTTCCGATCCAGCGTTCGTTCTGGGAATGGGCAGATGCTGCAGCTGCAGTGACGGGAGGGCAGGGAGAATTGCTTGTTTTAAGTTAGGAGGAGTCAGGGTGGGGAGGAGCGGGGTCACACTTGAACCCTGCCTGCTTTTCTCAGAGCCTGCCATACTCTAATTAGAGAGGAAGTCTCCAGGGATGATGATCTTTCACGGTAAAAGCCAGTGAATGCCGCAAAACAGGGTAGCCTCATAATCTGCTCAATCCTGTCACTGTTTGGCCTTCCCCTTTTAGGTCTTAAATATAATCCAATCAGTTAAATGCAGTCCCCCCCCCCCCCCTTCAGCTGGTGAGGTGCAGTTCCCTGAAGTATATTCTCAGGTGTGCTATCGAGCTGGAAGGGCCCAAGCATTGTGAGGTTCCTAGTTCCCCTTGAGGATGATGCCATAGCATTACCAAGTGGGCTTAAGATAGCCTTTTCTTGTTGCTTAATTTTACCCCACCACTCCAATTACAGCCCCTCGGCCTCTCCTGAGAAGTTCTTCCACGTTTGTAGCCTCTTCTGCCTCCTCGCTATAGCTGGTATTGCAAACTACTGCACAGATTTGTCTTTTTTCTTTTTCTCCAGATAGGACCAATCCAGCTGTGCTAGCCCCATCTCTGAGAAGCCCCATCCTTGCATTTCTCACTTCACCCCCCTATTTTTCCTGGTACAGTGCTCATCAGTCTCTTCCATAAATCCTGGCCTGCATTAAGCCACCCTGAGACTCCTGTGTTGTGTTTCCCAGTGTCACAAGTTGTTGGCTAATCTGCAAGCAAGAAGTTGTGCCTGCATCCAGAAGCTTCTGTAAGAAAGGGCCCTTCGAGCTCCTCCCCAGTCCTGGCTCTTCTGTCCCCCCCAGAAGCACTATAAGGCCGAAGCCACAGCCGTTCCACCTGAGGAAAGGAGCTCTTGGGAGACCTTCCTCTTGCTGATCCTGACTTGGTTGCGGGGGAAAGGGGAGAGGAGGCTATTGCTGTAGGCACTGCTAAGCTGGGGCATGGCTGGGCACCTGGCCTCTTTTGCAGCCAGACTGTGGGTCTGAAAGAAAATAGGAAGTAACACTAAATTGCCTACAAATTAGCAAGCAGGGTGAGGTAGATTAACCCAACATGTGTGCACTTGCTGAGAGAGAATTGCTGATTTTAAATACCAGGGAGGGAAGCTGAGAAGTGCAAGGGCCTGGTTATGCATTAAGGAGCCTTTCATCTCTAAGGGTATGTCTACACTACCCTCCTAGTTCGAACTAGGAGGGTAATGTAGGCATACCGCACTTGCAAATGAAGCCTGGGATTTGAATTTCCCGGGCTTTATTTGCATAAGTGGGGAGCCGCCATTTTTAAAACCCCGCTGATTCGAACCCCGTGCAGCGCAGCTACACGTGGCACGAACTAGGTAGTTCGAACTAGGCTTCCTAGTTAGAACTACCGTTACTCCTCATTTCACGAGGAGTAACGGTAGTTTGAACTAGGAAGCCTAGTTCGAACTACCTAGTTCGTGCCCCGTGTAGCCGCGCTGCACGGGGTTCAAACCAGTGGGGTTTTAAAAATGGCGGCTCCCCGCTTATGCAAATGAAGCCCGGGAAATTCAAATCCCGGACTTCATTTGCAAGTGCGGTATGCCTACGTTATCCCGCTAGTTCGAACTAGCGGGGTAGTGTAGACATACCCTAGCATAGGAGTTTAATTGTAGCTGAGGCCAATAGAGATACAAAGTCATAACCTGCAGGCAGGGCCAGATTAAGAGCAGGGCTTTTCGGGCTGCAGCCACTAAAGCCTCTGTGGTCTGAGCCAGCCCTTCCTGGCTGGCAGGTGAGCAGAGGGCGAGGAAGGTGGCTCTGTGAGCTGCTGTTTGTCCTCTTCCTGTCCTCCGTCAGGCTGGAACCACATCACCATGAGTGCTGGGAAACTCTGTCCCTGCGCTGCCCTCATCTGGAGGCTCTGCCCCCTCAGCTCCTATTGGCTGTGATTCTCAGACAATGGGAGCTGTCGGGAGCAGTGCCTGTAAATGACCGTGTGGCAGCATGGGCTGCTTGGAGCCACCTGTTCCCCCCACCACAACCAAAGGGGAGCTGCCTCAGATACATGCCCCATACTGAAAATCCTTGCCTCGGTCCTGAGCCCTCTCCAGTACCCTACCTCCCTCCTAGACTCCACAACCCCACCCCTGAGCTCCCTTCTGCACCAAGTCCCTAACTTGCTCCAAGATCCCACAACCCAATCCTCTGCTTCAGCCTTGAGCCCCCTCCTGAACCCTAACTCCCTCCCAGACTCCCACCCCCACATTCTGCCCTGAGTCCCCTCCTGTACCCCAAGCTGCTTGGGCCCAGCCTGGAGTTTCTTCCTGCACTTGAAATGCTTCATCCCCAGCCCAGGCAGAGCCCACACACCCAGTTGGAGCCAGCACCCCTACCCACGCCTATCTTGCTGTCTCTGCCTGCAGCCTCCTCTCCTACACATTGAGCCCCTAATTTCTAGCCACACCCTGGAGCCTCGGGGCCCTACAAAATCAGCCTGAGGCCCTGAACTGATCTGGCCCTGCCTGCAGGTTGTTGCTTGGTAGCAGTCTGTGTAAAATAATGCTGGCATCTGGCCAGCTTTTGGGGGATGGGTCACACAACTTCTCATCACCTGGGAACATGACAGACGTCGAGGAGCAAAGAGGACAACGACTGTAAAATCCTTTTGCTCCATGCAGAGTGGGGTGAGGTGTATGGTCTGAGAGAAGGGCAGAGTGCATTGGAAATTGGTACTGTGTCCCATGCTGAGAATAAATACAGGCCTGGGGCTGCAATGGACAGCTGTCAGTCTGGCCCTTTCACTGACACAAAATTCATGGTAGGAAAATGTCATCTGTTCAGACACAATGTCCCTGTGCAAATATTTACGGTGAGTAGTTAAATGGAAGGTCATGCAGCTGTAGGCTAGAAAAATCAGGCTTGTCCTCCTCCATCTAGAGGAAGGTTCACTAGCCCCTCAAGTACCCTCTTCCTCCCCCATGCCGCCTCAGTAAGCTGTCTGCACAAAGATTCACGGAGTGTTCAGAGACGTTGCTGCAGCAAATAGAAGCGGTGTGACCATAATTTCAAATGAACCAGTCAGGTATTTAAGGACAAAAGGGAATAACCAGTTAGACAGATGTATGTAATATGGTCCACATGTAAGAATTGCAGCCTAATTTGTAGCCATCCTGAGGGCTACAAATAATCTCAGGGGGAGATTATATCTTGACATTTTCTGTCTTCATACCGTGGTGTCACAGCAAGGCACAATTATCGTTCTGTAATGCACGGACATGGCATCCTGAGCTGTCTATGACTCTCCAAGTATGCCAGGAATGTCCAGGACACAGACCCGACCCATTGAAATCCTATTTGTCAGGCTGCGTGGCAAATCTCTTTCCTTCTGTCCCTCAGTGTCAAATCAATGAGATGGAAGTGCTGGGAAGGATGTGGAGGGCAGATACATTGGTTCTCAGCACAGGTGGACATTTCAACGGCAAGGTGTGGTGGGGAGCCCTTAGCCGTGATGTACTACAAAGCAGGAGGGGCATTTTTGTAAAAATAAATTGGGCAGTGACTCCTCAATATGTGCTGCTGCTGTGCCTCAGCCAGGAGAGATGAATGTGGTGAGTCTGCATTGCAGTGTCACACCACAGTTATTTTCTTGCTGGGTTATTAACATAAGTGCTCCTGATTCTGCCTGTTGTGGTAAGGGGGCTCGCATGGGCTTGGGACTGCCTCAGCCTAGCTGGTGCTCTCAGAGCACATGCAGAGGGAGGTGTTGGTTTCTACACAGTACCTGGCAAACAATTGGACTTCTGCAGTTTCTGAGATTTATATCATCTCAGTCTGGGTGTTTTTATAACTGGACATTGCCTGACTGCCTAAGATACATCCTTTGTCTGCCTGAGAGCTTATCCCTTTTCTGGGCTCTGTATGCGGCACGCCCAATGAATCCACAATGATCATCACAGGAAAAAATAATATGCATTTCTCTCCCAATAGCGGGGCACTCATACCGCACTGTTCCGTCAAGGCACACCAACAAAAGGATGGTCCATTATTTTTCTCTGTACATTCTTTTCCTTTTAAAGATTCTTTTATCCTATTTGTAACTGGGGTCAAGGCGAAGAACTGCCCCAATTTCTTTGTTTGTTTGGGGGAAAAGTGGTTTTGTTTTGTTTTGTTTTTTTGTGTGTAGAGATTTATTCCTAGGATCTTGTCTGTCACAAAAGGGTCCTGTAGTCCTCTCTGCAATGGCTTGCTCATGCTGTGATTGGGTTCTAGTGACCTCTAATGGACAGCTTTTAACAGCAAGCCTGAGAGGCCTTTCCTCCTGTGCCTTACTGCAGCAACTGATCAGCAGAGGCTCTTCCCTGCTGTATTCAGGAGAGAGGTGCCAGGAGGATGTTCTCCAGGAGTGCCCTTTGGCATTGGAATTTACTCACCTCCCTCGCTGTTCTTCATGGTACTTTGCCAGAATCATCTTTTTCTCCAGACGTTTGGGGAGGGTGGCAGCATAAAAGGGATGGGGCAGACTGAGGCAGTAGTCATTCTGATTAGATGTTACTTGATGATTAGGACTGGGTTTTGTTGTTGAGGCCAATAGGGCTTTCCCGTATTCTGTGTGTGAGTGTAAGTAGCAGTGGGGATTTTAGAGTGCAAGAGCGGTGCCTTTTTTATTTGAAAATTGAAATAAACAAATACATTTTAACTCATGTGGAGAGCTCTTTCATGTCAGTGTTTGTAGCTCCGGGAAAGGAGCGCAGTTGCTATTTGTCAGCCTACTCAGTACACACTGCACTTTGACAGTGTTTTTTCCATGGTCCACCTTGCCAGCAAGTCATCTCTTCCTCTGTCCTGCTGACACCATTTAGAAGCAAGTAACCCTTACGTACAGTTTCATGATAGCTGGGGTCTTTAGAGCCCTGGCCGCCTTTCCTTTTGTTTGTGCTTTTTCGTTTGCCTCTTGAAGCTCAGGTTTGAACTCTTGGAGAAGCCGTGGGGAACTGATGTGCACCTTCACTGATATGCAGGCGAGTGACTTGGCTTCCATGTTAGGACTCTACGGCAGTGAGAGCGCACCTGGCACCTCAGATGCCCTCCTCAGCCTGTCTCTGTCTAAAATGGAATCCTGTGATTTTGGACGTTAAGTTAAATCAGGGCTACTCCACACGTGGCCCACAGGCTGCATGTGGCCCATGGTCTGCTTGTTTGTGGCCCATGGTGCAGTTTGGGTTTGTGGGGCTCAACACGCAGCCCGCAGGTGGGAGCCAAAACAAAAAATAATCAATATAATGGTCTTCTGTTGATATGAATTTTAGTAATTAAATTCCTGGACTGTCATTGCTCATTAAAGTGCTGTCATATGAGTGGAAATCGGGTAACTATTGTATTTTATTAATATCAGCAGAACTGACTTAAATGGGACCTGTATTGTGTAGTCTTGCCCTAATATTTGTATTCATGCCCGTCAGCGTGAAAGAAGCTTCTTGCATATATATTTGCATGTATATGCAACCACATTTAAGTTGCAGCTCTTGGCATGCGCTGTGAGTATCATTGTGGCCCCCGGAGCTTCCAAAGTTGAGTAGCCTTGAGTTAAATGGTGGCGGATTGCAGTAAATAGTTTTCAGATCACGCATACTTAGACTGTGGAACTCACTGGCACAGGAAGTTGTCGAGGCCAAGAAATTAGCAAGATTCATCTGGACAGGTCTCTTATCTGGCTACCAAGAATATACAGAGTTATAATTAATGATGGAAATGCTGAAAGGGATATTTTAAGTCCAAGATTCCGGCACCGTCTTTAACTGGAGACTGGGATGAAAGCTGGCATTGTGGGGGAAGGGCAGATTATCCCATATCTGCCTACTGTGGTATCTTTATACCTTCCTTTGACACATCTGATGCTGGCTACTGTCACAGATAGGACACAGTACTAAACAGACTGAGAGTCATCTCCTCTGTAGCAATTTCGGTATTCCCATTGCTTGCCAAGGAAACACACTTCTCAAGGTCTCTGCCAGCCCTACATTTCTGTGGTTTTATGAGTCTATCTAACACGGTCAGCTAGGTCCACAGGAAGATTACCTGAAATGGAAGGTCAATTGATCCGTGGCACAACTTAAGCCTCCCAGTTCCAGAAGAATAAGCTGCTGACAGGATAAACAGCAGCTGTCATGTTCTAAACGGGAACTCCTGTTTGTTTGGTTGTGTGCTTCCCCTTCTGTGTGCAATCAGCGGTGTAGGTGAGTAACTTATCTGAGTCAGCTGCCTGTACTGACTCTCAGATCCCCACCAGGTATTCAGTGCTCACTGCTTTAATAGACTGAAAGCGTTCTGTGAAATTGAGAGATTCTGGAAATTCAGAGTAACAAAATGTACTAAGGGGCATAAGAATTGATTTGAGGAAATATTAAAAGAACTAAATATGTAAGAGCTTGGCCAAACAATTCCTCTGGAGCAGATATGGTAATCGCCAGCAAGATCTGAAGGAGGCACATAGCAAAGAGGGAGAGCAATTGTTCTAGGTGGGAGAGTGGCTATAACTTGCGGTAATGGAATGGAGCCTGAATATGAGGAGCCTGAATATGAGGAAGAGATAAGCAGTGTGTTAGACTATAGATTAGTCTGCCGAAGGAGACTAATAAGATTGGAAAATAAATTGTAGGAAACAATTCATCAGCCATTATGGGACAGGAAAAGGAAGGGGTGGATGACTTGTGGGGTCTTTCAGACAAAGCTGTCTGGTTAGTGGAAAAGAGATCTCCATGTTCCAACTGTAACCTCACAATACAAGGTCCAGAGGGAGATTGCAAATGAAATTAATACAGAGAGGAGGAGAGCTTGAGAACTGTTAGAGATGGAGGATAACACACAAGTAGCTTAATATTAGTCTTTCTCCTTTAATTGCAAGGGCTTTATTGTCTCCTGACCGACTGTCTCAAGACATCATTGGAGATTCCTACTACTTTGCTTTCAGCACCTTTCTGATTCTGGCAGCTTTGATTTCAGCACCTCTTCACATTCCCATTTATTCTTCAGAGGTGAATTCAAAACCAGTGAAATCTGCTTGGGCTAAATGGCTAACATCTCTGCAGAGGTTCCATTGTTGTCCATAGTAAAAATGACCATTGACACGCAGGGGTGTGTGATTGGGCGAGTGAGTGCAAATCTGCCTGCTGGCGGATTGTGATTGCATCAGGTTCCATTGTTGTCCATAGTAAAAATGACCATTGACACACAGGGGTGTGTGATTGGGCGAGTGAGTGCAAATCTGCCTGCCGGCGGATTGTGATTGCATCAGCTGAACAATGTCCATTGTGATCAATGCGGTGCTTGGATGGAAGAACTCCAGGGGAAAGCCATATGTTGCTGGAAGTAATGCCGGTGGTTCAGTAAGTGGCTCTCTTCCATCTGAGTAACACAGGGCCCTGACGTGGTTTTTGGCACTGTTGTGAACAGAGGGTACGGCTTCCCTACAGAGTTAGCACAGGCACGGCATCCCCGCTATAGTGCCCTCACTCAGAACTCCCCAAACTCTGGGCTGTGCCCCCTAAGGAGGAATGTTCGGGGCAGCCTCACTGGGACCTGGGTCAACCCCCACAAGTGGTGGGGAGGAAGCACCGCCCACTTTTGCTCCTGGCCTTGGCCCTGGCTTCTGGCCTTAGCTGAGGCTCCGCTCCCAGCCCACTCTCAGGTGTGGCCACAGCCTTGCCCCCGACCCCTGTCCAGCCTCCTAGAGCTACAGCTCTGCTCTGGGCCCCAGCTGCAAAGAGTGAGGCACAGACAGGGCTGAGGGAGCCTGTAAGGTAAAAAGTTTGGGGACCACTGGCCTGTGTGACTGCATTCCCAATGGTGCCGTAGCAGCCCACATGCTGGACAGATTTCTAGCAGGATATCTCTTTAGTGATGCCTGAAGCAGGGTGCGATCTGGACCATCCAAAGGCAGAACGAGGGAGGGTTGATCACCCCCAAAAAATACAGTTGAATCAGCTGATTGTGTACAATGCTAGTGTGCTTTAAAAATGTATCATTACCATTCTAAACTTAATCATTATGAGAGAGGCATAGATACTATGGTTATTAATGTATTTATTTGTGAATATGGAGAACTGTGCTGATAAACCTCAGCTCTGCCTCCTGGCAGGAGAGCGAGTGATCAAGCAAGGGAAGAGCACAAATCCAGACTCGAGTAAGAATCCATTGTACAACCCAGGAAAACATAACAGGCTGTTAAAGTTAATGGAAAGACATTGAGTCAAAGTAGGGAAATCCCCAGTTGTATTGTGGTTTATCTATTAAATAGACCTTTTGTATATTTAGACCGCCAAGCTGGCCTTTAGTGTGGAAACTGTGAAGAGCGTAGGTGCTTACAAA
Organism: Pelodiscus sinensis; assembly: GCF_049634645.1. Taxonomy (NCBI): domain Eukaryota; kingdom Metazoa; phylum Chordata; order Testudines; family Trionychidae; genus Pelodiscus; species Pelodiscus sinensis. Next base: position 90,604,592 of record NC_134711.1, on the reverse strand, counting down.
GTGGGGCGGATGGGCTGGTTTGACACCTTCAGAGGTAACAAACCAGAGGGGGAAATGTCCATGTGTCTGGTATGTAAGAACTCGGGGAGGATGGATTTGGGGAGGCTTAGGACTGGAAGGGCTGTTAGTATCAATCTGAAAGGAATAACTAGGGTGACGGAAGCCAGGGTAATACCTTGTATTTGTGAGCAGGCTGCTGGTGTCATGGGTCTGAGCCGTAGAGTCCCAAGATTACAGGGTAGGAGCTGACAGAACCCCTCACTGGCCTGGGTGATTCCCCAGAATGTCACAATGAGCCACTCTATGAATTCATTTGCAGTGTATTGTGAAAACTTGTGCGTCCATTCTGGGTGCCTGTGTGGAGATGTCTTTATGGGTCCTATTGATTTTACACCATCTTTACCAGCACAGGCAAAGCAATTTCTTGAACAGCATCTCTGCTTAGAAGCTGTGGCATGAAGCAGAAAGGGAGCAGAAGCATGTGGGATTAAAACACAGTGCAGAAGTAGGGAGGAGTTAGACAAAGTTCAGCCCTGGAAAAATTGTGGGATAAGAATGGAAAACTAATAGTGCCTGTGTTCTCACTTCAAAATGGGTGGGTTGCCTGCCCATGTGGACACACAACCCAGGCTCAAGATATCCTTTAGATATGCTTGCTAGCCAGGATTAGGATACTTTAGATATGCTTGCTAGCCGGGATTAGGATTTTCCTGGGAAGTGGGGATAGGAGCAAAATGAGGGTAATAGGAGCCTGGAGTAACTCTGCAGTGAAAACAGAACCTTAATGGTGTTCTTTTGAAGAAAAAAATAATAATGCTGCACGTCTGTTCACTTGGCTCCATTAAAATTCCCAGGTAACTTTCCCCAAGAATAGAGGTGCTAACCTTGTTGTCAAAGCCATATTCCAATTCTGTTTTGCCTACCTAAAATTCTTGCTGGGGTTTATTGCATAGGGCATCCTTCCTTGCTTCCTGTCCTAAGCTGTAGCATAGCTTTACTGTCCAGTATTAAACCACATGACGGCAGCTATATTTCAGTGCTGGATGACTGATTTTGTCTCATCGATATAGATATAGATATAAATATAAATAGATATAGCGATATCTTTAAGGACTTTGGATGAAAGGTTCTCGAAAAGCATAGGGTATTATTTTGCCTTCCCTTAGGTTTTCAGCTTTGTGACCTCCTATTTAAAAACTTTGCTGTCTGTCATTCTATTTCAACACCTTGTTGAGTCAGGGTTCTGAACACAATTTGGGGGGTGTCCATGTTTGACTGTTAATTGCTTTTTATAGTTTTTGTCCTTTCTGAAATTTTGCATGATGCTGCCCCAAAGGAAAGGCAACATTTAAAGCTAAAGCTCCAGCAATTAAATTGGTAGCAAAAACCAACAAAACATTTGGCCAAATTTGAAGCCACTTGGTGCCAAGATGACAGCAAAGCTTTTTTCAGAGATGTGTGTTTGTGTGGGTTTAAGGGAGGGAATTTTAATTAAAAGAAGAGAAAGTGAGTGATGCACAATGTTTCAGAAATTATGAAAAAATCCAACAACTCAATCCTGATTTCTGATTACTTTATAGATCTTAGAGTGTGAACCCCTTCTATTAGTGAAAAGACAGCACAGTCTTAAAGATGCTTAGGATTCTTGCTATCCAATTTTTTTAAATGCCTTAACCTTATGTGTAGAATCCTCGTCTGGTGTAAATTGTTGTAGCTCTATTGTCTTCAGTAGCATTTGTCAGTTTGCACCAGAGTCAATGATATGGCTCTGTTTCTTCAGACATGAGATCCCAGCCCAAGGCAATAAGTACAGTAATTACTCGTTAACACGTGCCCGCTTAACATGTTTTCACAATAGCCCGATTTTTGGGGGGGAATGTTTTTCGAATAATATGACCGTCCCCGAAATAATACAAAAATATCAAGTGGCGGACTACTTCATGTGGCTGTATAAGTTGGTGAAAACAGTGGTAATACGCATGAGTGGACGAATATGCTTGGTCACAGTGCTTCTCTGCTCACTCACGTGTTTATCTTTGTGTTTTAACAAATCGCGGTGACTTCTGTTGCTAGATATCTAATGTTGATGTTGATGTTGATGACCAAGCACCAACAAAAAATTGACTTTGCCACCACCACCTAAAATGCAACCCCCCACCTCTTCCATTATTTTTAATGGGAAAATTGACCCTGCATTTCACGTTGATTAGCACATCTATAGTGTTAAATGAGGAATTACTGTAATTATGCACCGGATGGGAGAGCTCCAAGGGAAAAACAGGTTCTACAGGAAGTGGCGTGGGTGACTTAGTAAATGGAACTCTATTTTTTTTCTAATTTTATGTTTTGGTTCACGATTGATCCCAATTACCAGCCAAGGTTTTGGTGGCTGGAGGTGCCATCTTCTCATGTAAGGCTGAGAGAGTAACCACATGTAGTTATTAAAGATAGACTAGGAATGTTGACTACTGTTCTGGTTAACTCCAGTGAGAGTAATTCAATTATGCCCCACTAAAATTCCTCTTGTGGTCTGTTAGTTTCAAAATTCCTATTTAATTTCCTTCTTAAAGATATGGGGTAGCATTTCTGTGCTTTTTATCAGAGCCAGGTGTAATGATTGCTGCATTATGAATAGTTTAATGTATGCTTTGGAATCCATCCATTGGAAATACACTAACAAAATCTAACTTATGGCATTGCTTGCAAGAAGTGCCTGACCTTCAAAGACTTCTCTGTTAAAATATCAAGCGAGGGGACAGAGAGGCAAAGAACAGGACAAAAATGCTTTTCTTTAAAATTCACTTATAGAACTCATTGCTGCAAGAAATTACTGAAGTAAATCTAAGCAGTTAGAAAAGACTTAAGGAAGGCTTGAGTGCTATTTTACCTGTTAACAATAACACGTTAGCATTCCACTGCCTTTGGTCCTCATGGAGCAGAGCATTTACTTTGTGTGGCAGTGTCACTTCGCAAACATTACATTGCCCATCGTGGTGCATTCCACTTCCTTTGTTGAGAGAGTTGAACTCCCTGACCTTCTGTGGCATATAAGAATGCAAAATTCTGACATGGTGCCTTATTGGGGTGGGGACCTCTTTCCTGTGAAGTTTCCAGTATAGTTCAGTGCTAGAAGATGGATACCAGACTAGATGTACAAATGTTGGGCAACAAATTGGCAGTTCTCATTTGAAAGTGGTGTGACTCAGACACAAGAGATACTCTTTCATCTACCATTCCCCTCATGGTAGGTCATACAGGTGAGCCTACATCATTCTTCTGCTCTGCCACAGATTGGTCTCCTCAGCCATGCGTGGCAGTATCTCTCTAGAACAGAGGTCCTCAACCAAGGGTGTACAGCCATCTTCCAAGGGGCACCTCAATTGATCTAGGTATTTGCCTAGTTTACAAGAGGCTATGTAAAAAGGACTAGTCAAGTCAGTACAAATGACTTGTTTATACTGCTCTATATACTACATGCTGACATGTAAGCACAATATTTATATCCCAATTGATTTATTTTATGATTGGATGCTAAAAATGGGACAGTCCGCCATTTTTCAGCACTGAGACACTTTTGTACTTTGTCTGATTTTTGTAAGAGTAGTTTTTAAGTGAGGTGAAATATGGGGTACACAAGATAAATCTGAAAGGGGTTCAGTTGTGTGGAAAAGGTGAGAGTGACTGTTCTAAAGCACCTTTCTGAGCCACAGAAAGCAAGTGAATTTTCTTACTTTAACTCTAAACCCTAAGCCACCTATTCTTATGAAGTTCTGGTTGGTGGCAAGCGAAGACTTAAAATCTTGTCACTAATTAGTAAATGAAATGAAGAGGATTTTATTGACCAGTAAGAGGAAAACCGAAGCAACACCCATTTTTGTATCTCAATGTCTCTGGATTAGTGGGAGGCTAGAAGATTTACCACACCTGATAGATTCACTGCTTATGGATTCTGGAGAGATCCCTATTCAAGTCTAAGGTGTAATGATGTAATATGCATGACACGTGTGCAGTGAGTCTGGTCATCAGTTGCAGGAGACTCTGCCACTTGGTTACATCTGTTCTTTTATCCCATAAAATAAAAGGGAGGATAAAGGGGGATCCCTAATCTATTTCCAGCGATCCAAAATATAGTAGGGCTCCGATCCACCCTTGAACTAAAGAACAAAAAGATACTTGAGTCTAAGCAGAACTCTTCCCGGTGCCATGAGGATGAAAGGGAGCAAATCATTATGTATGTATTCAGTATATACCCTGAACCTGCTGAGGCATGCATGTCAAACAACTAGCACATGTGTCTGGAAGCAAGTGTCTCAACTAATGAGCTTTGAAAGTGTCTCCCTAATGGAGCTTGCTAGAAGCCATGTGACCCTGAAAGTAGGGAATCCTCAGAGAAATCTTAATAATTTTCCTCTGAAGGTAAAGACTGTATAGATAGGGATGAGTGCAGAGTAAATTATGAATTGGAATCGCTCATGCCATTAAAAGCAAACCAGACTAATGGTAAGGTGAACATTAAAGCCCTTTAATCTTATATATTTAATAAATCTTTTTTATTTATAGAAGCCAGGTTGTGCCCTTTTCTTCAAAAGAGGAAATAGAGATTGATAAAAGAGGCAGTGGTATGTGTGTGTGTAAATATATTTATGCAAATACTCACAAGATGTGCTACAGAGACTTCCTGCCATGTGTCTGGGGTGTTGGCAGTGTTTTCTAGAGATGAAGTCTCATAAAAGACCTCAATTTTACAAAGGTCTGCTGACTCCTACTACTGGTGCTGTAATGGCAGGTTTGTAAAAGCAGGAGTGTGTGTATAATCTACTCTCAGGCTGAGGAACACAGAGATATTTTGGATAAAACAGAATCCTCTAAAAATCAGAGTTCACAAAATCAAGATGTTCCTATCTACACAGTACCTGTGAGTGTATTTCTCATAGAAAACTCTCTTTCCTTAACTTTACAGCCAGGTTTGGGACCTCCTCTAATTTCCTTCATTCAAACACCAGGCCTTTTGTGCTTCAATTTTTGCATGTGTGATCTTTGCCCACTAAAGAATATTTCTGACAAACACAGAAGTGAACTGAACAAGCCACTTCTGAGAGATGGTGCTTTGAAAATAAACTGTGCTCTTTGCTTTTCGCAAATTCTTCTAATACTACTTTGTCATGTCATTATCTCAAAAATGGCTTGGCCTAAAAACTTCAAATTTGGTTTATCCAAGTGTCTTTGATGAGATCCTAGCATAAATTACTATTTCTGATCAAGCCAGAAGCTATTGAAGCATTACTTGCCGCAGAGTTTTGAATGCTTTAGTCACTAGCAGTGGACTGTAAGGGTGGAATTAGGCTAAATTGCTCAAGTCCCATTTGATGTCAGTGGGAGTAAAGCTAGGCCAATGCTGAGTGCATTTGAAAGTCATTCCCTAAAAGCTGGCCAAAGGTCTGGCAGAGTTCAGAAAGGGTGTTAGGGTACAGCTGCACTAGCGGGGAGGGACCATGCGCGCTATCAATCAAACCTCTCTGGTTACAACAGAGTGCAAACTTCAGGCTGAACGGTCACAGATGGCAGAGCTTTCAAGTCTGCTGGGTGACCTGCTCAGGTGGAAGGAGGCCACAAGCTCTGTAAGCACAGCCTGCAGAGTTTGTAAATTCTGGCTGAGTGCCACTTGCACTGGAAATTCCACGCTCTTCCGATACTGCCAGTAGAGCCGGTAAACTCCATTAGCGAAAGTGCTTGGGTTTAAGGAGTCAATAGACTCCTCCTGGCTGGTGCTGCATGTCCCATGATTTCAGTGCACAGGAATATTTCTGGCAGAGTTAGATGCATATGTAAGGAGTCATAGGTGACTTTAGTAGTGCTTGGGAGGCACTCTGCCCTCCTCCCTGTGCCCCTGCCAACATTTTAATTGCTAAATAGAGTGACCTCCCACTTGTCCACAGCTTGTCCCTCTGCCTGGCCCTCCCTGCATCTGCTCCTTCCCACAGGCACCAGTCAGCCCGGTGACTACGGATTTTAACTCTTGAATCCTTTGACAGGCCCTGATGAATTTTGCCAGATCTCCTGATAATCTAGTGCAAATTGTCTGCTCTGCTAGGGTGTGACTTGTAACTCAGGCAAAAGTATAATCTTTGTCAGCTGACTTGTTCCAAGCCAAGGGGATTACCCTCTTCACTGTTGGCATTTGACCTGGATGCTTCAATTTGAAGTCCATTAATTTTTACCCTAATTTAAATAGGTGTGTAGGTGTGTTGCCCAGTACCATAAATGTCCATAGTATTTTACAAAGGAAATAAACAAAAGGGTCCATATATTCAGCTGACTTTATTAGAGCTAAAACAGTTCACATCAGCAGAAGATCTGGCCTCATTACCCATGACTTTCCAATAGAAAATATCCAAAAGGAATAGAGACCCTTGGGAATAGAGGTGAAATTAGTTGTTGTTCCAAGGCAGAGAAATATATTAATTATTTGAACAAGGTGGCCGGGGTGGGAAAGGAGCAATGCAGCTATTCATGTTGAGCAGCTAAAGTACTTTCTTCTTCTCTGTGAGATGAGACCATTTGATTTTTCTGGGCTGTGCTGAAATCTTTGTCTTTTCATATAATTGAACATAAATCTTTGCGTCTTTCTTTTTAAAAATTAAAATTGGCATTTCTGTGGCTCCTGCTTGTGTGCACCATACTGCATAGATCAGATACCACCTGTGACACTAGTGGAGTGCATCCAGCCTCTTCTACACTAGGGATTTCAGCCAGCATTGCCCAACCGTTTGTGAAGATAGGAAAAACTGTGATAAGTCTAAAGGAGTTTATAAGGGAGGAAGGGTGGTTCAGAGTTCAGGTGCAAAAGTCTGGGCTTTGGGAGACATGTTTAATTTTGCCCCGCCAGACTTATTAATATGAATTATTGTGTTCATTGCCATATTGCCAAAGGGCCAGAGTAGAATATAGTAAGGCAATGTCTACATGATGAGCTAGGGGTGTGATTCTCCTGCTTGTGTACATATACTTGTGTTAGTTCTCATCAAGCAAGTACAAATAGCTGCATAGCTGTACTAGCACTGGTAGCACCAGTGACACAATGACTTAGCTGTGCCAAGTATGTCCCTGCTGATTTCAGGCAGGAATGTACTAGACATGGCTAAGCCATGCCTCCACCATTGCTACCTGTGCTGTCCTGCAACTATGCGACTATTTACACTCCTACTAGCTCAATGAGCACTAGCACGAGTACTGGCACTGCTACTGTGTGTGTGTGTGTGTGTGTGTGTGTGTGTTTGGGGGGGATACGCACCACAGTTCATGCACAGAATTCATGTCCTCCACGGGACAGTCTGGGGAGGGAGCACTGAAGCCAGCAGGGTAACAGCACTGAGCCAAGGGCTGAATTGGAGAGATGATGCAGGACTGCGTAGGGATGGGAGAGCAGGGGCGACTGAGTGGGAGTGCAGGGACACATGGGGATAGAGGCAGATGTGTCTGACTTAAAGGGAAAGGCTACAGATAAAACAGGGTCTACCGGGGAGAGGCTCCCCAACTTCCTAAAAATCCCTCTGCTTCCCCCCCTCCCCCCCAAAAAAAACCCCACAGCTGTTTGGTATTTCTTCCATCCCCACCTAGCAATTTTTCGAGTTCACTACCCAGCTCCTTCCCAGCAATTACTTCCCTCTCCTTCAGGGCTTCCATTACCCCCGACTCCCCTGATGCTTTGTATTGCTTCTGACAGGTGCAGGAAATACATTTCTGGATTGTAGTTTAAATGATTTATTTCTCAAAGTTCTGTATTAATATGCCTAGTAAGGAATCTATTTGTCAAAAAACATTTCCTGAATCTTTTGTCGTCTGTATTGTTACAGACATACTTGCTGAGGCATATTTTGAAATAAATTACCAAAATAATTGAACCTGGCATGATTATCTTGTGTTATTTTTGACAGAGTATGCAGAATTTTAAAATACTATGTGCAGGGTTTTTGGTTTTTGTTGTTGTTGTTTTTTTGATGGTGCAGAATTCCCCTAGGAATTGTATGCGAACAGGGGGATAACACCCCTTACTCATAGTGTAGACAAGGCCTAAATAAACAAGACAGGCACAGGTTGAGTAAAAGGAGTAGAACACAAAAGCAGAGGGAAATGAAAGTTACTTATTCCTCACCAGAATTCTGCAAGATGGTCTCCGTATCATCACATTCTTGGGATGCTCTTACTGGTACAGTCTAAATGGTAGAATTCTATCTAGCAGTCCCCATTGGATAACTCATGCCTCTTCCTTGCTCCTCCCCTCAGTGAACACCAAACATTTTAGAACAAGTGTGTAGAAGAGAGATGAGAGACCGCTACTGTTACCTCAGTGTCCTCCTAGGTAGTGGGGGAAGAGTGGTCAGTAAGGGTATGTCTAGACTATATGCCTCTGTCGCAAAATTAGACATACCGACCTAGTCAATGAAGTGGGGATTTAAATATCCCCTGCACAAACTGGCAGTCAAGATGGGGATTGGTCGGCAAGAAAGCCTTTGCCGACCAATCCCTTATGCCTCATACAACGAGGTTTTCAGGATCGGTCGGCAAAGGCTTTCCTTGCCGACCAATCCCCATCTTGACTGCCGGTTTGTGCCGACAACAGCTGATCCGGCACAGCGTGGCGGCCATTTTTATTCTAATGAAGTGGGGGATATTTAAATCCCCACTTCATTGACTTGCTTGGTATGTCTAATTTACATGCCTCTGGCAACAGAGGCATGTAGTCTAGACATACCGTAAGTATGAATGTGCAGAGATCATCTCGGAGGCTTGTAGTTATAGGAAGTAACCATTTCTTCTTTGTGTGTCATCTGCATAGTCCCCCTCTTGGGACAGACTAAGGGTACACCTATACTACAGCCCAGATCAACACTCGGAGATCAATCCACTGGTGGTCAATTGAGCGGTTCTAGTGAAGACCTAGTAAATCAACTGCAGATTGTTCTCCTGTCGACCCTGTTACTCTATCCTGGATGAAAAGAATAAGGGAAATTGACAGGAAAGATTCTCCCATAGACCCCATGGGGCATAGTCCACACAGTAACTCAACCTAAGGTTGTTGACTCCAGCTGCGTTATCCACATAGCTGTAGTTGCATAGCTCAAGTTGACTTTTTGCTGTAGTTGCATAGCTCAAGTTGACTTTTTGCTGTAGTGTAATAAATGGTTACTGTGGTCCAGGATGGTAGGGCCAGGGAGACCTAACTAAATAAAAAGTGACCAGAGGTGAAAGTAAGCTGATGTGCTGCAGTGGCTGGGGCACTTGGCTACAGTGGGAGAGGTGGTGCTCTCCTAGCCTTGCTCCTGGGGCTTTCTGCAGGCTGCCACACTAAGCAACAAAAGGAAAAACTATGTAGTACTTTAAAGACTAACAAGATGGTTTAATAGGGGAGGAGGGGAGGGAGGGAATAGCTATTTCAGTCAATGAATGGCTAATCAGGGGGTGATAAGTGGGAAGCTATCTTTTTGTAATGGTTAAGGTAATTAGCATCTTTGTTAAGGCCCATTTGTAAAGTGTCAAATTTAAGCATGAAAGAAAGTTCTGAATTTCCCTCTGTAATCTGGTGTTTACAAAGTCTCTTTGAAGTAAGATGCATGTAGTAAGGTCGTTAAGACTATGTCCATGTAGGCTAAAATGAAAAGCCACTGGTTTTTCCTTGTGAAGATGTTCATCCAGAAATATAATTTATGCCATCATGTTCCAATAGTATCCTTCTGTTATGTATATTGGAAAGACTTCTCAGGTACTTCGCCAAAGAATTAATGCCCACGTATCAGACATCTTCACAAGGAAAAATCAGTGGTTTTTCCTTTCAGCCTACCTGGACATAGTCTTAACGACCTTACTACATGCATCTTACTTCAAAGAGTCTTTAACACCAGATTACAGCGGGAAATTCAGAACTTTCTATTTCTATTCTTTCTAGCTATTCCCTCCCTCCCTTCCCCTCATCCCACCTTCTGTACTAAATCTGATTTGTCAGTTTAATAATGTGTTCACTTTTTTTATTGTATTCCTTTGGTATATATGGTTATGCCAATTCTCTTCCAGAATATGATCTGAGGAAGTGGGTCTGGCCCACGAAAGCTCATCACCTATTAAACCATTTTGTTAGTCTTTAAAGTGCTACATAGTCTGATCTTGCCAAAACAGAAGGAAAAACTAACACGGCTACCTCTCTATTCCTACACTAAGCAACAGGCATGCTAAAGGAGCTGGCTGAGCACCCTCCCCCAGATGACATGTTGGGGAGGGAGGGGCGCAGCAGCCGCAAATACCAAGTTGCTGCTATTCTTCCACCTCCGCTATCAGGGAGCAGGGGAAGTGCACAGCCTGCATGCATTCCTCTCTCTCTCCTGGCTGCCCAGCTGCACTTCCCTTGCTCCCCGATGGGGAAAGAGGAAGAAGAACATCAGTCACACAGTATGTGTGGCTGCAGCCGTCCCACCCTTCTGCTATGGTGCCCTTGATCCCCCACTCTGACCCTACCCTACACACACAGAGCCCCTTGCTCTGACTCCTGCACTGCCACAACCCAACCTTCTGCTCTGAGCCCCCTCCTCTCAACCCCCAACTCTGACTCCATACTCTGCCACACCCAGTCCCGTGCTCTGACTTCTGAACCCCCCACATCTTCCAACACTGACTTCTGCAACCCCTCACCATGTACCCTAAGCCCCACCTCACCCCCCCAACTCTGTCTCCTACAACCCCACCCATCTCCAGCCCCTGTCTGAGCTCTTCCTTACCCCCTTCCTGCCCTGACTCCTGCTACCCCCTGCCTTGAGCCCCCACATAAGAAACTTAAGCTACTTTCACCCCTGAAAGACAGTAAAATTGCTTAGCATCATACATATATTCTAAGTCTCTTGAGTAATGTTTAGAAAAAGCATGGTCTTCTGCTCTGCATATCTTAGCTAAAGGAATGTGTTTAAGAAATGGCATGGAGGCTGTGTGTGTTAGAACATCTCCAGTTCCATCAGGGATAAATAAACAAAGAGGCTTGTAAGCCTCATTAATACATAACCTAGTGATCTTGAAAGACTCAGGGGTAGCTGTGTTAGTCTGTAACTTAAAATGAGTTGTCCTATAGCACCTTAAAGACTAACAAAATATATGTGTGTATATATAATAGTATCATGAGCTTTCATGGGCACAACCTACTTCTTCAGATGAGTGGAGCAAAAGGCACAGAGGGACACAAACTCCAAAATTTAATGCAGAAAAAGAGAAGGGGAGGTAGAAAAAAACCTGTCAATTATAGTGTCTGTGCTAACTGAGCATAATAAAGTGGGCTGTAAGTGTCTGATACTTAGCTTTTGATGTAATTTGAGTGTTGAATATAATGGCCAGTCCAAATAATGTCATTGTTCAGTTCCTGGGTAAAGGTGTCAAATTTGCATATGAAGGCCAGTTCTGCAGTTTCTCTCGTGTTGGTTCCTGAAATTACTTTGCAAAAGAATGGCTACTTTTAAATCCATTAATGAGTGCCCAGGCAGGTTAAAATGTTGTCCAACAGGTTTCTCTGTATTACCATTTTGAATATCTGATTTATGTCCATTAATCCTTTGTCGTAGAGACTGTCCAGTTTGGCCCATTTACATGGTAGAGGGGTATTGCTGGCCCATGATGGTATATATCACATTAGAGGGATGTGCAGTTGTAGGAGGCTCTGATATAGTGGCTTATGTGGGGGTAGATCCTGTGATGGTGTTGCTTGTATACATGTGTGGACAGAACTGGTAGGGGTACGTTCCTGAGTGTGTGAGATGGAGGTGTGATGCGTGGTTGCTGGAAAGAATTTGTTTCAGGTTAGGGGGTTGTCTGCAGGCGAGGATTGGCCTGTCCTCCCAGGCCTGTGAGAGCGAGGGATCGTTTTCCAGGATAGGTTGTAGATTGTTGGTGATATGCTGGAGGGATTTAAGTTGGGGGCTGTAGGTGATGACTAGTGGTGTTCTATTATTTTGTCTGTTTGGGCCTGTCTTGAAGAAGCTGATGCCTGGGTACTTGACTGTCTCTATCTGTTTTTTCGGTTCCCCAGCTGGGTATTTAAGTTTTAAGAATGCCTGATAGACATCCTGTAGGTGATTGTCTTTGTCTATGAGATTGGAGCAAATCTGGTTGTATCTTAGGGCCTGGCTGTAAACAGTTGATCATGTGATGTGTCCTGGATGGAAGCTAGACATGTGAGTAAGTATAATGGTAGGTTTCCAGTATAAGGTGGCAGAAATGTGGCCATTGTGTAATAGTACTGTAGTATCAAGAAAGTGGATCTCTTGTGTGGACTGGTCCAGGCTAAGGTTGATGCTGGGATGGAAATTGTTGAAATCCCTGTGGAATTCTTCAAGGGTCTCCTTCCTGTGGGTCCATATGATGAAGAGGCCATCAGTGTAGCGTAAATAGAGTAAGGGTGCTAAGGGACGAGAGCCGAGGAAACGTTTGAGGTCAGCTGTGATGTAGTGGGGGCTCTCTGCTTTGTAACCCGGTGTCCCCACCAGGCTGTGCTGTGGTGTTTGATTCCCACTGACTCACCCCACATGTGTATTGGCTCAGACACCTAGTCCCAGCCTGAGCAGTTAACAAGGCTCTTTCCGGAGGGAGAGACAAAGGAAGGGAGGCGGAGACGGCCACCTGGCTGGGGGCAGGGCCTGGGAGCTGGGCAATCTTGGTTGGACAAACATGAAGAGAAGGGACTAAATCGAGTACTGGGGGATCAGGGACCTGTGTACCCTTGCTCCAAGAGGTCTAAGACTGCCTGCCCCCTTGCTCTGATGTCCACATCGAACCCGGGCCATGCATTATCTCTGAGAAGCAATAAAACCTCTCTATTCTACTGGCTGGCGGAGTCACATCTTGCTGCAGACGAGGGTGCAGGGTCAGGGGTCCCCGATGTGCCATCACACAGCCATAAAGATGTTGGCATATTGTGAGGCCATGCGGGTGCCCTTGGCTGTGCCACTGACTTCAAGTTATAAATTGCCCCAAATTGGAAATAGTTCTGAGTGAGGACAAAGTCACAGAGCTCTGTAAGCAGGTGTGCAGTGGTGTCATTGGGGACAGTGTTCCTGACAGCTAGTAGTCTATCATCGTGCAGAATGTTGGTGTAAAGAGCTTCTACATCCATGGTGGCCAGGATGGTATTTTGAGGAAGATTACTGATGTTCTGTAGTTTCTTCAGGATGTCAGTGGTGTCTCAAAAGTAGCTAAGAGTGCTGGTAGCAGAGGGTCTGAACAGTGTCTCTGTCGCCAGATAACGCTGCTGTAAGTGTGCCAATGCCGGAGATGATGGGATGTCCAGGATTTCCATGTTTATGGATCTTGAGTAGTAGAATACTGCTGGTCGGGGTGGGGGGGAGGGGAGAGACTTTTTTTTTGAAGGGAGGGTGTTTGTATAAATTTGGTCCCGAAATGTAGCGCAGAGTTTCATGAGCAATTGGTTTTAGTTTCTTTTGGTATTCTTCAGTGGGATCAGAGGAGAGAATCCTGCCGAATGTGGTGTTGGTGAGTTGTCTGGCAGCCTCCTGTTCATAATCTGCTCAATTGATGACGACTACAGTGTCTCCTGTGTTAGCCCCTTTGATGATGTTTTTGAGGCCGTGTATCGCATTGCATTCTGCAAGGCTGAGGTGTTCTGTCACACGTTGTGGTTTAACAATGTCAGCCCGGGCTTGTTTGCAGAAGCCATCAGTGTAGAAGTCCAGACTCATTACAGCTGTCGGGAGGGGTCCACATAGAAGCCTTCCTCTTGTGAGTCTAGCAGGGGGGATCCTGAGGGTCCGTGCGATGTTCAGTGGTATGTTGGAAATATTCTGTTAGACAGAGGCAGTGAAAATAGGCTTCTAGATCACCAGATAACTCAATCGTGTGTGTGGGGGGGGGGGGATTCTTCTGCTAGGCTAAGAGTGTAGTTGGATGGGTTGACAATGTTGTTAGGTGAGCTGAGGGTCCCAAAATTGAAATATCCTGAGGCACGTAAGAGTTGCATAGTTTATTGTCCTTTTTCTTCTGTAGGGAAGTGAAGTGAGTGGTGTAAGTGGCTTGTTTGGTTTTGGTAAAGTCCAGCCATGAGAAGGTTTGTGTGGAAACTTGGTTTTTTATGAGAGTCTCTAGTGTTGAGAGCTCCTCCTTGATTTTCTTGTTTGTTGTATAGTGTGCTGATTAGGTGTTTCCTCGGTTTCTTTGAGAGTATGTGGCATAATCTCTTACTATAGTCTGTGGGGTATGTAGATTGTAGTGGGGTTGTTACCTTCAGTCCATTGGGTATGATGTTCATCTGTTTGCACTTGGATAGGAAGATGATGTCTGTTTGGATCTGTGTGAGTTTCCTTGTGCATTTGATGGATTTCCACTCCATATGGCTGAATGCAGTGCCTTGCATGTTTAAAAGTCTCAGAGGGGTAGCATGTTAGTCTGTAACTTTAAAAAAAAGTAAACAAGTGGTCCTATAGCACCTTAGAGACTAACAAATATATACAATCATGAGCTTTCATGGACACTGTGATGGACACCCCCCCATGCTTTATGAAGTGGACTTATGGACATGAATACACATAACTCAAAGGTGGTTTGAGCGAATTATTTCATGTAACACATCAGTCTTCATGTTATGATCTGCTGTTTCTGTTTATCTTACTCGGTTGTATGTAGCATTTGTGTGTAGAAAATTAGACACATGGACTGGGGAATACTTGATGAGTTTCAAATGAGTAAATGGGAGGCATGGAGGGTGTTACCTGCAACTTCTAGATCAGCCACTGTTAAACAATCTTTTGTCCTTAAATCTGAGCAGTGGCTGGTAGGAAGTGGCTTCAACTCCTTAACAAAAGGAATAGGAAAGCAGAGGCTGGGGTCTTTTGGTTGGGCTGCACTGGAAGGAAGGAGCCTGAGACCCGGGGGGGGGGGGGGGGGTGGAGGGTGGGAGGGTGGGAGGAGGGAGACAGCACCCTGGTGTGGCAGCTGGAAAAGAGGTTTTAGGGTGAGTTTGATTAAGTTTGTACTGAGGTTTCAGTGTAGAATTAGCCAAGCGTTCTTGTGTTTCTTTTGATTTGTAACCTGCTTTGCTCTGTCTGTTTTCACTTATTACTACTTAAATCCTACTGCTTCAACTTAATAAAACCATTTTTATTTTTTTATCAAACCCAGTGTAAGCGATTGTAACCTGGGGGGGGGGGGGGACCAGTGTGCATATTCCCCCTTTCATTGCTAAAGGGGGTTACCTAATTCTTTATGGTTTGATCCCATCTGGGGAGTGCTCTCTCAGGATGCTGGGCTCTAAACTGCACTCTCCTTGGACCTGAAGTGGTTCAGTGTCTGTACTGCTTCTCGGCGGGGGCAGGGACCTCAGCTCAGGACCTTGGTTGGGGGAGACCAGTAGAGCTGGCCCAGCAGGACGGGGTGGTGAGGAGCCCCAAAGAGCCGAAAGGCGAGTGGCAGTGGCCATGTCAGCACCCTGGGAGGCACCCCCAAGGGGTCATCTATGACCGCACCCCATCACAGACACAACTCACTTATTCAGATGAGTGGAGCTAGAGGCACAGAGGGACACAGAAACCCCAACATTTACAGCAGAAAAAGAGGGGGGAGAGGGGAAAAAAACTGTCAACTATAGTGTCCATGCTAAATGAGGCTAATAAATGGGCTGTGTCAGATTCTTAGCTTTTGATGTCATTTGGGTGTTGAATATAACGGCCCATCCAGTTAATGTCTTTGCCATCTTGAAAGAGTTTGTATAGGAACAATCTTCCCTTTATTTTTATTTTTTCAAACATTATAAACAGGCTTGAAGACAGTTGTTTAGATCAGTCTAAATAAAAGGATAAAGCCCTCCTAACTCTAATGTTTATAGATTCGTTTCCTCACCTTGACTGTGAGGCTTGGGGGAAAAAAACGCAGATTGGCTTATGTGAAAATATTAAACCACCGTTGGTTTAAAAAACAACTTTGAATGTATACAGAGAATTATTTTAGCATTATGAAAACTAGTAAATGGGACACCAGGCATTAATACATGCAATTCACTTATGTCTTGCTGAAGTGATGATTATTAAAAACACTGTCTTAATAGATAGATGGAACAAGGTACAACTTGCAATAGGTTCAAAAGGAGGCTTCGTAATTATATACTATACTATCCTGAGACTTGAGCTTAGTCATGCTTTCACAATTAGAGGATACAAATTATTAAGACCTTTGAGAATCTCTTAATTACATCATGAGTAAAAAAGCCTATTTACAATCATGCTATTCTTATACAGCTGAAAGATTAACTAAAGGCCGTGAAAGACACACTCTTTTGAGATGCAACAGATATTCTAATATGCAACTAATAGCTGCTAAAAATGATCTCTCATATACACAGAAACTTACAATAAATCCCTGTTCCATTTATAACCCTAACATTTTTGTGTGGATTCTTATCTTGAATGTATCAGTATGTTTTGCACTTCTAATGATCAAGACTAACTATCTCAGAGCCTTAACCGTGAAGTGGTGGGTGATAACTTCCCCTGCTGGTGTGTCAACAAGTCTAGTACTAATAGTAGAGGTGTGATTAACCCTCCACATAGGTAAATTAAGTCTGAACCACTGTTGTCTTGCACAGGGTGTTGCTATTAAAATGACCCTGTCTTTGTCTTGTTTTATTTTTTCGTTCTCTGAATGGGAAACATGCATACATAAGACTTTGACCCCAATCTGTCAGAAATGTCCTTGATGCTGAGTCTCTATCTTTGCCTGGCTTCGAGCAAACATGGTTTCTTCCTTTGATAACACTTTTATTAAATGGTCATCTAGATAAGGTCCATTGTTTTCTAGATATGCTGCCACAACCAAGAGGCATTTTGTAAATACCCTTGGCACTCTGAATAAACCAAAAAGGCAGTGGCATAGTGAGGGTGTTATGTGCCGGGGAGAGGGGTGCAAAGGCAAAACTGTGTTGAACTGCACAGCGAGGGCAGCAGCGGCTCCCGAGCCAGGGGCGCTGGGCTGGGCAGGCCTTCAAAGTGCCTGCTCCTGCCACCCCACCCAGCTCTGCCTCAGCGGCTTGTCTGCGGGGAGCAAGTGGCCCTGCAGCTAAATTGGCACCCCTGTAGTGTGGCACCTGGGGGCAACTGCCCTCCTGACCCCGCCTCATTACACCACTGAAAAAAGGAGTACTCTGTCCTATCCTAAAATAGATATTTCAGATGACCTGGTCTATATTGAAATGTGGAAATACACATCTCATAAATTCTTAGCTACAAACCAAGTCTGAAGGAAAGAAGGGATTATAGAAATTAGAGACAATATGTGGAAACTAAACTTTTTTATACAAATACTTAATTCTGTGAGATCCAAAATGGTGTGAAGCCCTTTTGGGTTTTTTCAGTGTGATGGGATCCTCGGGGTGCAGCCTGGGACTGTGGGACCACTGTGCTCCCAAAACTCTCCAGCGTGGGCTGTCTCTCTGAATGCTTTCCTAGTGACAAGCAGCAAAATCCTCCAAGTGCTGTGACCATGCAGCAGAACCACATGTGAAGTCCCGCACCTAGCTAGATGGCTCTGGGACCATTCATGCCACTCATGAATCATTCAGAGAAAGGCATCAGCCAGATTTCCCCAGCTCCCCAATCTTGAGCTTTGTACCTCAAGAACATGCTGAAATGTATTAATTGGTTAATCACTGGAAAGTGGACACACACCAGTCTTTGTAGAACCCCTGAGCAAATTTACCAAATGCTTCAGGCAACCTCTCTGGTAAAGATAACCAGTAAAACAAGTTTATTGACTACAAAAGATAAATGTTAAGTGATCGGCAAAAAGTCAGTACTCACCAAAAGCAAATAAAACATAAGCACTCCGTCTAAACTTTCCACCCTATTAGATTGGACAACAATTTAGAGTAAGTAGGCCTTCTCGCCCCACTGGATAGTGCAGGTTTGTCCCTTAAACTTGGGCCAATCTCCTCTGTTGGAGTTTTCAGTCTTCTGATCGTCCTTGTTGCTTGCAGTACAGGTTGGAGCAGGAGAAGACTGAACAATTCCTTGAAGGTGGCCTTTTTCACATTACTGGATTTTAAGGGGATCAGACAGATCACTGCTGCACACAAGGGTGGGGTGTTTGCCCCAAAGTATGTACAAAAGGGGCCATGTGAGGTGTTAAGTGGAAAGCTTTTGTTCTACTGATTCTATATATTCTACTCACGTACTCATGTGATATCTGTATGTGGAGTTATAAATATGTACTCTGTGTTGATGCTGGAAGATGCTCTGTCTCAGACACAGCAATGTGCCAGGCAGGGACGGCCCGAGACAAGCTGCCGGCAACTGGCGCCCCAAGCGGAATGCGCGACCAGTGACCCTGCCTCCGAGATGAGCTGCCAGCAACTGGAGGCCTAGGCGGAATGCACGATCGGTGCCCCCGCATCCAAAGCCCACAGCAGCGGTGCGTCATCATTGGGCGCCCTGTTTAACGCGGCGCCCTAGGCGACTGCCGAGTCTGCCTATGTGCATGGGCCGCAGAATGTTCAGCCAGTGACTATGCTAATCAGCAAGACTCTCGGAGAGGCTAATACACACCTGAGGAATGTGTCTGGGACCTGCAGATCAGCCAGTATCATGCTTGCTTACTTGGGACACAAGGATAGGTCACTGTGCCATGTGACCTGCTCCAGCTTGGAAGATACTAGGGATGGATATAAAATGCCATGAGGCAAACTCCATCTTGCCTTCAAGTCTGCTACTGATTCCAGATGCAGCCTTGTGAGGAACAGTGAGCCGGGGAGAATCGTTGGCCCATCCTGACATAGGATGTACACCAGAGACTTTTAAGATTGCAGTTTATAACATCTCTGCTAAGTACCTGCATCGAGAACTTGGTGATTCGATGCATGCAGTGTATTCTCCTTAACAAACTTACTCTCATGCTTTTAATAATAAACCTTTAGATTTTAGATTCTAAAGGATTGGTCCAGTGTGCTCTTGTGGGTAAGATCCAAAGTGTAAATTGACCAGGGGTTTGTAGCTGGTTCTTTGGGACCAGAAAGACCTATTCGGGGTAGGTGGGATTGAGTTCTATAACCCCTCACTTGTGTGTTAGGCCCAGGGTGGTTGTGGCACAGGGAGAGCTGGGGTGTCTGAGCAGGTTTTGCTCGGTGTGACTGGTTTGTGGCCTATTTGGGGACGGTCTCCAGTCAGGGGCTGTAAGGAGCACTGAGTTTGAGCAACTTCCTGAGCGGACGCCCTCAGTGGTGTCCAGACTCAGCCTGGTCTGTCACAGCCTTATGCAGATGAGTCATTGAATTGTAGCTCCCTTGTTGGGCAATAGCTGTTGATGGTTGTTTGACATCTCTGCCAGGCATTGGTTGCTTTCCTTGCTGTTATGTCTAGGGAGCTAAAATCTGGCTGATTCCTCAACTTACAGGATGTTTTAGTGACAACACTTCAAAACAATCTAATACATTCATATGCACTAAAGATGCACATATTTAGATAGAAGAGTGGGTTTCAGCTGCTCATAATCTTTTTCCTGATCTCTCACGTGGCATGCTCTATATGCTATATCACAGTTATATACAGATGAGGAATATGGGGAATAAATTGGACTCCCTCATGGTATAGAATTGGAATTTAGAAAATAATGTGACTAAAGCCCCCTTCTTTTTGTGCTCATAAGGTACTTTCTCTATTGTACCTCCTTGCAAAAGGGACTGAATTTCATTTCTAAGTGAAACCAATAAACTAGATCCATGCTCAATGAGAAACGAGTGGGAGAAAACAATTTGAAGTGAATCAAATAACCACTTTCAATAATTTGTACAATCTATCTGTCCAATGCTATTAATTCCTACATTTGCTCTATTCCTGCACACCTGGAGTGAGTATCTGGTCCTTTGGGACTAGGAGTAACCTGACTATTAACCCCAACCCCCAAGATCTAGATGTAGCGCTGACATTCCTTATTTTCTCTAGGGCTTTGTCTCTCTGTTTCTGCTAAACGAACCATTTCCATCAAAAGGAAGATTGAGTCTCATCCTTTTCTCTAGAGAGAGACCCTCTGATTTCAGCCACACATATCTTGTTAATGCAATAACTGAAGTTATTGCTCTAGCTGAAGTATTTGAAGAACAAAATGCTGATCTTAATTGGTATTTAGCTACCTTTTGTCCTCCTCCTAAAAGAGCATTTTCTGATCTTTTATGCTTCTCCAGTAGAGGGTTCTGGAATCAGATCATCTTTCCCCAGAAATAATATTGAAATCGAGTCATAAAAGCCTTCATAATTTGCATTTCACATACCTAAAGTAGCTGAAGGAAATATTTTTTCCCAAACACAATCGGTCTTTCTCCTTCTTTGTCAAAAGGAGTAGAGAGTGCATTTGTGAGGCCTTGTTCCTGTGAAGTACACACTCCACTACTTCAGAATTGGGAAAAGGATGGGTATAGAATGTAGCCAGATCTTCATGAGGGGCAAAAAGTACAAATTTGTCAGCCTTTTTTAACATAAGATTGTGCAGACTCGTAGGGTGGTTTCCAAATATTTTTTACTGGTTGGGACAATCTTTCTATTAAAAGAAGCGTGACTATCTAGTTGTTAAAATATCAAACACAGGGTGAGAAGAGTGTTCAGCAGAAATTGAGAGAATGTTTAAAGTCTTTTTCATGCAATCTGCCAGTTCATAGAATAATACCACATCCCCTGATGACGATACAGCTGATGTGATGAC
This sequence comes from Pelodiscus sinensis, assembly GCF_049634645.1. Taxonomy (NCBI): domain Eukaryota; kingdom Metazoa; phylum Chordata; order Testudines; family Trionychidae; genus Pelodiscus; species Pelodiscus sinensis. The sequence continues at coordinate 90,583,874 of NC_134711.1, read as the reverse complement.
ACTCCCCCCTCTCCTCAAAGTTTCCTCAGAACACATCACCATTCCAGATTCTGGATCGAATTCTTGTATGTCTGTGATTTCTTCCTCTCTTCAAAGTGCAGCTGAGAGCCCGTATGGGGGTATGGCACTTCTAGGATCCCTCCCCTGCCTGCTGCAACCAGGAGCTATGAGGTACCCCTGCTGCCTGAGGCAGCCAACAACTACAGCCCCACCATGAACAGAGGCCAGGAGCTATGGTGTAATCCCCTCCTCCCCAGAGGTGCCAGGGTTACCTTGCAGCTCCTGGCTGCTGGGGCTGAATTCACAGAGGTTGCTGCAGTCACATGTGTTGTGACTTCCTGGACCTCCATGAAAAAACCGTAGCCTTATACCTGAGTGATCCAATGGCTGTACCTAGCTAGAATACCACTCTTCAAGGTGCACCTGTCAGAGCAATCCAAGAGTCGGGCTAGGCAGAGAGCACTGAAAGAACAATGTGATGGCAGCAAATGGCATTTTAGTTCCACAATGTAATAAATTATTTCTTTGTGTTACGTAGGTTTAGTTAGGAGGGGATTGGTTAAATGGGACAAAAAGAGAAGGGAAACAGGATATGAAGGGGTCAGGAGAGGAGGGTCAGGTGTGGAGTGAAGCTGAGGTGAACAAACTAGGAGGGAATGGGACAGAATGCGTTGAAGCAAACAGCCAGTTAGCACAGGATAGAGAAATTAAGCTCAAAACAGTAGAACGTTCTTCGTCTGGAGACCCTGCTTTCTGGCTGCTTCTCTTGGTTGGGGGAGGAGACTTCCGGGGTGTGACCTTGGCTGAGTCATTTAGTTTCTACATGCTTCAGTTCCTTTATAAAATGGGAATAATAGTACTTATCTCCACAACAACTCTACTGCAAAGGGATGGGGGGTGAGAATATATGCATTAGAGACTGAGAGCAGCTCACATACGATGGTAATGGGGCCATGTGCACACCTAAAATAGCTATCTAGCTAGGCAAGCTGTAACCTGCACTGGTGCATTTTAGCCATGCTTGAAAACAAGGCAAATTAAATGTTGCACTAAGGCAAATAGCAGCTTGGCTGATTTATCCTAGAGTTTGCTCTGGTTCAGCAAAACTGGTAGCTGGCCATCAGTAGCAATAATCAGGGCACATTCCCAGTGTAAATAAGGCCTGCGGATAGGGAAACGAAGTGTGAGCAGTGACTGTTTTCAAGCATATCAGTGGCTCTATCTGCTTCAATTTCTAGGAAAGTGCGCACAACTTGGCTGGCAAAGGAAACACAATTACTTATCTGAGGAGGGACTGCGGGGGAAATGGGTGGAAAAGTGAAGAGGCTGGGAAGAAACAGAGTCACACATCCCCATTTTTCCCCAGATAATTTCAAAGGCCTTTCAACAAAATGGCTCTTACATGCTCTTAGTGAATTAATTACAGTGAGAAGGTTATTCATATACAAACATGTGAGTTTGTGTTCTTTTTTTTTCCAGGCAGCAGCAGCGTTCCTCTGAAAAAATTGACCAATAAACCCCTATTTCTTAATCCCCAAACTTCAATCAGAATGAAATTACAGCAAATCTCAGTGGATTTAGTGTTCTAAATTGAGCCTCTTAAAAAAATCACAAAAATACCATTAAAATGACAAGACAAAAACAGGTAGTGTGCTCTTGCTATGCTCAGCCCTTCCACAGTTTGAAATATTCCTGGCATGCTGCTGTTTTACATAATATTGGTGCCATGAAGTACGGCCTCTTTAGGTGAAGAGGCAGAGATTAATGAGCCACATGGAAACACTAATTTGTCTGAGTTAGAGGAGATTAATTATGTTAATGGTCTAAACAAAGCTAATCTAGAGGCTAGAAATGTTCGTTCAGTGGTGTCCTTAAATATGGTTGGACTTGTATTTAAACTGTGAAAATGGAATCTGAAAATAAGTAATGTATTTTATTTACAAAATGTGAGCTCTATTCTTTTTTCTCTGTGCATCTATACATATAGGAGTTGTGCATAATAACAGATCCCTCCATGTTTAATACTGTAAAATTGTGAATATAATGCACACCTATGTATAATGCACACCTACCTTTTCAATGTCAGAATCCTGGAAAAAGTGAACTCCTATATATAATGCGCACCCCCATTATACTAGCGATTTTACGGTGTGTATATATAGGAAGGAATGGGCCGCTCCGACCTGCAGGCTCGCCTGGGAAACGTGTGCGCAGCACCGGGGAGCCGGCAGTGGAGTTTGAAACCTGCTCCCCACCCCCCAGCCCAGCTGCCCGCACCGAGACCAGGCAGGCAGTGAGCCAGGGCGCTGCAGTCTGGCAGCACGCCGGTTCCTTGCCTTGTGTGGGAGCCTGGCGGGGATCCGCGCTGCAGCTGGAAAGTTTCTGTGCAGAGGGGAGAGTGAGTTTAAAACTTTAACAGAAAATCTCCTATGTATGATGCGCACCCCAGCTTTGACCCTAAAAAAATGGGGGGGAAAGTGCACATTATACTCGAGATTTTACAGTAATATTTTGCATCTCTCTACCACTTCCTATCCAAGGGATTCTCAAACTGGGGCTTGTAACCCCCAGGGATCACATGGGTACATGGTGGCTGCAAGCTGTCAGCTCCGTGGGGCTGACAGCCCAAAGCCTCTGTTAAATTAAATTAGACCCCATTTTTAATTTATAAGGGGATGGTCACACTCAGAGGCTTTCTGTGGGAAAGGGGTCTCTAGTCCAAAAAGTTTGAAAACCACTTTTCCACCAGGATCCCCAAATGCTTCAGAAACAGTGGATTTCAGTCATCACTGAGGTCCAGCTGCTTCTGGACTGAAATGGAGCAGCTGTTTAACTTTCAAGATGCTGGCCAGTCCTCCAGAAACGTGGTACACCATTGCAAGCACTATCGGAAGTTACCTCTCACTCCGAGTGCCTCGACCATTGTACAGAGTGAGGTGCTGCACACCTATAACCATAGGCGTTCAGTAACCTAGGTGGGGGAAGGCTTTGTCTTCCCAAACCACCAGGCATGGCCTTGCCCACACTCTACCCCCAGAATACCTGCACTAGGTGTTCTTGGGGAGGAGTGTTGCTACCCCCGGTGCGCACTCAGGCTCCCCGTGCTCCTGGCCAGGAAGGCTGGAGCCACATGGCCTCCTCCCTCCCTGGTGCTGGGACAGCACTGCACACCCTCCTCCCTCCCCAGGTGCACCAGGGAGGTTGGGAGGCGAGCATGTGCTTGCCCCTCCTGTCTCTCTTCCCATCCCCGGGTGGGGTGGGGTCACAGCAAAGGGGGCAAGGTTATAGGTGGTGCTGGGGGCCTGCCAGGGTAGGCCCACATTTTGGCACCTGAGGCGGGGAGCTCAAATGACGCCCTCATATCCCCTTGCCTGGACCAAAACTTAGGGGCTCCTTCCTCCAGCACAGCACTCCACCATCTCTGTGCATCTAGAGCAGAGAGAATACAGATGCACCAGCAGCAGACACAATTTTCTACACTCTGGGTCCTAGTGGCGTTCCCCCAGAGTCTGGCACCTGAGGCGGCCGCCTCAGTTTGCCTCATGGTAAGGCCAGCCCTGGGGCCTGCCTCCCCCAGCTCCAGCTGCACCAACCACTCATGCCTATAACTGAAGTCAGTGGTGTGATGTGGAGAGGGAGGAGAGACCATGCTTACCCTTACACTCATCCATAGGATACTAGAGAAAGAGTGGGGCTGTAATGCTTTTAAAGCATGGCTGTAACACACCTCTCCCATCACTACAGAACTCGGTACAGTTGCTTTTGGGGCGGGGAAGGGGGGTCTGACCCTCAAACACTGCAGTTTCAAATTATTACGTCATAGTTAGTCGCGACTAGCTTTTATTTTAAAACTATCTTGACAATCCTGTAATTATCAATCTGTTCCAGAGAGTATGAAACAGAAGAGTTTGTGGCTGAGAGCCACTGTAGCATTCAGGGACTTACAACCAACAGAGGGAAACTGTAAGGATGCCAAGAAAAGGACTTTAAAAGCTGGGACTAGAACACTGCCTGCATTGTGTCCTGGGAATTTAGGTTTCCCTGAGACTCATGTAGAAATGGCTGGAACATGGATCTGCTAGGGAAGTTTGTTATAGCAACATTCCAAGGAGAAATAGTTTTATCTGTTACTTTAATTTTTTTTTTATTTTCAACTCTACATTTCTGTAAGGTCAGCGGAAGAGAGTAGCTGTGCTTGTTGGCGCTAGCTTTTACTCATAAAAGATACCAGTGTGTTGCCAAAAAATCATAAATTGAAGAGAAATTGGGTTATATGAGTAAAGATCAACACTACACAGCAACACTACATAGTAGTTTAAGACGAGAAGCGAAGAGCTATGTCCAGAGCTGAATCCTGAGGGCATGCAGTTGCCTAAGATGGAAAATGGTCAGGATATGCCAGCCAACACCACCACTCATTTAATACACTATTTAGGGATGGTGGTAGAGGACTTGAAGCAGGTTGGGTTTCTCAGTTCCTGGTCATTCTTCAGCTTCCTGTTTCATAGGCGATCATATTTTCACACCCCCTGCCCTTTTAGCGATTCTCCCTCCATTTGATTTTATCTTACACACATTTATGGTTTTGGTCATGTCATCAGTCAAGGAATTTCCCATAATCTTCTAGGAATGAGAGAGAGTCTCAAATAGCTTCTGTTAGCAGCAGCCATGGCAGAAATATTCTGCCCACCTCCCCTGAGAGGGGAGGGCAGTGTGCCCACAGCAGCTTTTAATATATTCGTCAACACCAGACAGGTTCTGATTAACCACAGATGTGTCTTCCACTGGAGTGTAATGATTAGGTCCATCCATCCTTTCTATCACTGCATGCTCCCTTCCAAACAAATCTCATCAGTCAGTTATCCTCCCATTAGACCTTTATCAGACAGCATTTAAACTGTCACTTGAAATCAGCCACATTGCGTCTGTTATTGGCATTTCCACTTCTCTTTCCAGTTCTGAGTTTCAAATTGATGAACCTCTGTTATCATTGTATGTATTCTCCTACTGTGACCTCAGAACCCGTAGCCCATTCTCTTGTATTCACACAGCTCATGATTAACCTCTTCTTCTTTCTTCTCCCCTTGCTTAGGGCTCTGTTCTGGCTTTCAGTGTTGTGCAAGCAGCAAGCTGAGTGGGATGCAGAGGCTATTCAGGCCATAGCAGAAGTGCCTGGAGGCATGACTCAGCCAGAATGCCTCTGGCAGTAATGATCAGCAGGCACTACAATACCTGTTTAGAGAATGAAGCATGTGCTCTCCCGTTGTCTTTGGCCCTGCTTCACTAGCCCATTGTCGAAGGTTCACAACATGGGCTGTGCCTCTCACCCATTTAATGAAAAACCTTGGATAATGTCAAAAATATTGTGGCAAATTATGTTTGACATTAAGCAGGTATGTCTGAGTAATTAGGCCCTTAAGTCATGTAAGAACAGTCTGACTAGACTAACTGCAGCCTTCTGTCCTGTCAACTGACTGCTGGAATTGGAACTCAAATGCTTTCCTCCTTAATTTACCCCTTGGCAATGATGATTTTACATTTTAACATAGCATCTTGTGTCCTAACAGTTCTCAAAGCACTTTACAAATTGAAACCAAGACACAGGCTATACATAGGGGAGTGCTTAATCTACAGCTGAAATGCAACCATCTCCAGGATGAAAACAACAAAGTTTTCAGTAGCACAAAAACAACATTACACAACAGGCTAGGAAAGGAAGAGAAGGGTGCCTTTTCCAGGGGAAACTGTGTGGGGAGTGTTAGGTAGGTGGCATGTAGTAGAATTTTGGTCAGGACGCTGGGTGACCTTTACCTGCCTTTATTTGTATAAGGAGTGGCAAGCATTCTGGTCTTCTCTGTCTCTGAAAAATTGTACTTACAGTTGCATGGGGCTTCCACACACCTTGCTAATATTGGCTCTCAGAGAAGAATCCCACATCTCATTTATCACCATTACTCTTTGCAGCACTTCCTTGGAGTAGGGGTCAGAAGTTACCAGTGTGGTGTCCTGAAAGGTCTCTTGCTCTGTCCAATGATGATAAATGTTTGGGGGGGGCAGGGTGTGTGTGTGTGCTCCTGTATGTTGCACTGGATTTGTGCAAGTAGCCAGCACAGCAGACTCTGTGATGGTCCCCCCAAGGACCATGGAATGAGATAAGGTTTGAAGTCACCTGAGTCAAGTTTATTGTCCAACGAAGCACAGTAATAGTTGCCAGCAGATGCTCCTGAACCACTCTGCATATGTACCACCTGACAATAGACTCAGCTCAGTGAGTGGCATGTCCCACTCCGCTGAGGCTGGATAAAGAGTTATGTCAAAGTCCCCCAACATTTATAGACTGAGACAAACAATCTTTAATACATACCTATGTATCATCATTCGTGCTTCATGACATGTTTATTACCTCCCCTTGTATTTTCCTCCAAAGCATTCCAATTCACCACCTGTAATTGTGCTTTCACTCCTGATGTTTGACAAAATAGCACTATTCATCACTTTTGTCAAACTGTTTTATCCTGTGCTAGGTTGTGGTGTGCCCTGTATCAGAGGCAGCAAGGGTGGCAGGCAAGGATCAGGTGGCTCTCTGGGAGCCTGCACATACAGGGAGCTGGCTTCCTGCATGTACCGGTTCCCACCTCTTCCCCCCTCCCCCCAGACACACACTCCCATGCTGCTGCCTGTCTATCAGAAACAGCAGTGGTGGGGGAGGCGGCTCCATGGGAGCTGGTGTCCATGGGGAGCTGGCTTTTAACCCTGCCCCTCCACACTTCTTCCTTTGTGGGGACCCAGAGGTGGGGGGAGCTCTGTGGGAACCAGTATGCACAAAGAACCAGTTTAAAAGCTGGCTCCCCGTTTATACCGGCTCCTGCTTGCCCTGCTGTGTCTAAATATGTAACCGCTAAAAAAATCCAGCGGTTACACGTTTATACAAATATAAGTTTATTAACATCCCTAATAACAAATGGTAGAGCTTACAGACAGCTTAAAAAAGTAATGAGTCATATAACAGCTATATGTCTGTGTTTGCATTATGTGGGGGGTAATTAGATCTGCTGTTCATTTCTTTTTCCTGGTTGATTTAGTGGTGCATTTTGTCATTTCAGTGTTTTGTTTCTGTGATTAGTTAACCTACACCAAAGAGGGGAACCTTTTTTGGGTCTGGGGCCGCTGACTCACAGAAAAATGAGTCGGGGGCTGCACACATGTCAGAAGCAAAAAAATCCAACCAAACACTCTCTGAAGTGGCCCCCAACTGAGGAGGAGAAACACACTCCCCACATTCCCCTCGCACACCACAGCATAGAGGGACCCAGGCTAGTAGATTTTGTGTGCTCCAGCCTTTGGGGGGGGGGTGAGCACTGAGCCTCAGGGGCAGGACTCGGGCAAGCCAGGGACTACAACCGTCCCCTGGGGTCTTAGGTTCCCCACCCCTGATCTACTCCTTTTTTCAGTCAGTAAATCTTATATCTTTGGGTAGGTTATTTCCTATGGTTGCCTCTGGAAGCCCCTAATACTAAAACTGAGGTTCTTCCAAGGGTGCATGTGCTGCCATTTTCCTGCTAAGCCATGCTTATATTATACAGTTTGCAATGGGGTCAGGTTTGTTCCGACATGTGGAGATACCTTATAAATTAACTGCACGATATATATTATTTTATTTGCTGGCAATTAAACAATAGCTCTTGCAGACTTGCACGCACAAAACTTTGTCCCGTGCAATGCGAGGATTCCAAAGGGCCAACATTTGTAAAATGCAAGGTGTGTGTAGTCTACGTGTTAACAATACTCAAAGGCTAAAGATGTAAATTATTTTTTAATGACCATGACAAGAACAGAACAGCCACATGGATTTCTATTTGTAATTATTTTAACACCAGAAAAGAGATCTGATGCCCTAGATGAAGCGTATTGTTGGGGCAAGGTAGCATAAAGCTGCACTGAAGTTTGATGTAGCCATTATGAAAATTACTACTGACGTGAGGCATCGTTAGCAGTTTGGGAAGCTGTCAGGAACTTGCTCGTATGCTGAATGTCCCCCACCAGACTTGCCATCTGGTTGCCAATGGTTTGCAGCTGCTGGGCCACATTGCCTATGTCCTCTCGCAATCCCAGAACTGCATTTTTTATCTCCTCCAAAGTGCCCATGGCTTTCTGTGTAGTGTCCATCTTAAATGAGCTTCCAGCAGGAGGCATACTGGGACTAACCACCATGTCTATATTCTGCAGAGGAACTGCCCCCCAGCTCCCACCAGAAATTCGGAGAGTTCTGCTCTCATAACTGTTTCCTTTGCCAGGGCAACTTCGTGAATTATCTGGAAGGAGATTCAGGATGCTAGTGTTTTCGCTCCCCTCTTCCTCAGATCTTTGACAAGAAAAAGGTTGTGTAACCCTGTCTTTGAGATCATTAAAGAAAACAGAAGAAGAGATCTTGTGAGGTGAAGACAAGCTGAAAGGTCCATGGGATGGGATACGGTTAGGGTGAACTATGTTCTCTGGAACAACTGAATCAGGAGATGAGATGGAAAAGGTGGAAAAAGAAGAAGTTGTTGCCATGGAGCTGGTTGAATCTAAAATGTAGGTAAAAGAGAAACAAAAAAAGAAAATGATACAGTCTTTGTGTAACATTAATGTTAGTAGCAGTAAATTATTTATACTAAATAGTATTTATACTAGATAGTACCTGAAGCCCCGATTAAGCCCTGGGGTCCTATCGTGCTGCATGCTTGAGACACAGAGAAAAGTGACAACTCCTGCTCTAAATGGCTTACCGTCTCAATATGCAAACAGTAGAGCTGTTAGGAAAATGGGGTGGTTTCCTGTGGAAAATTTGTATTTTTGTCAGATCACTTTCTTCTTAAGATTTTCTTCACAAGATTTTAAAAAATAACATATTTTGAGTTATTTCATTGCCTTCTAGCTTTTGAACCATTGGTATTCACATGTTTAAACCTTTTTTCCATAGCCATAAGGGCTAGAAGTATCCTTTCAGAAAATGAAGACTGAGATTGTTGTTTAACAATACTCCAGGAGCTGGGGCTTTAAGATAAAAGAATTAACAACACTGGAGTTGATATCTGCGTTCATGTGCAGTATGACTACGGTCTCTCTCAGGGCACCTCCACAATGTGTGGAAATAAATGTAATTTTCAAGAAAATCACAAGTGACTATATAGTTCCTCTTCTGAAGAGGTGAATTCTGAGCTGACCCTGTGTTTTGCAGGACTTCAGCAATTTCTGTAGCCTATTTATAGTGTTTAGCAACTTGATAAAAGCTTGTGGTGACTGACACTAAGGGTGGGGGGGGGGGGGAATTTCTTCAACAACTGATTAGGTTTGTAGGATAGGATGGTTGCTACTGGAGAGACTTGAAGTGTTCATCTTTTGGGGAGGAGAGGCACAGAAAGGAGAGTTCATGGAGCAGTGCTGCCAGAGAGGAGCTGCCAAAAACCAAAGCCCCTAAATGGCTGACCAAACATGTAGCAAATGTTCAGGAGCAGCCACGGGTGAAATGTTTCCCAGAATATGTATTCAGTTGCTGTGAAATTGATATTTTAACAAATAAGTACACAAGCATTATATGTAACATTCAGAACACATGCTGTACTTGAAACACAACCCAAACAGCTCTAACTCTTGCCTGACTCCGCTTTTACAAGCCAAAAAGCACCTACAAAAACATCCAGCATGGTGCTCAGTTATAACAGACAAATGTTCAGTTTTACAGTGGGATCAGCCACTTATTTCAAAATTCATGGGACATTTCATGATTTTCACACATGACTTGAGAGCACAGAGCTTGTAGGACAAGTAGAGAGTATAGGTCTGACACATCCAGGCCCCACACCTTACAATGACATTATGCTGAAGGTTAAATCCTCAGATGGGCCAAAGTAATACCTCTTAGGATACAGTGGAAGTTAGTTGTATGGCAGTAGTCTCCAACCTTTTTAAGCACAAGATCACTTTTTGAATTTAAGTGCAATCCAAGATCCGCCTCAGACCCAAATACCCTTTCCCTGCCTCCTTTGTGCCCCTTCTCTGAGGCCCTGCCTCTGCTCCCTCCCTTTCACCAGGCAGGCTCTGGTCTTGGACTAAAGGATTAGGAGTGGGGCTCTGAGCTGAGCCTGGGTCTTGGGCTGAGGAGGGGGTACATAATTGGGGCAGGTGATTGGAACTGGCTCCAGCTGGACACTGCTTACCACAGGTGGCTCCTGGGTGGTGGTGCAATGGGGCTAAGGCAGGATCACTCCTGCCCTGGCCCTGTACCACTCTCAAAAGCAGCCAGCAAATTCCCTCCCTCCCAAGCCCTGTTGTGCCCGCTCTCTGCTCTGTGGAGAGAGAATACTGGAGGAGGGGGCACCCTGACATAAGCACCCCATCTCTCCCTTCCCTGCTCTGTACTGCAAGCAGGAGGCTCCCAGGGCGGGGCAGCTCCAAGGCAAAGGGCAGGAGATGGGCAGCAGTGGGGGGAAGGGCAGCTGAAGTGCTGGCACTTGGTAGCCTCTTGGCCAAACCAGTCAGGATCACCTGTCAGAGGCTCCAAGATCTACCAGTAGCTCCCAATCTACTGGTTGGTGACCACTGTTGTATGGCAACTTTGCAGTTGTCATCCCTTTCCTAGGGCCACCTGGGAGCTTGTTTAGCCCCTGGAGTAACTTAGACCATCCCAGAAGCTGCTCTAAGTTATACCCATTTGTAATAGTCCCAGAGTTCATTACACTACCTGAGGATCACCAGAGTGCAGCGTGTCCCCCCAATTAAGGTTTGGGAAGGAGAGGGCCATGTAATGCTAGCTAGAGGGATCCTCAATTGTCTTTTTAGAAAAGCTTTATATCTTCACTGTGCTGCCAGATTGCCAAAAAGGAGCTGTATGATGGGCCATGACTTAAGTTCCCTCTAAGCTGTGCAGCTGCACAGCAGGGTCTAAAAAGTCATGCAAAAGTGCAGCTAAAGGAGCCTGGAAAAGAGAGAGGTAAGGGACCAGCAGGAAGGGGAGCAAGTTAGGAGCTGCTGCCAGTGGGAAGAGGACTGGGGGGAGTCCTCTGGCTCCAACCCCTGAGCCCACACCCTCAACCAGAGCCCTCACTCCCCCCCACCTCAATTCTCTGCCCCAGCCTTGAGCCTCTACCCTGCCACACATCATCTCCATACTGGTGCACATAACAAAATTCATTCCACACATGGATATGAGAAAACAGAGGGAATGTTAACCATGATCTAGCACTCAGTCTTCACTCTGTGACATTTTACTGATGCCTAATATCATTGCATCACTGTGCACTGGTTCCCCCTCCTGTGTGAAAAAGCAAATAGGAGGCAATTATTTTCTCCTGAAGGATAAAAATAAAAAAGATGGAGTGTCACAAATAACTATGAGTTCTTAAAGGAGCAGTTTAACAGATTTTTTGCCTTCAGCTACAGATAATATTTTGATTATATCTATACACCATTATCTAAAACATAAACACACATGTAATTTCACATTAAGAGTTCTTTTCTTGCAAAATCTCCATGTACAATCAATAAGAGTCCTTGGTGTCTGACTCTGTCACCAAACAACTCAGACTAAAGAAAATAAATTATTTTTCTGGGATGCAAAGATTCTCCGCTTAATTGCTGTTTCCACGAGTAACTGACTTCCTCTTCTATTCTGAAAATATGTAGTTTCTCTTTGGTGGCATCAGTTTTCTAATTTGGCAGTAGTGATGCTTTATTAGAGTAGAATTTTTTCTTGTAGAGATTCTACTCTCTTCATGGTAGTCACTTTCACCTTAGGATGTAATCCACTTTGTTTCCCATTCTCCCCAAAACAATTATATGCACAGAATACTAAAATTCATCTGGCTCAGTGATGTAGACCAGTGTTTCTCATAGTGGTCCACAAAGCCACTTTGAGAAACCTGCTAACAGGCCATGCCAGTGTGTGTGTTTGCTGGTTCCGTGGTCATGGAACCTCACAGCTCCCATTGGTTCTAGTTTGCTGTTTGCAGCCAAGAGGAGCTGCGACACTCCATGGCCATGGACCCAGTAAATAAACACACTGGCACGGCCAGTTAGCAGGTTTTCTCAGAGTGGTTTAGTGGACCACCTTGAGAAACATTGATGTACCCTGAGTATATATTGTCTGGCAGAGATGGATTCTAGAGAGGTGAGCTGTTCTTCACTTGCTAGGGACTCAAGCACTGTGCAAGCAGCGCACACAGCCCCTAGGGCTGGGGAAAGAATACCATACTGGAATGGCATGGGTGGACTCTGGAACTTAAGAGGCCAGCCTCCTCAGCCAGAACAATAACAGCCTCCATGGGCCCCTGGACAAGGTGGGAGGGCAGTCTCACCCTGGAAGGGGCAGGGCCTATGATGGAGGTGGTGGAGCCAGGGCTACCAGCCCTCAGTGGAGCCTGGAGTGCAGCGCTGCCCCAGCCCGGGTCTGAGGCTAATTTGATGGTTGAATTGCTTTGAGTACTCCTAATTCAACTCAACTACTTAGTTACTTAGGGTATGTCTACACTACCACCCTAGTTTGAACTAAGGTGGTTAATGTAGTCAATCGAAGTTGCAAATGAAGCCTGGGATTTAAATATCCTGGGCTTCATTTGCATCTTGCCGTGTGCCGCCATTTTTAAATCTCCGGTAGTTCGGACTCCGTGCCCGTGGCTACACGTGGCACGGACTAGGTAGTTCGAATTAGGCTTTCTAATTTGAACTACCGTTACACCTCATTCCACAGAGTCCGAACTAGCGGGGATTTAAAAATGGCGGTGCCCGGCAAGATGCAAATGAAGCCCAGGATATTTAAATCCTGGGCTTCATTTGCAACTTCGATTGACTACATTAACCATCCTAGTTCGAACTAGGGTGGTAGTGTAGACATACCCTTAGATATTTGATAACTCAACTCCTTTGATTAGCCAGGCCCCATGGCAGTTGTCCTATTTGGTCTGCTTCGAGATGTTACCAAAGGTTGGCATTTTTGTTTACATTTTTAAGACCTGAGAATGTTTCTTTGTGTACTACATTTTATAAAACTAAACAGGAAAGTCTCAGAAATGCCAATTTTAAATTTTAAAACATCTGCTTTCAAAAACAATTGACTTTATCAGCAAATGAAAAGCATTTGTTGACACATGCCCTAACTAAAACAGAGGCAAGTCTCAGAACAATAGACATGTTAGTCTGTATCTTTAAAAAAAAATAAAATAAAATAAAATAAAAAGTCCTGGGGCACCTAAGAGACTAACAGATTGATTTGGGCATAAGCTTTCATGGGTAAAACTCACGTCATCAGAAGAATTGGAGTGGAAATTATAGAGGCAGGTGTGTGCATGTGTGTGATTATTTATATATATAACTAAATTAAATAAAGAAAAGAAGGAAGTTACTTTTCAAGTGCAGAGCTACTGTTAATGAGGCCAATTAAGACAGGGTGTCTGTAACTCACTCACAGCAATTGTTGAGGAGGGAGGGAAATTGTCTTTGTAGTGAGAGAATCAATTTAAATTCTTATTCAGTCCTAATTTGAGTGTATTGTATTAATTTGCAAATTCAATGCAATCAAATTAGGAGGGAATACAGATTTAAATTGATTCTCTCACTACAAAGACAATTTCCCCTCTCTTGGTATTCACATTTCCCCATCAGCTGCTGTGAGTGAGCCACATCTACCCTGATGACCTCATTAACACTGGTCTTATACTTGATAAATAACTTCCTTTTTTTCTTCTATATATACTCCTGTCTCTGTAATTTGCATTCCAACTCATCTCATGAAGTGGGCATTACCCACAAAATCTTATGCCCTAATGAATTGGTTAGCAAAGGTGCCACAGGACTCCTTGTTGTTTTTGTAAAATAGAGGCAATTATTCCTTCTCTAGTCCCATATTCTACATTCAGTGGTTTCTTCTGACATCCAAAATTTTCACAGGTGTGACCACAAGATTACTGGCTCCTCACATTGTCTGTTTAGACAGAACTTCTCAGATGAGAGGAAAACAAAGGGGTTGCATGTGTCTCTCTCTCTCTCTGGTAAAAAAAAAAAAAAGTCACAGGGCTAGCTAGGGACTAGAGATGGGATAAGGAATCTTTCCTGTCTAAATCTCTAGTTTCAGATATACTTAATTAGTATCTAATGGCTTTTCAATGGCTTTGGTGAAGTGAGGTTGTGGTCTGTCTCCAGCCCCTAATAATGGAGTTGATGTGGCCCTCTTGTTGAAGCCAAGCAGTAAATGGGCAATGCAGACTGAATCCCCTTATGATCAGATTTGAATAGTGGAGGGGGAACTGGGGAAAAACTTGTTCCAACATGAACTATGCTGTATATATTCTGAGAGTAACTGGAGAATTTCAGTCCCCAGCACTGATAATCCAGCACTATGCAACAGCACTAAATTTGCTTACATTATATACAGACTACTGCATTTTCAAAGGCTTTGTTAAAGATGCTTGTTACCACTTCCAATATGTTAGATTTTTTTCCTTGGCTTGTAGTATCTAATACCGAATATGAAAATATGAAGGAAAGATGTTACTTAAGTTCTGGATAATATTAATCTAACCTCCATTTAAATAGCTCTGAACATTTAGTATTGTGTTAGCCCTAAGTGACAGCAAGAATGCCTGCAGCACAGAGGAGGCATTGATAGCTTTTTTTCTTAACACCTTTTAAATTTTGAAGAGCTAACATCCTTAGCCGAGTGCTGTCACTACAGCATGCATGTTTTGCAAGAGCTACAAAGAGGATGTGGGCTGGGAGAGGAGGTAAAGAAAGCAGCAGGCAAATTAGACACTTGTCTTTCATTAAGACATGGAATGTACAAACTCACCTGGCCTTGGGGAGAGATGGAAACTCGTGTTACATGTCTGCATGTTACCAGGTGTGGAGGAATTGAAGTTTAGCATGGTGGTTGTACTAGGTCCAGGGAATTGTTTAGAAGCTGGGGTTGGTTTAAGAATCTCGCTATTTGCCACACAGCTCCCTAAAGGATCAAAGATAGTGAAGGTAGGGGAGAGGTAAAGGGTCTCCACAGAAGCTACACTTCTAGAGGGCGGAAAGTCTGACTTTGGGACATGTTGGTTGGGTGTGGCAGGCTTTTCTAGAACCGATAACTGAAGATCAAGCAAGACTTCTGCAAAGTCGGGAGTGTTTCCTGACTGCATCCTTGAAGGAGGCCTAAGAGTGATTGTGGAAGGAGGATTTGTGACTGTGCTGTCTGTTCTCCTGGCTGCGCCCCATTTTTGTGAAGTACATACGCTTCTCTGTGGTGGGTAGGATATGATACCTGTAAGGCAAAAAGCAAGAATGTCACAGAAAAGGAGCTGCATCTTGGAGAGGAGAGATAATATTATTAATATAGTGCCTAGTTCTAAAATAGTACTTGTCAGCAGTAGATCCCAAAGTGTTTTACAAAGGAGGTCAATTATCCTCATTTTACAGCTGGGAAAACTGAATACAGAGTGGGGAGGTGACGTACCCAAGATTACCCAGAAGGCCAGAGCTGGAAATAGAACCAACTCTCCTAAATCCTAATCTAGTGCTCTATCCCCTTAGCCAGGCTGCCAAATTAATCACAATTGCAGTGGCAATAACGTTTAGCACTTTCCAGCCATCTATTTCAAAATATCTTACCAGGGTATATCAGTACAGCATCTTCCTTTTCACAGAGAAGTTACTGGGACCCAAAGAGGTTAAGTGACTCTTTTGATCTTACACACAGTGAGTCAGTGGCAGAGCTGGGACTTTCTTCTGTCTGTCTAATTATTACATCCCATTACATGTAACCATACATTACTAATCCTAAGCATTTTACATATAATTCGAAAGTTAAGACTCAAACCATAAAATGTAATCTTGATGATCTGATGTAAGTTATGGTGATTGTGTGAAAGACGGGCGAACACTCCTGAAATCCTTATATGGTAAATTCTGTTACTTTAAATATGGTTAATAACGGTTAATTCAGCTAAACATGTAGAACATTTTGCAACAGTTTTTGAAAGTCTCTCTTTGCTGTGCATTCAAAATGGCATCTGCATTCCAGTGTCTTAAGCCAAACTTGGGGGCACCTGGTTCCCCTAAAGCCTCCCCAAGACACCAGCACAGGTGAGGAGGGGAGGCTTAAAAACAGGTTTCCTCCTCAGAGGAGCAGAGCTGACAACAAAATAGCATTGGCTCCAGAGCAGCCTTCAGAAATCTAATGGCCTTGTGAATTCATCTAGACTTCTATTTTCTGCAGCGTGGCAATGTGCATGGGGAAGAGGGATGGAGATGGTTGTGTGCCTACACACACACATACACGTGATCAATCTATCTAGAGAGAACCTTCTTGGTGAATTGGAGCTCAGTTGTTTGGTGGAAAGGAACTGGGTGCTATTTTTTTTAAGTTTATAAAGAAAAATGGTTCTGTTGTAGAGATAAAGCTAAAATAATAGAATTAAACATAAGGGAAGACAGATGAGGAAGGACACAGGGGGCCACTGGCCACATGACTGCCCCTCCATGACTCCTCCCTGTGCATCCTTGAACTCAGGGTTTCCTAACCTATGGGTCGGGCCCCAAATATGGGTCACCGTTACATTTCAAAAGGGTCACCTTCGTCAGGTTTCTCCCCAGGTGGCTCTTAAGGAGCAAGTCACACATTTTTTGAATTGCCCTGGGTCAACAAGTCTGCCTGAATTGTCAAAATGTGTCCCCATCTGGAAAAGATTGGGAACCGCTGCTCTAGCTCCTTTGCAACAGTCCCTGCCTCTCCCCACCCCTACCCCAACTCTCCCTACCCTGCTTCTTCCCTGCAATTTCCCCTCCCCCCAAGTAACACCACGTAGGGGACTAGCAGGGGCCTGGCACCAGGACCAGGGATTGCCCCCCCACACACACACCCATTTACACACTCACTGGCAGTGGTGGGGACCAGGGAAGTGGAGCAATGTGTCCACAGCCTGTTCACTTCCCCAGCTGCCGGCCACGTCATTCTACTTCCTGCAGGTGAGGTCCTGCTTCTTCCCCCAAACAATGTGACGAGAAGCCAGGAGAGCAAAGCCAAACTGCTCTGCATCCCCCTGCCACTGGCAGTGAGTGTGGGGGGGAGGGCTCAATCCCTGCTGTAGGTGCTAGGCACCCACTATTCCCCCGAGCTAAGGCACTCACTGTTCCCCCGAGCCACCAGAGGCTCTGACCCCTTATACTATGTTACTGGTATGTGCCATTCATCACCAGGATCATCTACTTGGACCCCTCCTTCCATTCTTCCTCTGTATTTGTGCCTCTTAGGGCCCAACTCTGCAAACATGACTTATGTCATTTCACTCAGACCAGAATTAAGGTTGAAAAATCTAAACTTCCTTACATAGTTAATATAGTCTCGGGGGTAGCTGTGTTAGTCTGTATCTGCAACAAGGAGTCCTGTGAACCTTAGAGACTAACAGATTTATTAGGGCATAAGCTTTTGTGGGTGAAACCCACATCGCCAGATGAATTGGAGTGGAAGTTACAGAAGCAGGAGTGTATATAAATAAAAGAAGCTAATCAAGTCAGGTGTAAGTGGGTCATTCATAGCATTTGGAGATGTGAATATTCAGAGAGGGGAAATTGCCTTTGTAATGCATTAATTAGTTGAGATCCTTACTCAGCCCTAAACAGATAGTGTTGAATTTGGCGATGAATTCCAGTTTAGATATCTCCCTTTGTAACCTTTTTAAAAAATTCCTTTGTAGAAGGCTGGTTACGTTCAAATTCATTACTGAATCCATTGCTGAATGTCCAGAGAGGTTAAAGTGTTCCCTGCAGGTTTATGTGTGTTATCATTCCTGATGTATGATTTGTGTCCATGTATCCTTTGGCGCAGAGACTGTCCAGTTTCGGCAATATACATGACTGGCACTTACTGGCATGTATCACATTAGTGGATGTGCAGGTTGATTAGCCTCTGATGTTGTGGCTTATGTGGTTAGGTCCTGTGATGATATCGCTTGTATAGGTATGTGGACAGAGTTGGCAACAGGGCTTGTTGCAGAGATAGATTCCTGGGTAAGTGTTTTTGTGGTATGTTATGTGGCTGCTGGTAAGTATTTTCTTCAGGGTGGGGGGCTGTCTGTAGGAGAGGATTGGCCTGTTTCCCAAGGTCTGTGGGAATGAGGGATCATTTTCCAGGACTGGCTGTAGATTGTCAGTGATGCACTGAAGGAGGTTTAGCTGGGGGCTGTAGGTGATGATTAGTGGTGTTCTGTTATTTTCCTTGTTGGGTCTGTCCTGAAGCAGGTGACTTCTGGGTACTAGTCTAGCTCTGTCAATCTGTTTCCTCACTTCCCCAGGTGGATATTTAAGTTTTAAGAATGTTTAATAAAGATTCTGTAGGTGTTTGTCTCTTTCTAAGGGATTGGAGTAGAGGTGGATTTATCTTAGGATTGGGCTGTAGACAGTGCATCATGTGACGTGTCCTGGATGGAAGCTAGAGACATGTAGGTAAGAATAGCAGTCATTAGGTTTCTGGTATAGGGTGGTGTTTATATAACTATCATTTATTTGTACTCTAGTGTCCAGGAAGTGGATCTTTTATGTGGATTGTTCCAGGCTCAGGTTGATAGTGGGGTGCAAACTACTGAAATCCCAGTGGAATTCTTCAAAGGCTTCCTTTCCATGGGTCCATATGATGAAGATGCCATCAATGTAGCACAAGGAGAGGAGGAGTGCTAAGGGAAGGAAGCTGAGGCAATGCTATTCTAGGTCAGCCATAAAAATGTTGGCTTATTGTGTGGCCATGCAGGTACCCATAGCTGTGCCACTGACTTGAAGGTATAAATTATCCCAAAAATCAGAAATTGTTGTGAGGACAAAGTTACATAGCTCCACCACCAGGTGTGCCTTGGCATCATCCGGGATACTGTTTCTGATAGCTTGTAATCCAATCTCCTGTGGAATACTGGTGTAGAGAGTGTCTACATCCATGGTGGCCTGAATGATGTTTTCAGGAAATTACTGATGCACTGTAGTTTCCTCAGGAAGTCAATGGTGTCTCGAAGATAGTTAGGTGTGAGTCTTAGATTCACAAAACTGTTTGGGTGTAAGAACAGTTCAGGGAGGGAGAGAAGTTAACCCTTGCTTTTCATAGAGCAGTAGAAGAAGTTCTTCAGCATAATGTCCCTTCCCTTATTACTCTTACTATCACACTTTAGGATCATGTCCCAGTGCAATTTGAGGCCTGTTCTCTGAGCATTCGCCAGAAGGAGTTCAGGGAAAATTTCGTCAGGTGATCTTGAAATGCTTCTAGCTGCTAGAATATGGTTCTGCCCAATTTGTACAGTGGGAGTGCTGAGAGCCATTGAACCAAAATACAAATCCTGTATATAATGAAAACCACTGCAGACAAGGGGTGTAGCAGCACCCCCGACACCTGTAATTCTAGCACCCATGGTTCTGGGCTGCACATGATTCTCACATGCTACTGCCCCTCTAAGATATAAATCTCTGTACTCCCTCTGCTTCTTGATTTCTCTCTTTTTGATATCTCCACTTTCCTGTTGTTGGTGCAAATTGCATTATTCTTCATACACAATCACATGGTTTTGTTTGAGAGAGATGGATTCCCAGAGGCTAGTGCTGGCAGCAATTTCCATGTTAGCCCAATATGCGTGCATTACAGGTTTCAAAGCAGAGAGTCAGCAGGTGTGACAGGAGATTTTTAAAAAGTTGAAATGTATCTCATGGTTTAAGAATGTGTGAATGAAAGAGTTCCTCTGTGAGTAATTACAGTGCTCAAAGGAAATAGAGCTCACAGATAATAGAAAGACCAGTACACTAACTGCCTGCAGTATTAAACAGTTGGTTCAGTGGGGAGATTGGAATCACTGAATGTACTGATTCAATGGTAGATACATTCTGTCTTTTAACAAAGATAATGTATGTTCTTGTTCGATGTTACATTTGAGAGATGGGTCTTTAATTGCTGAGGCAGGCTAAAAGTGTGTGTGTTTGGGTGTGTGGCGTGCGTTTGTAGGTAAGGAGTGATGAGATATCTTTCTAATAATGGAAAGATTTGAAATCTCCATACATTTCCTCTGTATTTTTGAGACGAATATAAACAAGTTAGAAGTTGTAATGAAAGTGCCTTTCAATACTATAGCCTTTGCAGAAAACATATTTGGAAGCCATTTAGTCATGCACTCATGTTTTTTTCACAGTGAAACATAGTATAAAGCTGAACATAATGGCAAGGAGCCATGTGAGAAATGTGCTCTTTCTTTTCCTGCCTCTTATTATGATCCGCACCTTTCTACTTTGACATTGGGCTCCCAGTTCTCATGTTAACTTTTCATTTCATTTATCCTTCTGATGTTCTCTTAACCCGAACACCAGCTTACTGAACCAGAACATCCCCACAGAGGACCTGATACTAGGAAATGCTGCATTCATCGTTCATTTTCAGTTGGCTCTTGTTGCCGCTACCCTCTGAACCACTTCATTCATTCCTCTGGAAGGGATAGGAAGCCAAGGATAATTGAACAAGCACAGATGCAACTGGCCAAATTTGGCCACTTCAAACATCACTGTGGGCTACGTTCGGGGGGGTGGAGAGGGGGGAGCGATATAGGCACTGCAATACTGAACATTGCACCATCTAACTTTTTTAGATGCCATGCTGCCTAGTGAAATTTACTACCCCAAATTAGGGACCCAGGCTCCATGTACAGTATATGGGGAGAAAAATGGGATTCACAAAAGCCAGTAAATGAAACAGGGAGCTATCTAAGCTCTCTTGCAGGAAATGCAACTGTGGTACCGCCTATTCCCTATCCCTTCAAGGGAGGTAGGTGCCTCTTTCTAGCCTGGATATAAGCACCTATCTTTACTTGGGACTCACAGCTGTGAACCTTCTCTTAGAATTAGGCATCTAAGCCCAGGAGAGGTCATGGTGCCCCCCCTTATAGCCCGTATCTAGGGCCTAGCATACTCACCCAGAATTTGGGAGATCTGGGTTTAAATTCCCCTTCTGCTGGATATGGAGCAGGAACTGAGACGAGTGCCCTAAACACTAGGCTATGTGGTACTTAAGGATGGGTTTCTCAGTCTCTCCTGTTGGATCTGTTCCACTGGGTATAGATAATTCACTGAGCCAGAGAGCAAGAGCAGCTCTGCAGCCCAGCAGTTAGGGCTCTCGCCTGTAGGGCTGGAGTCATGCTGAAATGCTCTGGAACACCACTCTGTCTTCTCCCTCAGCTGACCAGTTCTCTCACTTTTGAGTGATGTGGGATAATACTGGCAATGCATTCTGGCACTCTTTTTTTGGTAAGGTTCTGTTGCTGCTCACCTGGGAGGTGGGAAACCTGGTTCAAATCCCTGTAGGTTGACCTGAGCCAAATAGCAAGTGGGAAAATTGGGATGGGTGCGGGAGGGAGGGCGGTATTAGGTACCTACATAAGACAAAGCCCTGAATAGCAGAACTATCCCTATAAAAGCAGGACAGTTGGTTACCCTAAATCCCTGCTGCACAGCAGACAGAATGGGGATCTGAAGTTAGGTCTCCCACGCCCCAGGTTTAGTATTTCACCCACCAGACCACCGGGTAAAAAGGAAGTGGCTCCACTTCTACCATTCTGTGTGAGGCCCAATCTAATAGACATGCTCTAAGATATCTCTGAGCATGCCTACTGAATCAGGCCTAAAATTCAAGGTAGACAGGGGAATTTTGTGAATTCCCCCAGGCCTTACACATGAGCTAGGTACTAAGCTGCTGGGTGGACACTATTCAAGAGCTTAGGTGTCTGTACATGCAATTTAGGGGGGACTTCGGTAAAAACTACAGATTTTAGGGATCTACAGTTTAGGTGGCAGGTGAATGATAATTTTGTGAATGCCAGTGCACCTAACATATCAGCTAAATGCTCTCATCCCTATTGTAAATCCAGTCCTGTGTATCACTGGAGATTGGAATAAGTTGTGTCTGAACAGCTAGCCGCAGTTTCTACACAGGGATTCTGCCATCTTCCAACAGTCTTCCCCTGAATGGTGGTGTGGGTTTGATTAACATAAACATGCCCAGCCTCTTGTACATAAACAGTGGAACAGGATTGCTAGAAAAATATTCTAAGACTTTTAAAATAGAGGCTTTAAAGTTAGGGTCCCAAATTATTATTTATGCATCTAAATAAGTTTCCTGGTTTTTGGGGTGCTGATTTCCATTGAAGTGAATACAACAGAGAGTCCAGTAGCATTTAAAGACTCACAATTTTATTATGGCATAAGCTTTCATGAGTTGCAACTCACTTCATCAGATGCATAAAGTAGAAGAAAAAGAAACAGATGGTAGGGATACAGAGATGGGAGTGTAACATCAGAGCTAATTCAATCATAGTAGATGTGGATAAGAAGGTGAAAATGCCTATAGTGGAAAATTACTTATTGTAAGGAGAGAGCCATGCCCAGTCCCTATCCAGACCCATTCTGATGGTGTCAAATTTACATATGAATTCCAGCTCAGCAGTTTCATGTTGCAGCCTATTTTTGAAGGTTTTGTGCTTGAGGATGGCAACTTTCAATTCTGTAACTGTGTGTCCAGGGAGATTAAAATGTTCTCCCACTGGTTTTTGCATGTTACCATTTATTTTATTGTGTAGAGATAGTCTGGTTTATCCAGTGTACGTGTCAGAAGGGCATTGTTGGCACACAATGGCATATATCGCATTAGTAGATATGCGGGTGAATGAGCTTTTGATGGTATAGTTGATCTGGTTAGGTCCTATGATCATGTCACTAGGGTAGAAGTGTGGACAGAGTTGGCAGTGGGGTTTGTTGCAGGGATTAGTTTCTGTTGTGAGGTGTGTGGTTGGTGGTATGTGTTTCAGATTTGGAGGCTGCTATAAGCAAAGACTGGCCTGTCTGCCAAGGTTTTTAGAGCAAGGGATTGTCATCTAGGCTAGATTGTAGATCCTAGATGATGATGTGTTGGAGAGGTTTTAGCTGGGAGCTGTAGGCAATAGCCAGTGGCATTCTGATGCTTTCTTTATTGGGTCTGTACTGCAGTAGATGACTTCTGGATACCTGCCTAGCACTGTCAGTCTATTTCTTCACTTCCTAGGTGGGTACTGTCGTTTTAAGAATGCTTGATTGTAGGTGTTGGTCTCTGTCTGAGGGATTAGAGCAAATGCGGTTGTATCTTAGGGCTTAGCAGTAGACAATAGATCTTGTGATTGTTCTGGCTGGAATCTGGAAACATGTAGGCAAGTACAGCAGTCAGTAAGTTTCCAGTATAGAGTAGTGTTTCTGTCACTATCAATTATTTGCACTATAGTGTCTAGGAAATTGATCTCTTGTGTGGACTAGCCCAAGCTGAGGTTGATGATGGGGTGGAAATTTGTTGAAACCCCAGTGGAATTCTTCAAGGGCCTCCTTCCTGGGTCCTGATGATGATGTCGTCAATGTAGCGCAAGTAGAAGAGGGGCACTTGAGGATGAGAAATGAGGAAGCATTGTTCTGAGTCATTCATAAAAATGTTGGCATAGTGTGGGGCCAAAGGAGTAGCCATAGCACGACTGATGACTTGAAGGTATAAATCATCCCCAAATTGCAAGCGATTGTAGGTGAGAACAGTCACTTGTTGAGAATTATAAGAGCATTGAGTCATAAGTCTCCAAGTCCTTAATGCTAATCACCTGTGAGAAGCTTGAGTTCCTAGAAATAAGCAGACTACTCTTACTTAATATCTTGGTATTATGATATGCTGTACAAACTTCAGACACAGGAAAAAACAAAACAAAAGAGAGAAGGTTTCCAGGAGCTAGTCAAATCCCCCTGCAGTAGTTTTGGGGAGAGATCTAAGAGCTTATTCAATCCTTCTGTTGGCACTATCTGCAATAAAAAGTGCTCCAGAATGTTACTTTTATTTCCTTATAGCCGGAAGAATTTCTTCCAAAGGTTAAACTGCCTTGTTCCATAAACTTATAGTCTAAGGGTGTGTCTAGACTACATGCCTCCGTCGACGGAGGCATGTAGATTAGACAGATCGGCAGAGGGAAATGAAGCCGCGATTTAAATAATCATGGCTTCATTTAAATTTAAATTGGCTGCCCTGCTCTGCCGATCAGCTGTTTGTTGGCAGATCGGGGCAGTCTGGACGCGCCGCTGTCAACAAGGAAGCCTTTGTCGATCGGCGCAGGTATGCCTCGTGAAACCAGGTTTACCTGCGCCGATCGACAAAGGCTTCCTTGTCGACAGCAGCGCGTCCAGACTGCCCCGATCTGCCGACAAACAGCTGATCAGCAGAGCGGGGCAGCCATTTAAATGTAAATGAAGCTGCAATTATTTAAATTGCGGCTTCATTTCCCTCTGCCGATCTGTCTAATCTACATGCCCCTGTCGACAGAGGCATGTAGTCGAGGCACACCCTAACCGAAGTGTTGGAGCATAAGCTTTCATGGGCAAAGACCCACTTCGTCAGATGCATGTCTAACAAGCTTATGCTCTAACACTTCGGTTAGTCTATAAGGGGCCACAGGACTCCTCGCCACTTTTGCAGATTCAGACTAACACGGCTACCCCTCTGATACTTGTTCCATAAAGAAATCTGTGGATTGGTGTGACAGCCAAGAGACATGGTATGTGAACTATGGTCTTTGATCAGTTGGATCCAAAGAGGAGTCAATGTTTTTAGTGCTTGCACTGTGAAACTACCGTGAGTTTACCAACAAGCATCTCATTGAAAGGCTGAGTAAATTTACAACAGGCTCAGAATGGAAGAGTACACAGTTACAAGGTCACAGGCCATGCTCTCACTCTGATTTTTTATTTATAAATACAGATCGGATTATTTTCTCACATATGCCAGTTTTACACTAGTGGCAATATTGATTTTAGTTGTTATACCTTATGTACAGCCATGCAGATGAGAGCAGTCCAGAGCCATAACCTTTTAATATTGCATTATATGTAGTTTGGAGCATGAGTTGTTGCGCTTTAATTAAATCACTGGTTCCTCTCATTCTCTAGGTTGTCCAGCAGCGGACAATATAGGATGCTTCAGAGCATGGTTAATGTTTCTAGTAATTATGCAATGAGGTGCATGGGGGTTGGAACTATTCCAATGGATACCTACACACCAACCTAAATGTAAGGATTGTTAACTATATCTTATATCACTACGTTATTAATATTCATTTTTGTTTAAGGAGGACTGAAAACCCCTCGGATGTGTCACAGTGTGGGCTACCCGCCCCAATGTCAAAGTAGTTCATCAAACTGAAAACACGAACAGTTGTTGTTTTTTCCAGATTTTAATCTTGGAAAAAATAATTCTCCCTCTTTCTGGATACAAGCAGAAAAATCCACTAACAAGACAACTTTTTTCTTTCCAAGGTGCATGCTGTAGCAGCCAAATTCCCATCAAGGGGAGACCAACATCTTCCCACCATCTTTGTTCTTTCTTTTTTGTATACTTGACAGCTAAGCCTTCCAGTTTAAGTGAATCCCATCCACATCTGTCCCCCACTATCATGCCTGCAGTCTAATTACTTGTTCTTTAGCCTGAGTAGAAAAAAATGGGTGGCACACTTTAGTTCTGCATGGGCAATCAGTACGGGGGAGAACTGAAACCTGGGCAGGTAGAATACTGTCACAGAATGCTCACCTACAGTTTCCCTAATTGTGTTTTCAGCCCATGAAAGATTGTGCCCTACTACTCCCTGTAGAGCCATGGGGGGCAACCTGTGGCTCGTGGGCTCATTGGTGAATCAGGGTAATTGGATTGCAGGCCGCAAGGCATTTTGCTGAGGTTGACTGTCTGCAAGCACTGCCCCCCACCGCTCCCAGTAGCCAGGGTTCTCTGTTTGTGGACACCAGGACATCCCTGTGGCCCTTTTGCCTGCAGGTACCACTTCCCACATCTCCAATTCTAAGGGAACAGAGGATAGCGGCCATTGAGAGCTACGGGGGGCAGTGCCTGCAAACAGTCGCCGTCCACAAAATATCCTGCAGCCCACAAGGTTACTCTGATGGTTCTGCAGGTAGCGCACCACTGCTCTAGAATCATAGATTCCGAGGCCACTGTGATAATCTAGTTTGACCTCCTTTATAACACAGGCCATAGAACTTACCATTCCCACAAGCCTTCTTTTAGACAAACATCCAGTCTTGATTTTTAAATTGCCAGAGGAGTATCTACCACAATCCTTGCTAAGCTGCTCCAATGGCAATTACCCTCACCATTAAAAATGTATGTCCTATTTGTGTAGCTTCCACTTCCAGCCATTGGATAATGTTGTACCTTTTTCTGCAAGACTGAAGAGCCCATCATCAAAGAGCATTAGCACTGGGTTCATTGTTCCTAGTCTAAAACCCATCGGTGCTGCCCTAAGTTTTGGCTGAAGAGGAACATGATGTGAACCATCCCCTAGGGGGACTGAGCATGCTGTTTTCTCAGCACATAAAGGGCAAGATGATATGGTGGGCTACTTTACGCTATTCTTTTGCTTGTCTTCTTTTTAATGTCACAGTTAATGCATTCAAGGCAAGAGCTGTAAGTTAGAATTGGCATGCCCTGACAGAGCAATAGGAGGGTTAAAATGCTTTTAAGCTTTTGATGTACCCCTTTTGGTGCCCTGCCTATCCCTAGGCAGTGCCAGGGCAATTTCTAGGGGCTGATTTTTTTCTGATATCAGAGGAACAATTCCACAGTTAATTCCTCTTTACTTTGTTTTGAACTTGAAAACAGGCAAACAAACTGTTCCAGGACATTACAGTCAATATTTTCCCAAACAGAACAGTCAGATCCATTTCAGTTTAGAGCAAATAGAATGCATTTCTTGGGGTGCAGTAGTGAAAACAGAAAATAAATGGTTTGAAACATTAACTGCCTGACAGGGTAACAACAATGAGACACTGCAAGCTGGGCTATCAAGCTTGCAGAATAATTGTCCAGCTAACCATTTAAGAAAAGGTCTGAAAGCTGCTTGTTGTCTAACCAATCAGTTTCCCCTTTCAATGTCTGGCTTTTCAGACCACATACACACAGATATATACAGGGTATGTCTGCACTCAATAAAATACCCACAACTGGTCTATGTCAATTCACGGGGGTCATGGAAATTTGCTTCAAAGACATTTAGGCTTGTGCTAGAGCAGTGTTTCTCAACTTTTTTTTATAAAGTACCCCTTTTTCAAAAAAAAACCCCAATGATAAGTACCCCCAGTACCTACAGTTTTCAGACACACAACATTTTTTTCTACCATTGTGACCCATTTGTTTAAACAACTTAATGGTAGCTGGGCAGACAATGAAATTTTTGGGTGTAAAAAGTACAAAAATAATAAAGCAATGTAAAACTGAAAACAAAAATTCAGTTTTCTCCACATTTCAGACTTCTCTTAAGTACCCCTAAGGGTACTCATACCCCTGGTTGAGAAACACTGTGCTAGAGGTTGGGCTCTGATACCCCAGGTGTGGGCTCAAGGGCCTTGGACTGCAGGGCTATAAAACTGCAGTGTAGACATATGGATCTTAATGTGGAGATTGAACACAGGATCTGCTCTGTGCTAGCACATCCTTCAGAAAGATGATTCATTGTGTCTTTATTGGCAGTGATCTGCAAATGGAAACTAAGATCCAGGTCTACAATGCAGTAGTCATCCCCACTCTCCTTTATGGGTATGAGACTGGGTGATATACATCTTTAATGTCCAGAGTGGTATTAACACTGCTGTTTTAGGAAGATTCTCCGTATCAGATGGGAAGACAATTGCACCAATTCCAGCATTTTCTCTGCAGCTAATATCACCTGTTTTGAGGCAAAGACTATGAACATCAGTTTTGGTGGGCGGGCCATTGTGTGTGGATGGCTGATACTCATCTCCAAAAACAAGTCTTCTTTTCTCAACTTATTTATGCTAAGAGTGCCCACAGAGAAAACACTATGAAGATAGCATGAAAGTATATCTTCAGAAGCGAGGCAAGGACCCTACAAATTGTTAAGAACTGGCAATAGACTGCAAGAGCATCACATCACATATCAACCTTCAGCCTGTTTTGAAGAGAATTGCCTTCCTCAAAAGGCTGAGAAACAATGGAGGAGGAAAGAAAGTGTGTAGCATCCCGGGCAGCAATTGTGCTCTCGCCAATCACTAGGCACAATCCTGGAAAAACCTGTAGATCATGGATTGGTTGGATTCCTCAGCCATCTTAAGTCTCATCAACAGGGTCCCTGACAGACATCATCCTCATATCAAGGGATGGCACCAAGACATTTGGGCTCTGGGACCCCATGAGGGAGAAGGGTTTCAGAGCCCAGGCTCCAGCCTGAATAATGTCTACACTATTTTATAGCTCCACAGCCCAACCCTCAGTCAGCTAACATTGGCCAGCTGTGGGTGTTTTATTGCAGTGAAGGCCAACCACATATGTCAAATCCCTCACAGGAAGTCTCTCACCTCAGAGCCCTGCTTCATAACCAGCTTCTCATTGAAAAATATGGTTAATAATAAAGGCAGTCTGATACAATACTGATATTTCTTTAGGAATTTACAGAACAAAAATATTGGGCCAATCCTTAGCTGTTCTAACTCCACTGACTTGAATGGAAAAATGCCAGTTCACACTAGTTGAAGGTCTGGCCCATTACTCCTTACTACACGTAAGACAAGTTCAAACAGAACTGTCAGACATTATTAAATCCCATTCCCTTTTCCCTTGCTGGGTTGCATTTTGACTAGTTTTCTGGAAACCTCTCTTTTAATTTTTCTCTGTATCTGAGGATTTTTTGGTAGTTGTAATAAGGATTACCTTGAATATTAATGCAATGCACTGCAGACATCCACCTTCCACAATGAGCAACTAGAAGAAGGAGATTAGGTTTTTCAAAGAAAGGGGGAAAGGAAGTCACTTCAGTGTCATGTTTTCAGTGACTATGATTGCAGTCATACCTCATTTATGTAATATGAAAAGAGAATGCTGCAAGTTTTTTTGGATATGCTTCTATTTCTCAGCCATCCTCTCTTTGGGGTTTCAACTGTGGTTTAACTGCTGTCGCTTTATCTAGAACTAGGCAGCATGCACCAATTTCAGGTTGCTGCTGCTTTTTAAAAATTGAATTATAATTTTTCTTGCCTCTTAGTGGGTATAGAGCGGTTCTGGAAACGGAACTGATAGATGCAAAACACGCAAGGTGTTTAGTAGAGTGCACTAGTAAGTCAAATTACTGGTCTGCTTACGTAACTAGAAGAGTTCTGAGTATTGACTTTCCACGTCTTAATTAACATGTAAAATCTGATTGAAGAAATGTGTGTGTTAGAACTGAGAGAGAAAAGTTCTTGATAACCAGAGTCAGGACAGTACAGGTAAGTGCTATGTAAGCCTTCACACACTTTTCTGATGAATATTATGCTATCATAATTGTTTCACTCCCTCTCCCCTTCTGTTTTTTATCCCCACATTACATCTTAGATGTTAGGAATGTTAAGCTTGCTGGGGCAAGACTGTCCTTTACAGTTGTGTATGGTACATAACACAATGAGGCCCTAATTGGGGTCTTGAGGTGTTACCGCAATATAAATAATTATTTAAAAATACACTTCATGCCTGATCTGTAGAGTCCCTCCTAGTCCAGCCCTCTGTACCCCACACATACCTCTCCCTACACATCTTCAGGCCTGCCGATGGGGTGCATCGTGGGCAATTGCCTTGGGGTCCAGCGATTCAAAGGAGCCCAGGGCTTCCGGCCACCATCACCGCTACTGTAGCAGCGGCAGCAACTGGAGCCCCAGGTCCTTTAAATTGATGCCGGAGCACCATGCTGCACTCTGAAGGCTTGGGGAGGCCACACATTTAGGGCAGGGCTGGCAGGGGGCAGCAACACACTCAGGCTATGTCTGCACTCGTGGCTTCTTGCATGAGTAATATGCAAATGAGGCTAAGCGTGGAATATCGCCGAGTTTCATTTGCATACCTAATGAGCCACCATTTTTTTCAGAAGAGGCTCTTATGCAAGAAGGAGCATCTACACTGCCCCTTCTTGCGCAAGAAAAACCCTCTTGCGCAATGCTGTTCTTCCTGAAAAGTAATAGGTGTAACGGCATTGTGCAAGAGGGTTTTTCTTGTGCAAGAAGGGACAGTGTAGACGCTCCTTCTTGCATAAGAGCCTCTTCTGAAAAAAATGGTGGCTCATTTGGTATGCAAAAGAGGTGTGGAGATATTCCACGCTTAGCCTCATTTGCATATTACTTGCGCAAGGAGTCGCGAGTGTAGACATAGCCTCAGAGTGGAATGGAGGACTGGCTACACTGGCCCCACCCCTTCTACCTGATGCCCAATCACTACCAGGCATACCCACACACGCATACACACCTTGCCCAGCAGCGGCTATTGATGCCTCTGCACGCCTTGCAGCAATCTCCACCACTCTATCAGTAAATCTCTACTGAACATATGAAAAAATGTTAATTGAAATCTGGAATGGAAAGACAGGCATAACAACCTACCATGCATCCTATTCTACTCCCTCCCATAAAAGCCAGAAACTCAGAACTAGAGAACATCCTGGCATACTCAGGTTCAGAGCTGTATGCTTCCTAACTTACCTGCTACTCAGCAAAATGAGATTGAAATGGCAGCAGTGTAAATCAAAACTTGGGATACCATAGTGAGACAAAAGGGAGAGAGCTACAAGGGGGATTATAATTAGTGAGCAGTTTTCTTTAAAAAAAAAAATACTGTACATCTTAAACCTCTTTCTTTGGTTGGGTTTCATTGTGAACTTAGTCATGCACCGTAGCTTTGAAATCAAGTTCCATGCACATCTGATGCAACCAATTTGACAAGGTTTGTGCTAATCAGCTGAGATGGTAGCCAGTCTAGAAAACACAGGGATTATATTGTGTGTTTTAAAAATGTGAAGATTTGCTAAAGGAATGTGGAACTGGCTTGGATTCTCCATCTTCCCCCAAAATTCACAGGATAGGCTATAGTCTTATATTAGGCTATGCAACATGGTATGGTGATAAACTTATCCCCTTCCCCAAAGAATAAGCAGAGAGACGGCAGCTCCTATATAGAGTAAAGTCTAGCTTTTACCACAGGTGGCCTTGGTTTTACCTGCTACGTTCACAGAAGCAGAAAAAGGAATCCCCTCCTTTAGGTTCTCTCTCCTCCCTCTCATTTTTATGATAGGATTTTTAAAAAGACACATATATAGTCCATTTCACATATGCCAATAATGAGGTGACACACTCTCCTATGTTTTTAAAGGCAGGGAAGGCCAAGGAGTAAAAACAATTTCTCCCCACCTGAATATGTTCATACCTAATATAATTTAGAGCCATGCTAACTTTTCAATTTTATGTCTTCATTGAGTTATGTAAAAAGTTCCTGAAGCCTCATGGAAGACTTGAGAAATAAAAACAAAATGTAACTCCTAAGCTATGAGATTTCCTACATTTCACTCCCCCTCATTTTTTATCACTAAGGAGACAAGTGTCGGCCTGAAAACAGGATCTTGGTTCCTTGAGAGTTCACCTACTCCAGCTGCTTATTATTCTCTCGCTTCCCTGTCTTGTGCCTGAGGCTCTAATTCTCTGCTTGTGACATCACTTATTTCCATGGCATCCAATTGTGATGTCACAGAACTCTCACTTGAGGCACAGGAGAAGAAATACTAGCAGGAACACATGAACTCTTCTTAAGAAAAACTTACTGCAGCCCTTTAGCCTAATGAAGTAGAACGGAGAAAAATACACGTCATATTATAGAGCGGCTGAATTGCTCCTACTTACAAAAAATAACCTGTAGAAATCAAAACACAGAACTCCATTTCACAGACTGTCGTCTTAAACTAGGACTGTACAATCCAGGTCTCAAAAGTACTAACTGAACTGAATCTCAACCCTGTCTCTGAAATGCTTTTCAACATTTTTATGGCTCATATTTCTTCCTCTCTCCACAGCATCAAAATTTTTCTCTTCCTGCTAGACCCCTTCCACAACACCAGCTCCATACCCTAGCCCCTTCCTTCACTCCCTTCACCAGGCTGCCTCCTAAAAACTTTTTCCATATATATCCCTTCCTTTCTATAATCTTCCCCACTACTGTTTTAATACCCTAATATCTGACAGCCTCTCTAATCGAGTCTCATGCTCCACTGTATTCCAGTGTTGGAAGCAATACACTCTGTGCACCTGTGAGCAGGGAAAGTTCAGAGTGTAGGAAAAATGTAAATAGAGAGGAGGCCATGGAAAGCAAGGAGGCTATATCCTATGTGCATTGTTAAGGGAAGGCGATAGAGGGAGTCTAATTAATATAATAGGGTTAAAAGTAAGGAAGAAGCCAAAAGAGACCCTCAGAACAAGCATCCACATTTATGGATGGTTGCCTGAAATCAAACTGAACCTTTTTTAGGTCTGCCCATTATAATTAACTCTTTCTCTGTCCATTGGAATGGACTATTCCTTTGAATAACAGGGTACATATACCAGAAGCTGATGTGAGTTTTGCCCCGTGTATCTGCAGTTATTTAGCAGTTAAGTGGATATATAAAATGCTTCCCAATCAGGCTTATTTTTGGACAAGTTCACTCAGTTAAAGATTCTATATTCATACAGAACACCTGTCCCTGCTTGGGTTTTGAACTCTTTAGCCATCATACTTCTGTTCCAGGAGTCACTGGCAGCTGCCTGCACCACTGGGGGTGCGCTGTTTGAAGAGCCCTCAGCAGGAAACAGAGGCAGCAAAGTGGTGGTGGTGGTCTGTTCATCCTCGCTAAATACTATCAAGTCCTGGTAGAGAAAACAATGCAGAAATAATCAGTTAAGCAGTGAATGCTCAGATAAAAGCCATGCTGCTCAAAATGGTGAAGACTTGAACTTTTCAGGTGGTGCTAAAACCAAAAAGGGAGCAGGGAGTTAAAAGCTTCAATTTACCTGAATTATTTGATTGGCTGGTTTTTAGTAGAACCACTGGCCATTAAATATAGATTGAAATATTTTTAAAATGTTTAAGATGGCATATTTATCTATATGAGAATCGGGCCATGGAAAATATACATTTAAAAACAAAAAGAATTGAATGCTGGAGTCTTCCACTTACCTACATGCTGAAATCTGAGCGAGGGGGCTCCGTCTCCCCTACTAACATTGACATCATTAATATCTAAAGCACCATAAAGAATGCAGCTCACTGTTCTCTTTTAGGTGTCAGTGATGTGATATCATATATTATAGGAGAAATGCAGAACCTTACGGTCTTGTAGGCTTCTCTGCTCAGCTTTTAAAATGTCAAGGGATTTACTTCCACCTGTTGTTCTGCTAAAGGGTGACTTTTGCCCTGGAGCAAACTTGTTAAAAATAATATAACTGATACAAGAAGAAATGTTCTGGTCCTATGTTTCCTTTACTATTTTTGAAAAGATTTGTGTTTTCATAATGACTCTCTTTTATCAGTCCCAACTTCAGCTTGGCATACTACAACTACTTTGCAATTTTATAGCACCTTTCATCAGAGGTTGCTAAAATATTTTACAGACTTTAAAGAAACGCAGTCTTACAACAGCACTGTCAGATAAGGTATTAGTATTCTGTCTTATCAGATGGGGAAACTGGGCAAAGAAAAGTAAAGACATTTCTCCAACCCAGATCTCTTCACTCCTAATCCAGTATTTTAAGTATCAGGTGTGTCGGTGTAGCTTACTGGAAGTCAGGGGACTTATGCAGATTTCTACTAGCTGATGATCTGGCCCAGGGCTTTTCATAGCTTGTTTTGTTTTGTTAGATAAAAGGAAGCCACAAATCATCTCAGTTGATTACTGATAAAGTCTCAGACTGGCAACTAATACATATATGAAAATAATTTCATTAATTAGGTAACATTTGAGGTGCTTTTCTCTCTTCACAGAAAGGCTTGAAAACCACTGCAAGTTTTCCATTGTTTTAACCGATTAGGCTTAACAAAGCAGCACTTAGAAGAGCTCAATGGAGAATTACAGCCTTGCCTACATTAGAAATGTGTTATTTATACCAGGATTCTAGGAATGAATGCAGTTGAAACAGTGCTGAACTCTGAAGTCTACACTTGGCACATTTACAAGTAAACTACATTCAGCTCTGGTTTAACTCTCTTTGTTGCTGACACCTGCTGTCAGCAATGGGTTTTTTTTGTAGTGCAGTCAAAATTAAAGGCATATATTCCTAGAAGAAATTAAAATGACTGCCTTGGCAGTTCCAGACAGATTGGCAGTGGTGGGTGTAGGAAATGTAATTGTGATTGGCATGTGGCAGTGACTATGAATGACAGGAAGGTATATGAAATTACAGAGGTTAAATGTGTTTGGGGTGGGTTCAAACACACGCAACTTGGAAACTATGTGGTGACACATAAGTTTAAAGTTTGAACACAAAAATGTTCTGGTAGAGCCCTAAATGTGGTGCGGTGCTGTGCTGCATGTATGTAATCTTTGTTACTGCTTTTGTTGGCTTTATTCATCTTTTTTTCAAAGCAGCAATAAGAACAATCTAAAAAGTAGACTAAGAATATCCTGGGTTTGTGTATCTCTTTATTTTTCTCACAACAAAGAAACAGCCTATTCCAGAAGTCTGAGTAATGATTCTAGCCTCTTAGATTTACAAAGCAGAACCAGAATTAGTGAGAAAATACTTTCTCGTAGTATTTCTCTGTTTCTGTGTCTCATTTTACACAGGTAATACAAGGACTGCATTGAAATGAAAAATAACAGTAAAAACATTAAGTGATCAGTCTTGAGTTTTCCAAAAGTTTTGGCTTGTTTCAGTTCCATTTGGGGTAAAAACAACATAGTCTTGTGACACCTTAGAGACTAACAAAAAGGGATAAAGTTCATGATGGTTTTTTATTTTGTAAGAATAATGTTGTGGTTGACATGAAAATGATTCCGATAGCATAAACTGATGATAATAAGTCAAATAGGAGCATAAAGCTGAGAGGATAAAGCTTCTGTAAAAGCCTAAATCAGTTAAATTAGCAAATGTGGTAAGGAAAATGACTAACCATGCATGGAAGGTAAGTGGAATCATATTTATGGCTTTGTCTATAGTAGAGAACTGAATTGTTTCTAACTGACTTGGTGGGCTGATACTGCTATAAGTACCAGTGGACCAATGAGTCCTTATTAGCCATTCTGTTCTGGTTGCAGTTTTGCCCTGTGTACACATTGTGCTCTGTTACTCTGTTGTGGCTGCATTGCCCTCTGGATTTTTTGATCCCACAGTTTCCTGCTCAGATGAAGCAGTGGATTCACGGAACTATTTATTACAAGGATTCCACCAGCATCTCTATTGTACACAAAATTGCAGGCCAACTTCAAAAGCAAAACAAATTGACATGGATAAATAGAGGCAAGAGTAGGGGTTTATGGGGCCCTGAGCCACAGCAAATGGGGGCCCCTCCCTACCTCTTGTGCATGCAGTCCCTCCCCACTACCCTTTGGACTCTCTGCAAAGGAATGGGATCAGGGTGTAGGGGCTTGCCCTGCTCTGCCCAGCCAGTGCTCCTGCTGGAGATCAGGATGGGGTGTGGTACCTCTCCCACTTCCCGGCAGGAGTGTCGGGTGGGCCGAGGGAGCAGGGCAAACCCCTGTGCCCCATCCTCATTCCTGGGCAGGATGTGGGGACACCCAGTTAGCCAGGGCCTTTGGGCAGTGTCCCTGTTGGTCTAGGGGCTAATCTCCCACTGTGGATACACCATAAAAAGCAATAGAGATGTTATCATCCAACTTCATAAGTGCATCTCACAGGAATTTTCCAATTTTCCTTTCCAGCATCTTGTAAAGGAATGGAAGAGCTATGAGGCATCAAAAGTGGGAGTTAATCCAATAAGCAGTGGTATCCTGATGTAAAATGTACTGTGTAAGGGTTATAGGCATAGGCGTGACAACTAGTTCTTGAGTTAATACCTCATTTATGCTTGAGCCCTAATGTAATTGTTGGAAATTTCCTTTTGGAATTATCTGAGCTCCATTTGCATTCTTCGCTGCTGAAATTTCCCTGCATCATTTCCTGGTTGTCCTTTCTGAAACTTTCCTATTTCTCAACAATGGTTTATTTTATACTCCCCACATTTATATGAGCAGTCCAAGTCCTTATTCGTGTGTCTCTGCATGACTAGCTCTTCCCTGATCTTCCTCTCCTGGACTTCGTCTGTCAGTCATTCCATCTCTATGGATCCAGTTTACTTGCCCCGAGGTCTGTTCTGGGTGTCTTCAATGGCCACTAAAATAGGACATAAGAAATGAAAGTTAATAATCATAGCACTTGCACATCCCTCCCTTAATACAACAAGTAATTCCCCCCTCCCCCAAATATTTAAGTGTATCTGAAGTAAGCAGGGGGACACTGGACAATCAAGATGCTGAAAGAGAACTGAAGGACAATAAGCTCATTGCAGGTCTTCACTGCTGAGGAGGAAGGGAGATTCCCAAACGTGTCATTCTTTTAGGTGAAAAAGCTGAAGAACTGTCCCAGATTGAGATGTCATAAGAGGTGGTTTTGGAACAAATAGATAAATTAAACAATAATAACTCACCAGAACCAGATGGCATTCACTCAAGTTCCAAAGGAACTCAAATGTGAAATTTCAGAATCACTAACTGTGGCTTACAACCATCTATTTAAATCAGCTTCTGTACCAAATGACTGGAGGATAGATAGTGTGATGCCAGTTTTTAAAGAGGGCTCCCAAGGTGATCTTGGCAATTACACTGGTTGAACTATAGTAAAGAATAGAATTGTCAGAGACATAGATGAACATAATTTGTTGAGGAAGTTTCAGCATGGCTTTTGAAAAGGGAAATCATGGCTCAGCAATCTATTAACATTTTTGTGGGATCAACAAGCATGTGAACAAGGGCTACTCAGTGGATATAGCATTCTTAGATTTTTAGAAAGCCTTTGCCAAAGTCCCTACCAAAAGCTCTTAAGCATAGTAAGCTGTCTTGAGATAAGATGGAAAGTGCTCTTGTGGGTTAATAACTGGTTAAAAGATAGAAAACAAAGAGTAGGAATAAATGGTCAATTTTCAGAATGGAGAGAGGTGTCCCTCAGGGATCTGTACTGGGATCAGTTCTATTCAACATATTTCATACATGATCTGGAAAAGGGGGGAAAACAGTGAGGTGGCAAAATTTGCAGATGATACAAAACTATTCCAAGATAATTGAGTCCAAAGCAGACTGCAAGAGTTACAAAGGAGTCTCACAAAAGTGGGTGACCAAGCAACAAAATGATTTTCATCTGCCAATGTTGCTAAATGCAAAATTAATGTGCATTAGAAAGCATAATCCCAATTATACTAAAGTCATGGGGTCTAAATTAGCTGTTACCACCCAAGAGAGGAATCTTGGAGTCATTGGGGACAGCGGATGAAAGCATCTGCTCAATGTGCAGCAGTGGGGGGAAAAGTGAACAGAATGTTGGGAATCATTAAGAAAGGGATAGAGAATACGACATAGAATATCTTATTGTCTCTATATAAATCCATGGTGTGACTGTGTATTTAATATTCTTTATGAAAATAGGTGTATTCCTGTTTTAAAGCATAATTCGAATATGCTTTGTGCAAAATTTTCATGTAACATATAACTGGAAAGCTTGTAATCCTCTGTGCATATAAATAAAACATACATACACCATTTCTGTACATGAAATTGGGAATATTGACTGTAGATTTATTATCAGTATCTTCATAGTGGGAAAAGCCTATTTCCAGCCCATCAGGACAAACAATGAAGAAGCTAGACACACAGCTAATAGCCTATAAGCAAGAAACAATTGAGTGAGGGAGAACTGTCTTCCTGCAGACATGTTACAAAAACATGTCCATTTTCATCTGGTGCTGAAATCCATCTTGAATTTTGTACTTTTCCACATAAATATTAGGGAATTGAACATAGATTTCCCACCATAGAGAAATTCTATACAGTATAAGGCAAGGGAAGTAAACAATGATTGTTTTCAGGTGGTTTTATAGACTGCCTCCCCACCCCAACAAGGTACATGAAAACACCTGGAAACAAATGCACTGTAATGAGAGTGTTGGAGGAGAACTGCTGGACTCAGGTCAGAAAGGACATCTCTGGCCTGAAATACTTTATCTGAAATAAGAACTAAGGCAAGACATTATTATTTTTAACAAATTCTCTTAGTGTTTGTTTTGTTTTATTTTGCTTAGTAACTTACTTTGATCTGTCTCTATCACTTGCAACCACTTAAATCCTACTTTTTATACTTAACATCACTTTTGTATAATTATTATTATTTATTAAACCCAGTGTAAACAATTGTTACATGGGGGGGGGGGGGGTGGCAGCTGTGCATATCTCTCATTGATAAAGGGATGTGACAGGGCAGGAAGCAAGGCAGCGTCGCTCCACACTAGAGGCGGCCCCAGACCTTGGGCTGGAGATCGGGAGGGGGGTCCGCACGGTGGCAGGCAGGCGGCGTAAAGCCGCAGGGCTGAAAGGGGCGCGCCAGAAGCAGCCGGCAGCGTCGTGATCGCGGACTGCTGGGCAAATGCGGCGTGACCGGATGACATCACCAGTGATGTCACGTGTGAGCCCCGGAAGGGCGGGGTGGGGAACGCGGGGGCAGAGCCAGCAGTAGACACCGAGGCAGACAGTTTGAAAGGGGCGAGGAGCCCGGGCAAAAGGGGTGGTGAGCCGGAGCGAAATGGCACCCGCCCCAGGAGGAGAGGGACAGTAAGCCTGACTCCACACTGGGAGCCATAGGAGTCGTCAGGGAAGAAGTGGCCCAGGGCAGGGCCGTGGTACCCATGAGTGGAGGGGTTAGGGGCTACAGCCCCCTCCACTGAGTAGGGACGAGTGTCCCTGCCTTAGGGCCCTGGGCTGGGACTCGGAGAGAGGGAGGGCCCGAGCCCCCTTCCCCAACCCTGGGGATCTATTTATGCCGAACCCCTAGCGGCTCTTGCGAGCACAAACACGGTCCAGAGTAGGACCGGTCAGAGAGAACCACATGTAGGTGCATAAAGCCGTA
Source organism: Pelodiscus sinensis (assembly GCF_049634645.1). Classification (NCBI taxonomy): domain Eukaryota; kingdom Metazoa; phylum Chordata; order Testudines; family Trionychidae; genus Pelodiscus; species Pelodiscus sinensis. The sequence goes on along the minus strand of NC_134711.1, from coordinate 90,544,895 downwards.
GACATTTTCCGTCTTGTACGGGTGGAGTCTGAGACGATTTGGGGGAACTGGTGACAAGGGGATATACAATTTTTGATCTTCCTGTGCATAAAACTTTTCTACACAGTAAGATGGATTTATCTGGGGTTCTGGTCTCATTGCACCTGGCTGCTGTGTCAAGTTCCTTTGACTGAGCCTTCCCAGAACTGAGCTGATCTCAGTATTCAGCTCTGCTGTGAGCTGTGACCCCCAACTCTCTATCACTGCTGGAGAACACTGGAGGGTCTGACTCAGCAGGACAGGTTCATGGAGTACCCGGGAGGGCAGGTAGGTAAGTTCAGTGGTATCTCAGCCCATCAAGCAACAGTCTCGAGAGGATTTCTGTGACTGAGCCCATCACGCCTATTTTAAATATTGCATGCAGATGTAGCCACCATATATCAAAAAAGATATATTGGAAAAGGTTCGAAAAAGGCAACAAAAATGATTACGGGTATGGAACAGCTTCTACGTGAAGAGAGATTAATAAAACTGGGACTTTTCTGCTTGGAAAAGAGATGACTAAGGGAGGAATATGATAGAGGAATATAAAAGCATGATGGGTGTGGAGAAAGTAATTAAGGAAGTGTTATTTATTCCTCATAACACAAGAACTAGAAGTCACCAAATAGAATTAATAGACAGAAGGTTAAAACAAACATTAGGAAATATTTATTCACCCAACACACAGACAACCTGTGGAACTCCTTGCCAGACGATGTTGCAAATGCCAAAACTATAACAAGGTTAAAGAAAGAGCTAGGTAAATTCATGGTGGATAGGTCCATCAATGGTTATTAGCCAGGATGGGCAGAGATGATATCCCTAGCCTCTGTTAGCCAGATACTGAGAATGGGCACCTACGTATGGATAACTTGATGATTATTTGTTCTGTTCATTCCCTCTGGCATTTGCCATTGTCAAAAGACAGGATACTGAGCTAGATGGACCCAATATGGCCATTCTTATTTTCTTAAGGAATGTGATTAAAAGTGACAATTCCATTTCAACTTTTAATTCCAGTTCTTGGTCATAAGGCACTTTCTTATTTGACTAGAGATGGTAGGAATGTATTATTAGAATTCACATATACACTTACAAGAGTGAGCGAGGATGCCAGATAAACATGAGGATGGGATAATGGCCAGGTAGCGGTCACTTTACCTAGATTAACAAAGGTTTCCAGCAAGGGGGGGGGGAAGCAGTTTTTGTTTGCCTAGAGGATATTTGAGAACCAGCGCTGTCAATGGAGAAGTTGTCTGAGTTTCTATGGGGTGGAGGGAAATATACAGTGCCCCAAATTTTAATTGTAAGGCTAGAAGGCTTGTTTAATGAAGGTTTTTGGATATAACTCCTGGGTACCGGGGGAGGAGATTACAGTATATTTGATCTCTGAGATCTGGTGGGACAGACAGCATAATTAGTTCAACTACTCTCAGGGTCTCTAGTTACCTGTACATCACTGTGTCACCAAAATATGCCAAAGGCTGATTCTCATGCATTAAACAGCAAGAAAAAATAAAAATTTACCAAGCAGTGAATTGTGTATGGACTGAGAAATACAATGACACCCTGAACTCTGCAGAGAAAACCAAGAGAGTATTGTTACGGAGGGATAAGCTGACACGGGTGGATTACAGAGGAACTAAAACAGCTGGGCTGAAGAGAGGGTCAGAAGCTATCACCTATTCTCTCCTTCCATAAAGAATGAAAGAGTTGGGGAGATAGCTGGACACTTGCACCTTCATGTGAGGCATTTTCCACAATCACTAAGAACCTGGAAAACATTCTTCTGTCCCCAAGCCTACAAAATCAGCTCCCAATGGTACATTTTAAAATGAAAAGCTGCATACCTTCTGTGGAGGGCATCTCTCCAACTCTGACTTCTGCAGACATGGCCTAAGCATAGTCTTCACGTCCGGCTCTGGATCCTGAGATTCTAGCAATGTGTCAGCAATCACCTAGTTTGGATCTTTGTCTTGCTGGTCCATAGATCCAGTGCTCTCCTTTTTTCCATCATCATTGTGCTGCAAGACACCTCAGTCTATGTAGAAGGGTGAATGCTAAGAAATCAGTCTAGTTTATTGTAAAAGGGAAACATTTTCCAGCATGAACCAGATGTACTGTAACTGTCCCAAGCCTTTTATTCTTAGATTTTTCAGTCCCTTTACCTTCTCTCAGCACTCTTTGCCACTCTGAGTGATACTGATCTTGGTACCCAATAGCTCATAGACCCAGCCATATACTAAAGTAGTGTGCAAGACCAATTTCTGGTGGTTCTGGATCACCTCATCTCCCCTTAGGACCATTAATGCCTGCACATTGGCTGTCAATCCATCTGGCAGCAATCTCATACAATGGCCTCCTTAGAGAAATGCAGATGATACTCAGAATAAAATCAGAGAAGCTAACTAGCTCCAAGGTGACAGTTGTGCTATTTGTATGCATAAGTGTTTTCCAGCAAACCTATTCCCTTTCTGACAAAGTACAGGAAGTATACCACACAACTGTATATGCCATGACCAATGTGATGTGAGATGGTAGTGGGAGGACTATTTCCACCACTATGGCTACTATGCCAGTGATTTTCTTCATCTGATGATTAGCACTGCAAATTTCTCTAGTGTACGCAAGGGCTCCATGAGGTACATTTGAAAGCTTTCTCTACATTAAAAAGCATTAGAGATATAAGTACAAAACCAAACACTAGGAACTCCTGAGTTCTAATCTAGGTTCTAGCAATGCTGCATGTTATCAAAGCTAAGACCTGATTCTCATTTACAGTAAGGCTGCTTGAGGCAACCCTAGAAGCATGAAGAAGCCTTAACATTGAGTAAAATTTACATAGTCAGTGTCAGGCCTCTTAACACTGCCACAGTGGTGTAAAGTGGCCTTTGTGTAAATGAGAAGGAAGCGCCTAACCTCTCTGATTTCCCACTTGTAATATAAGGACACTACTCCTTACAGTGGTCACCATTAAAAATTGAGCAGTCATCTCCAGGCACGTCACTGTCGGAAATCAGGGTAGTTCTCTATTAAGAGAACAGGAAAATAAGTGCCGTTATCTCTAGCATCATTGCTCATTGTGTAGTACAGTATCTGGAAAAAAGTTGACACTTTAATGACAACCACTGGGCCTCTGTGAGTTTAATTAGCAACTGGCAGTGACTTGAAACTGTAAAGTCCAACAGAAGTGCTAAATATTATTTTTAACTATGAAAGTGTGCAGCATAAGAGAGGAGAAAGCATGGATCTGAGTCTTAAAGCGCTGCTTTTCCAAATTCCAGTGTGCAGTGCATGGAAAACAGAATAGGTTGGAAAATATATTTATGTTAAGCCATTTTAAAAAGTAGTATGTGCAAGCTTTGCCTGTGCTGACTTAGCAACCATAGAAATGAAACCTTCTCAATTTCCCTTTTGTAATCAGTGTGTGCTTTCCTTTAGTGCTGCCGCTCACATACAATCTCATATACAGCACGTGTGGGCATCACTAATAAGATTTACTATTTATCCATGCCAAGTTTCATCATCCACTGTGAAAGCAGCTTGCTGAACAGAGGGAGAGCTGGACTGTAGCGAGTGCTGCTGACATTTAATAAGAGGGGGAGGGTGGAATATTGCCATGCTACAGTAATGCTTTTAAAATGAAAAATCTCATTTCCAAACCTCTTTGCAAAGCAGGGGGTAACATTTATAGAAAACTCTTTGGGATGAAGGAAGAAAATTAGTTTCAGCAGGCCCTTGTGGAGCCACAGAAATAATAGCCAGGAGTAGGTGGGCAGAAACAGAGAAAAAACTGCATTCCATTGCATCAAGAGATTCCATAAAACTTTTGGGGTATAGTCCTTGGTGCACAGGGAGTTACATGCACTGACCAGTGAGCATGCCCCTTAGAATCATATTGTGTGCAAAGAATTATGACCAATTACTATTTGCATGAAAAATATCTTTGAACACATGACCAATGTGATGTCAGATGGTAGTGGGAGGACTGTTTGCACCATTATGGCTATGGGGTTCTCTGGGATGGAATTTCCCCCTCCCAGGATTGTCTTCCTCTTTATACTGCCTCCTATCACCACCTTTATATTCAGAGATGCAGAAGTTCTCCCACTGGTTAAAGGCTGAACACAGCTCCTTTCAGAGTCTAGATTCACATCTTTAGTCAGAAGAAGCAATTGGTCCCTTCCTCTACTTCATTGATTTTGGAAGACAGAGCAAGGATGAATTTGAATATATCAAAAGCTTAAGCCACCTGTGTTCCTTCTGCATTCACATAATTGAAGGAAATGGTTTAGGATACTTTCGTCTGATCTAAAAAGCAATGTCTCCTCAATGGTTCAAATGAGGAAAATATTTTCCTCTACATTCCTGTCAAAAGACTCGGTGAGGTAAAGGGCATAGAATTCTTTCTAGAACAAGCAGTTTAATAAGGTGAAGTTGCCATTTACAAAGCTACCAAATACACAAAGGTGTGCTGGTGTACGTATTAATCAGATAAAACTAGATGTAAGATTACTTCTTTGTGCAGAGCCTAGCAATCAGACAACAAAATGTTACTAAGAAAGAAAAGAATTCTTGCCCTGGAATACCCACACATGTCTACAGGGTTATATTTATTTCTGTTAATAAACATATTACTGCAGTTTACAAAGCTTTTTCATACATATTTCAGGTGGGCATCAGATCTGCTGACTGATGGCCAGATGCTGGAGCTAATTTAACCAACTAGCATAATCCCACTTCCATATGGTAGGTAGATGGACTCGCTTTGGTTCAAACTGCGATACTCTTACTTACACTGAATAGTACTTGATTCCACAAATTGTCCTATTGATTTCAATGGGATTATTCATGGTGTAAAATGTTAAATGTGAGTAAGGGTATGGCTCTATGGATATCTGTGTGCATCTCCCTCCCAAGCAGCAGTTTTACCATGACCCTGTAGGATGTGTCCTGAATTGGTACTGGTCTCAGATGAAAGTCACTATTTGCTTATCATAGAGGGGACCAATGTTCCCTCCAATTTTTTCCATCCTTGTGTGGAATAGATTATGTGCAGATGTGCACCACAGGTAGAAACACATGCTGCTGGCTGTGGGAGGCTGTGGGCACTATACTAATCAGTTGGGAGGCACTGGAATTTCTCCCGGGCAACCGCCCAAGGACTCAGCATACAGAGCACACTGGAGAGGACCCAGGGAATGCCTTAAAGCAAAATGCCTGTGCTTTCTACCATACCAATAGTGAACATACCAAAAATATAGAAATAGAAATAACATTTAAGAAGTACTTCTTGATATATCCAACTTTACTATAGCTATGTGAATTTCTTAGCTCATACCATGGAAGCTGCTATTCTCTGCTTAAAAGGCAGGCATTAGGACAAGAAGAAATTCATTCTGAAATGAAACCGTTAAGAAAAGCTATTTCTAGGAGTTTTGAAATATATTTTAGAAAAGCTGTCAGGTAATAGTAGAGGGTGGAGGTTGTGTAAGAGTTTGGTTTAATGTAACTTGTATTTCTTTATTTTCATTATGTCCCTACCAGAGAAGTCCCCAGGATAAGACCAGCACCTTGGGACAGAAGCTGCCTTTTTCTTCTGTGTTTGTACAGCACTTGGCATAATCAGGTCCTGGTCCATGACTAGGGTTCCTAGGTGTCATGACAGGATTACTATGAATAATAATGAATCAGGCTGCAGATGGGAATTTATTGCTAAGAGCATGTGTGTGTGTTTGCTGGGGCCCTCAACGTGGGCAGTCTGATCCAGGGACCTGACTCCAAATTAGAATGAAGACTGAGATCAGAAACCACAGCAAGCAGTAAACCAGAGGTGGAGCCAGATGTCATGCCAGGGGTCGAAGTTGGAGTCAGTCAGAAGTCGCACCGAGGGTCAAAAAGCCAGAGTTCATAACTGGAGTTAGGATGAGGGACAAAATAAAGGAACAAGGTGAGGTAACAAAAAGGATCAGGCACCAGGTGAGAAGGTATGAACATGATCTCAGGAGCCTGGTCAGCAGCAGGCCTAGCAGCTAATCCCTCAGACAAAGTGTAAGGCAGGAACAGGAAGCTTTATGCTAAGAGGTGTCCAATCAGCAGCCTGCTGCTTCTCCAGTGATGCTGCTGACTCAGCAGATATAGCCATTGGTGAGAGGTATTAATTACGGTTTCCTTGTCTGGCATTGCAGAGTGGTGGTTCAGGGGGTAAGGCTCTCTCTTGCCAATCCTGCAGGCCTGGATTTGAGACCCATGATGCCTTGCACCCTCAAGGTGATTTCTAGGAGCCCTGGGGCCAGGCTTTTCGTGGTGATCCCTGTAATTTTGCAGGGGCATGAACATGATGCGCTGGCTCCCAAGAGCATTCTTCGCATCCACAATCTTCCCAGTTGATCATATAATACAGTGCTCATTTCTCTTCATATTTGGGAATCCAGGATGTCCCCACTATGTACTCCTCAATCATAGTTCCATATTTGAACTGGAGTTGGGTGCTGTGGCACCAGCTGGGAAACAGATCATTGAAGAGCGGTTTCAGGAGAGAGACATGAAATACCGGATGGATTTTCCAGGCCTGAGGGAGTACTGCAATACAAATATCACTGGACTGATTTGTTGAAAAGTGTAAAGGCCTTTGTATTAATTATCCAACTTGTGCACAGGTTGATGAGTCTGTAGGTTTTTAGTGAACAGACATACTTTTTGACCACCTTTCAGAAGTGGGACCTCCTGGCAGTATTTGTCAACAGGATGTTTGTACCTGTACCAGATCTGAGGCAGCAAGAAATGCTGTAGACAAGCGGACAGAGGGATGGAACTATAGATGAAAATCATAACTGGGATAGAAGTCACTGAATAGAAGTCATTGAATAGGGTGGAAGCACATTCTGTGTTATCAGTAAATCTGGCTAGCAGCAGTAATACACAACCCGATTATTTTAGCAGTGGTTCAGGAAACAGTGTAAATACTGTTCAAGTACCTATTTGGCCCATTCTGATTGGCCATCCATCTGGACATGATGAGATGGATGAATGCCAATGGACATTCACAACATGAAACACTTCCTTCCAAACACTGGATATAAACTGAAAACCTCAGTCAGTGGTAAGACTTTCAGGAAAGCTGGGGGTGAATAGATGCGTGGAATAAAGAGTTTTATGTGGCCAGAATCCGAAAGGGTTTCATACAGTATCAAGACTTGTGCAGTAATTTCTGCAGTTGGGAGGCCTATGCATGGTATAAAATGTGCCATTTTTGCTAAATTGATTCATGACAGTTATTAGAGTGCTGTGTCCTTCTGATTCTGGCAGTTTTACCATGAAATAAAGAGTTGTATGTGACCAGAGTCAGAAAGGGTTTCATACAGTATGGCAAAAGCCTTGTTTCAGAAGGTTTTAGTCCAAGTCACAGAGCCTAACATAGGATCAGACATCATCCAGCGTCTGTGGCCACCAAAATAAGCAGTCTACTGCATGCCAAGTCTTAGATTGTCCAAAGTTACACAGCAAACAGATTTCCAAAAAAATCACAGAAATGTTTTGAATTTGATAAGTCATCAAATTCAGCCCCCCTGGGCTATGGCAGGACCAAGTAAACCTAGATGGTTCCTAACAGATGTTTATCCAAATTGTTTTTAAATGCTTCCAGTGATGAGGATTCCGTGACCTCTTCCAGAAAGTCTATTTCAGATCTTAACTACCCTTATAGTTAGAAAGTTTTTCCTAGTATCTAAGATAAATTTCCCTTGCTGCAGATTAAGCCTTTTACTTTTGGTCCTGTCTTCAGTGGACATGGAGAATAGTTGATCACTGCCCTGTTTATAACCGCCCTTAATGTATTGGAAGACTGTTACCCAGTCCCCTCCTCATTCATCTTTTCTCTAGATTAAATGGGAAGCAAGACTGAAGGGAAAAACAACTGAGGAGAGTTGGAAGTATTTCAAAGGGACGTTGTTAAGGGCCCAAAAGCAAACAATTCCGTTGTGTAGGAAAGATAGAAAATATGGCAATGAAGAGAAATGCAAAGTGCTCCACTTAGGAAGCATTAATAAAGAGAAATGCAAAGTGCTCCACTTAGGAAGGAACAATCAGTTCCATACATACAAGATGGGAAGCGACTGTCTAGGAAGGAGCATGGCGGAAAGGGATCTAGGGGTCATAGTGGACCACAAGTTGAATGAGAGTCAACAGTGTGATGCTGTTGCAAAAAAAGCAAATATGATTCTAGGTTGTATCAACAGGTGTGTTGTAAGCAAAACTCGTGAAGTCATTCTGCCGCTCTACTCTGCACTAGTTAGGCCTCAGCTGGAGTACTGTGTCCAGTTCTGGGCGCCACATTTCAAGAAAGATGTGGAGAAATTGGAAAGGGTACAGAGAAGAGCGACAAGAATGATTAAAGGTCTAGAGAACATGACCTATGAAGCCAGGCTTCATGAACTGGGCTTGTTTAGTTTGGAAAAAAGAAGATTAAGGGGGGACATGATAGCGTTTTTCAAATATCTAAAAGGGTGTCACAAGGAGGAAGGAGAAAATTTGTTCCTCTTGGTTTCTGAGGACAGGACAAGGAGTAATGGGCTTAAAGTGCAGCAAGGGAGGTTTAGATTGGACATTAGGAAAAAATTCCTAACTGTCAGGGTGGTCAAATATTGGAATAAATTGCCAAGGGAGGTGGTGGAATCTCCCTCTCTGGAGATATTTAAGAACAGGTTAGATAGACATCTGTCAGGGATGGTGTAGACAGAGCTTGGTCCTGCCTTGAGGGCGGGGGGGCTGGACTGGATGACCTCTTGAGGTCCCTTCCAGTCCTATTATTCTATGATTCTATGATTCTATGAAATATGCCCAGGTTTCATGTAACCTTTCCTCATAGGTCAGGTTTTCTAAACCATTTATCGTTTTGTTGCTTTGTTCTGGACATTTTCCATTTAGTCCACATCTTTCTGTGGTACCCAGTACTGGACACAGTTCTCCAGTGTAGTCCTCACCCATGCTGAGTAAAGCAGGACAATTACCTCCTTTGTTTTATATTCAACAACCCTGTTAATACACTTCAGAATCATATTAGTCTTTTTTGCAGCCGCATCACATTGACAATTCATATTTAGCGTGTTGTCCACAATACCTGATCGATCCTTCCTGCAGTGGATCTTTTTAAGTCTCGGCTTGACAAAGCCCTGGCTGGGTTGATTTAGTTGGGATTGGTCCTGTCTTGGGCAGGGGGCTGGACTTGATGACCTCCTGAGGTCTCTTCCAGCTCTATGATTCTATGAGTGCTACCATCTATACAGTTATTCCCCAATTTGTAGTTGTCTCTTTGATTTTTGCTTCCTAAGTGAAGTACTTAGTACTTCTTTTCACTGAATTTCATCTTGCCAAGTTCAGACCAATTCTCCAATTTGTGAATGTCATTTTGAACTTTCAACCTGTCCTCCAAAGTGCTGGCAACCCCTCCCACCTTTGTGTTCTCTGCAAATTTTATAAACAAAATCTCTACTCCATAATACATGCCATTAATGAAAATATTGACTAATACCAGACCCAGGACTGACCCCTGCAGGACTCTGTTAGAGACATCCTCCCAATTTCACAGCAAACCATTGACAACCATTGACCTTTGAGTATCGTCTTTCAAATACTCATGCACCCACTTTATAATAATTTCATCTAGATTACATCTTCCTAATTTTTGTATGAGAACGTCTTGTGGAACAGTGTAAAAAGCTTTATTAAAATCAAGTTACATCAAGCTACTGCTTCTCCCTATCAACTGGGTCAGTAATCCTGTCAAACAAGGAGATTAAATTGGATTGGGAATATTTGTTCTTGACAAATCCATGCTGATTATTCCTTAAAAACATCTTACAAACTGGTTGTTTGGTAATTTGCTTCAGTACTTTTCCAAGTACTAAAGTTAAGCTGACTGGTTTAAAATTCCCCAGGTCCTCCTTGTCTCCCTTTTAAAAGACAGGTATTACGTTTACCCTTTTCCAATCTTCTTGGACCTCTCCCATCCTCCAGGAGTTGTCAAAGATAACTGGGTTATGGCCCTAAAATTGCCTCAGGTACAGGCAACCCCCGCACTTAAGACCTAATTGGTTCCTGGAGAACTGTCATAAATCGAGCCATCGTAAGTCAAACCCTTTTTTCCCATAGGAACAATGATATAAATGGGGGTTCCGTTCGTGGCCCGCTTTCCCTCCTGGGAGTTGTAGTCCCCAGAACGCTGGGCGCAGAGCCAGCCAGGGGTTGTGCCAAGTGGAGGCGGTTCCACGTGTCCTGGAGCTAGCGCCGGGGGCTCTGCCAGGTGGAGGCAGTGCAGCACGAGCTGCTCCCACAGCCGGCTGGGGGCTGTATTGGGTGGAATCAGCTCCACATGTCCCGGAGCCGTCGGCGTGGCGCGAGCTGGGCCCAGAGCCATCTGGAGCTGCGGGCAATTGGCTGACTCTGTGGCTCACTGATCAGGTGGGCTTGAGAGGCTGGCCCAGAGCAAGGTGATTGTAAATGGGGGAGAGGGGTCATAAATTGAGCAGTCATAAGTCAGGGGTCGTCTGTAGTTCTGTAAGCACCCTAGGATGGATTTCATCAGACCCTGCTAATGAATACACCTAACTTATCTAAATAGTCTTTATCCTGTTCTTTTCCTGTTTTGGCTTGCATTCCTTCCTCCTGGTTGTCAATACTAATTATATTGAGTATTTCGTCATTATTAAGGTTAATATTCTGTCATGGGTATTTTCAGCAGAAGTCAGGGACAGGTTGTGGACACTTAACAAAAGCTCATGAAAGCCCATGTCCTGTCTCTGATTTTTATTAGAAATATCCCGAGGTAGAAAGACAGAGCTCAGCTGGGGCTTACAGCTGCTCCAGCTCTGCTGCTGCTTCTGTGGCAGGGGTTGATCACTGCTACTTCAGTCTCAGGGGGGCTCATCACACCCCAGACACTGTTCTGGCAGCCCTGGGGCTGGCAGCTAGCTGGCTGTTCTGGCCCTTCCCTAGAAAAAGTAACAGAGGTCCTGGCAATTTAAGAAATCCATGATCTCCATGACAGAATTGTATCCTTTGTCGTCATCAATCTTTTTAGTGAATACTGAAGCCACATAGGCACTAAGCACTTAGCTTTCCTGATGTCATCAGTTATTAGATCTCTTTCCCCACTAGGACCTATACTTTTCTTTGTCTTTTGATTGCTCCTAATGTATTTAAAGAAACTATTCTTGCTGCCTTTTATATCCCTTGCCAGCTGCCCTAGCCTTTTGTATCCTAGTCTTTCTGATTTTGTCTCCACATACTTATGCTGTTCTTTTGTAGTCCTTAGCAATTTGATAATGTTTCTGCTTTTTGTAATTCATTTTTGTTTTTCAGGTCATTAAGGGGCTTGCCGAGGGAGCCATCTTGGTCTCTTTCTATTTTTCCTATCTTCCTTTGAATCAGAATAGTTTGCAGTTGTGCCGTTACTTTTGTCTCCTTGAGGAACTGCAGACTCTCCTGAACTCCTTTCCCCATAAAGTGCTACCAGACCATTTGTTGTTTTTTTCCTTTCCCTTGGATTTTCTTCCAATATGACCTTACTTACCAGTTCTATCATTTTGTTGAAGTTTGCCTTTCTGAGGTTGATTATCTCTGTTCTCACTCCTTTCTTAGAATCATTAAATCTTATCATTTCATGTTCACTATCATCCCAATTGCCTTTCACCTTCAGATTTGCTACCAATTCCTGCCTGTTGGTCAGAATAAAGGCAAGACAGAGCCACAAAGGAAATGGTATGGTTTCTGTAGGTTGAGTGTTTCTGGTTTCACAGGTTTAGGTGACAATGATAAATCCTAGTGTGAGGTACTGTTTTGTTTTTTTCAAAGATGTCCTGGTGGTAATCTCAGTATTTTATATAGGGGCATGGATCGTCATGGAGAATTGATCCAATAGAGTTGCCTCCAGGTAGACGGGCTTCTGGGTTCTTACATTAGAGTTCTCCAGCTTGGGTTCTAGGATTCTAGGTTTTTTGAACTGGGACTGGGAGAAGCTCAGTGAGAGAGAAATAATGTGTTGAGACAAAGAATGTGGGGATTAGCCAGGTGCCTCCAAAATGTTTTGCTGTTCCCCAACTCCCTCTGTTTATAGTCCTCTCTCAGGGTATGTCTACACTACCCTCCTAGTTCAAACTAGGAGGGTAATGTAGGCATACCGCACTTGCAAATGAAGCCCGGGATTTGAATTTCCCGGGCTTCATTTGCATAAGCGGGGAGCCGCCATTTTTAAAACCCCGCTGGTTCGAACCCCGTGCAGCGCGGCTACACGGGGCATGAACTAGGTAGTTCGAACTAGACTTCCTAGTTCGAACTACCGTTACTCCTCATTTCACGAGGAGTAACGGTAGTTCGAACTAGGAAGCCTAGTTCGAACTACCTAGTTCGTGCCCCGTGTAGCCGCGCTGCACGGGGTTCGAACCAGCGGGGTTTTAAAAATGGCGGCTCCCCGCTTATGCAAATGAAGCCCAGGAAATTCAAATCCCAGGCTTCATTTGCAAGTGCGGTATGCCTACATTACCCCGCTAGTTCGAGCTAGCGGGGTAGTGTAGACATACCCTCAGACCTTCCCCCGGCTGGACTAAATGATCTCTCAGGGTTCCTTATGGTAAAACCTGCCTAGACCCTGTGACAAGCTATTTAAAAGATACAGGGTATATAAACTTTCCTTCATTAACATACACATTTAAATTCTCTCTCTTCAGGATTGTCTTGTAAACTATATGTTTGTAGACTCCATTCACATAAGCTACAGAGCAATGATTTAAACAGAGAAAAACAAAACTTTGAGCTAAGGACCCAAGCAACACTGGGTAAATCTTCTAGGGTATGTCTACACTAGCCCCCTAGTTCAAACTACGGAGGCTAATGTAGGCATTCGAAGTTGCAAATCAAGCCCGGGATTTAAATATCCCGTGCTTGATTTGCATGTTCCTGTCCGGTCGCCATTTTTTCAAATTTACAAAGTCCGGACTAACTGCCCGCGTCTATACGCAGCAGGGACCCAGTAGTTCGAAATAAAGCCCTAAATTGAACTACCTGTTAAACCTCATTCCAGGAAGAATAACAGGTAATGTGGACTAGGGCTTTATTTCAAACTACCAGGTCCCTGCCACATGTAGACGCGGGCAGTTAGTCTGGACATGTAAATTTCAAAAAATGGCAACCAGATGGGAACATGCAAATAAAACCCAGGATATTTAAATCCTGGGCTTCCTTTGTAATTTCAAATGCCTACATTAGCCTCCCTAGTTCGAACTAGGGGCCTAGTGTAGACATACCCCTAGTGAGCATACAACACAAGAAAGATAAGACAATGGGTATTTTTTAACTTGATCAGAAGCAGCCACCCAGAAAAACAGACCTACTGTTTCCTATATAGACATTCAAAGAAAACTATACAATTTTTTGTAGACAAAAATAAGATCATATCTACTGCGGTATTTTAAATCTCACAGCGCTGGAACCGGGGCTGCAGTGAGGCTTCCCCAATAAGTCCTTGCTTAACAAATGAATCCCTTTCAAAAGGTGGTAAATGCAATCCATTTTAGAAGACTGGAGAGATAACGGGAGGATTAATTTTAGTAATGCCTGTGAGAGACCTGACAGGTAAGGTAGGTGGAAAGGTTCCGAAAACCTGGATGGTGAGAAATTCTGCTTCAATGATTTGATTTCAAAGTTCCTGATAACACTATAAAATAGTAGTCCTGTCAATGACGACTGAAAGTACTTAGCAGGCCCCCAGCTGCCGCCTCCTCCCCCCGCCCCATGAGCAGGCCCCAGCCTCTTCTCCCCCGCCAAGTGCTGGTGGCAGGCCCCAGCTGTCGGAGCAGGCCCTGGCCCCCCACACCATGGAGCAGGCCCCAGCCCCTGCAACGTGGCAGGTCTTGGTACCCATCCTGTGGCAGGCCCCAGGCTTGCCCTACCATGATTCTATGATGCTATGAAATCTGATGTCTATCCTGATACACAGATCCATAAAAGCTGGGCAGGAGAGTCTATTTGTGCCAGCTTGTCCTTTAATTTGTTACAGAGCCTGAGCTGAAATTGATAAAAGAGTGCAACATCGTTCCCCAGGCAGTGTCTGTGGCCAAGCATCTAACCTGGGCACAGGAAGAGCCCAACCTCAGTTTTGAAAGTTTACATCAGGCAGTCTCTGCCATGTGAGGTTCATGTGGGTTATCAAAAATGGTGGCAAAGATTTGCAGGAAAGTATCTTTTCTTATCAGTGGGTGGTCCTGCTCTAGAAGGGGAGAGGCCCACGCAAGCTAAATACCAGCTCCACCTTCCTCTGGTCCATGGCATATTCCTGGGGTTGAAGGATAAATAGGAGTTTGCACAGGACAATCAACCTGCAAAACTTGCTACAGGTGCCATTTTATCTTTCTAGAAATGCAATTCAGGGGTCAGCCACCCAAGCTGGTGTCATAAAAGGAGATAAGTGGATACCTGCAGTTGTTCCAAATGCTGAAATTTGTACAGAAAGAGCAATTTTCCATTTTTGGATGCCATATTTGATCCCTCAGTCTCTTTTTCCCAGCCTGGAGGATAGTAATCTGTTCCTGCAGACTCACAAGTTCTTGGAGCATTGATGAGGTAGAAGCACCACTAATATCCTGTATTTGGCCCAGGGGCTCAGCAAAAAGTCTTGGAAGACACTAAGAGGATCAGAGCTAACTGTCAGGGCCCATAATGTAGACAGCCGAGTTAATGGTCAGAGTCCAGAGTTGAGCTGGGGTCTAGGTTAGGAGTCACTCCAAGGGTCACAGCTGGAGTCAGTCAGTCAAGCAATGCCAAGGATCACATCAGAACCAGAAGCCAAAGCCTATAATTAGCATTAGGATGAGGGATCAGGAAAAGGATCAAGGTGAGGAGCAGGAATAGAGAGTGGGAAATGGGCAAGGAAGCAGGAGCTTAGTCTCAGGAATCTGGTCAGCAGCAGCCCAGTGACAAGGCTTGTGAGAATAGGAAGCCTCATGCTCAAAAGCAGTCTGCTGTTAGTCAGCTGATGCTGCTGGAGTCACCTGCTGCTGGGATGCCAGTTGCAGTTTCCTTATTTGACTTTGGAGTGCAGTGGCACATCGGGTCAGGGTCTCACTGCGAAACCCTGTGGACAGGGTCCAAGAGCTGTGGTGCCTTAAAGTTCTGCTGCTGAAGTCAGGCTGCAGGGAGGGAAAGCAGAGCTGAAAGTATGGAGGGAGTTTAGTCCTGAGGTCAGAGGTGAAGGATGCATCATCTGTTATAATAATAATTAAGAAGAAAAGGGGACAGATCAGCTACATGATTTCTCTTAGAGGGAGGCTTCAGTTTATCTCCATCTAAAATTCCTTGACACGTTCTTGCAGTAAAAGAAAGTAAGACAAGTTAAGTTCAAACAAGATCACGTTTACCTGATAAATGTCTTATTTTAAATTTACCATAAATTGGTATTCACAATCCAGTTTTTCCTGACTGATTTCAATGCAGATTCAGTTGCTCCCTGACCTAAATTTCTACCTGATAGTAAGATAATGGCACTCTTCATGGAATTCTACCCTTTAAAATATTTAATATAAATGTTAAGAAGACCGCTTTCATCTTCTTTGAGATATTTTAAAAACAACGTCAACATTTTCCTTTATTTTAGTAGAAGAAATGCCAGGGATTGCGGGGAATCTTCACTTCTGGGGGCTTTATACAGACTTGGCAAAACATGGACAGTCTCTGTCCAATCTTCAGAGGTGTCAACAGCCTCCACAGGGCCCTGAACAAAGTGTGTGTGGGGGGGGGGGAATGGTTCTATACTCCCAGATAGGGCAGGGCCTCAGATGGAAGGGGCCAGGTCAAAGGTAGCCAGCCCTCAGTGCTGCCCATACTGTGGTACCCCTTCCCCGCCCCAGCCCTCAGAGCCTCCTGAAGTATGCGCTGCTCCGTCGGCGATTTAAAGGGTCCTAGACTCAGGCCGCCAGCACTACTGGCCCCAGGCCCCTTTGAATCACCAGGCACCAGGGCAACAGCTCTCTTTTCCCTGCCCTGTCGGCAGGCCTGCTAGTCTTTTCCAGAGGTTAGGGTAAGGTGAGGAGGTAGCAGACAGGATAATTCCCCTCACTCCAGCAGTTTGGGAACCCACAAATCATAAAGCTGGCTCTGACATCACATCCTAATTTGGAAAACCGGCTCTCTGCTACTTGTTCTTCAGTGCCATGAGTAATAAACAGCATAATGATCAGAACAGACTGATTTAAGCACCCTTCAACAGTAGCATTGCTCCCTATAGTATTTACCTCTGATGACTTCTTAATGATGTGAGGTGCCATCGTTTCTTGAGCCATTGCCGCTTTCCTTGGTGACTGAAAAGGCTGGTTTTGCTGCGGCACAGATGCTGCCTTAGGAAAATGGACTGTCAATGAAAGAGATAGTTAAAAAAAAATTACTTTGGCAAACAAAAAAAATGAGTTTTATGCAGGTGTTAAATTTCCTGGAGTTAATCGGGTAGACAAATGCCTCTGATGCCTCATTTGGTCCATTAACTGCAATGCCACCTGCCAATGACTGGGACTGAATACTAACAGCTTTTCTAACTCTTTACAATAATTGACAAACACAGATGGATTCACAGTTCAGCACAGCCCTCCTATTCTTACCTGCTACCTTCCGAATTATGTCCCCAGTGTGTAAAACATGCCTTCTTTTTCAAATGGGTGAAATGAATGTAAGATGCAAGGTCATTCTGCTCACTTATGTGAAAATTATGTAGAGGAATGAATACCCACCAAACCAGGACCAGCATCATCCCCTCCCTGACACCATACCTTCTAATTACTATTTAAAAGGAACATTATTACTGCAGCGTGTCAGATGTGTGCTGTGAATCACAAGGAACTAAACAGGAGTTTAGAGACCATTTGAAAAGATAATGGCAAATTTTGAAGACCATAAACCACTAAAAGAGAATGTTGTTGAGAGACAAATGTGGAAAAATATAAAAATAAAACGAAATGTTGTTGTCAATATTTTTTTATTTTATTTGCTACCATTTCAGACTATTTTTATATTATCTTTCCCCCCCAACCCAGGTATGTCTTTTTAACAGCCTAGCTTAATTGATAATAACTAATCAAACATTATTTTCTAGCCTAGTGCTGTAATGAATCATGATTCTCTGTCTGAGCTAATGGTCTTATTATGGCAAAAATTTTCATGTCACACATTCAGAATTGTAATTTAGCAGGGCAAGATAAAATAGGAATGGGACTGTGTATGTAAAAATGAAAGAGAAAGGGAGAGAACACCTTTATTTGATGCCCCAATTTTGTGGCAATGGAAAAAATATTGTTTAGATGTTTTGACAGTTTCTCTATGGACAATCTTTTACACTCAAGAGCCATGTAGTAATTTCCCCCAAACTAACCAGGACTGGAAGGGATTCCCCTTTGTGATGGATCAAGTAACAAGTGTCTCTGTATAGCAGTGCAAAACATTCCCACCTACAATTATGTGAAATTTTGTTCAACTTAAATGTAGATTCAGTGACACCAGAATGCTTCATGAATTCCTGATGATTTGACTGAAGTGATTTTGTTGAAATAACCATTCCAAAAAAGTTGAGAGTTTTTTCTGTTCGTAAAAAGTTTCATTTCAAAATTTCCTTCACTGAACTGATTTTAAAAAAATTAAATAAAAAATTATGTTTTCTGATTTTCCAGAACTGACAGTTAACCAAAAAAATCTATTATTTGCACAGCTCTACTTCTATCCCCTGCAATCTCCTGGGAAGTAAAAGACTGACCTAGGTATTGAAACTTGGGATATATCTATTTTGCACATAAAAAAAACATAGCTAACCAGTCTCATGAAATTCAGGCTAAAAGGCTGTTTAACTGCAGGGTAGACTTTCAGGTTCTGGCTCCAACTTGAGCTCTGGGACCCTCCCACCTTGCGGGATCCCAGAGCCTGGGCTCTAGTTGAATTCAAACAGCTACACCAGGCATGTCAAACTGGTGTTTGGAGGGCCACATGCGGCCCGCCAGAACATTTTTATAAAAGAATGAAGTGCGGCCCACTGGCCGCTCAGAGCACGTGGCCAAGTGCCTGCTCACAGCCAGCTGGGTGCTCTGCGCTGGGCTCTCCAGCAGGCGCTCACAGCTGGCTGCTGTGCTCACGCTGCCCCAGGCGGCAACGTCAACTCCAGGACCCAGGTATTAGGTTGTGGGGGCCTTGCTCTGGGTGAGGGGGAAGGCATTAGGTTGGGGAGGCTTGGCTCTGGGGAACGAGAGAGGCATTAGGTTGGGGGTGCCTGGCTCTAGGGGAGTGGAGAGGGATTGGGTTAGAATGGGAGCATGGAAGTGCCTGGCTCTGGGAGAAAGGAAGGGGTTATTTTGTTAATATTTTGTTTTTATTTATTTATTCCCAAATAAAATCACAAAATGTATATTAATTTTATATCAATAAATGTCAATTCTTTGCAATTACATGAATAATTATATCTTTATGCAAAATCTCAAACTTACAAAGTATCTGACATTTTCAAAGAAGCCTGTTCTATTTGATTAACCATGGTCTATACTTGTTTTTATTTCAACAAAACAAGTTATGTATCATATACAAAATTTAAAAGTACCTTAAATTTATATTTAAATTAAAAAGTATGTAAAATTTTAAAATTATTTAATACGAGGAAATAACAATTTTACACAGCAAATTATTGTAATATTATAAAATATACCTAAAACATAATCTATAAAATAAATAACTACTACTTTCCGACAAAGTACATTTTCTTTGGTGGTCCTAGGGTTGCCAGATGTCCGGTATTTTGCTTGGTACCTAAAATGCTGCTTTTTTTTTTTAAATCAGTTTTTGTTTGTGCGGCCATCAATAGGCTTTGAGTTTGATATGCCTGGTCTACACAGCAATGAAACAGCCCGTTAGCCCAAGTTCCAGCTGACACGGACCAGCTGTGGATTTTTAATTGCAGTGTAGACAGACATACCCTAAATCTCTCCCTCGGTGACCATAGGGGACACCACTTAGGCTGGGTCTACATTGGCACTTTCAGCACTAAGACTTCAGTTGTTCAGGAGTGTGAAAAAACACCTCCCAAGATGACAAAAGTTTTAACACTGAAAAGCCCACGTATAGACAGAAGCAATTCCTGGCTATAAAGCTACTGCCCCTTGTTCAAGGTGGAAGCGGGGGGTTATTTCCAGGAAAGCTCTTCCCTGGCAATAAATCATGACTACACTGCCCACATCCCAGTGCTGCCCTTATTTGAATTTCTGTTGAAGCCTGATATTTGATTTTTGTGTCCTCTTTAAACCCAGCGTTTAGGTTAGTACAGGTAATTTCAGGTTAGTTGTATGTAACAAAGGGTAAGGTTGTAGGCTTCCTTATAGTGTTTGTCATGATGGCTTAGATACCACCAGTTAATCTGTGGCTGAAGTATTGTGAATTTGTGTTATTGAAGCAAGTGATAGGTGTGTGCGAGAGACAAGTAAAAGTCCAGTTGTTTCATTCTGGGAGTATAGATAACAAGAGATAGGTATTGCATTATTAACCCTTTTGACATTGTATACATACACAGAGAGGGACCAACAATCTTGCCTGGGCAAAGGGGGAAGGTCAACTCCATGTTCCCAGAAGGGGAGGGGCCTTGGGTACAAGGGGCGGGGCTGGGGCAGCCAGCCCTTAGTGTCACTCAGCATACACAACACAGGGTTCCCCCCAGCTCTCAGAGCTACCCAGAGCATGCTGCACAGTCCTCCAACAGTGATCTAAAGGACTCCGGGCTCTGGACACCACTGTTCTTGCAGTAGCTGTGATGGTGGCCAGGAACTCTGGGACGTTTTGCCTTTTAAATCGCCAGGTCCTGGGGCAACTGCCACCTTTGATGCCACATCCCCCAAGCAACAGGCCTGCATACACAGATACACCTTCCTAGCCATTCATAGGGCAACAGCGCAAAAGGATGGGTTGTATTACCCTACCAACCCACACTTACTTCAGTACTGCTTCTCTGCCTGCCTAGCTCTGAAGGCAGCACATCTGCCACTAGCAGTACAGAAATAAGGGTGGGAATACTATAACCCTCCTACAATAACCTTACACCCTCCTTCACACACAATCCCTTTTAGGATCAGGACCCCTACACTTACAACACCATTTAATTTCAGATTTAAATATCTGAAATCATAAACATTAAAAACCCATGACTTTGAAATTGACCAAAATGGACCATAAATTTGGTAGGGCCCTCCCAATTATGTTTCCACTTAATGGTAGTTCTGCCAAACCCACATTTCTCTCCCTTGCCTATCAGAATGTCATGTGTTAAAAGTAAGGCTGTCCATTAACATGTGTTAATGCCTGTGATTAACACAAGGCAGAATTAATGCATTAATTTTTTTAACGTGCATTAATCGCAAGCATTTCTGTAGCGTTACCCCTCTGAAATGCCACTGCCACGTTTCAAAGGGGCAGCGGCGTGGGAGCCTGGGATCAGCCAGGTCCCCAGCTGACCCCAGGCTCCATGCAGCACTGCCCCTTTGAAACACCGCCGCAACATTTCAAAGGGGCAACGACACAGCTGATCCCGGGCTTGGCTCAGCACTGCCCCTTTGAAACACAGTGGCGGTGTTTCAAAGTGACAGCGCTGCATGGAGCCTGCAGTCAGTTGAGGACTCCAGCTGATCCTGGGTTCCCACGGTGCTGCCCTTTTAAATGCCCCTTTGAAAAGACCCCGTGGCATTTCAAAGGGACAGCACTGCACAGAACCAGGGTCAGCTGGGGTCTCAAGCTCATCCCAGGCTCCCACGGTGCTGCCCCTTTTAAACACTGTGGCAGCGTTTCAAAGGGGCAGCACCTTACAGCTGATCCTGGGCTCCTGCGGCACTGGCCCTTTGAAATGCTGTGGCAGTGTTTCAAAGGGTCAGCGCAACATGGAGCCTGGGGTTAGCTGGAGTCTTATTATTGTTTAACAGCACAATTAATTGCAATTAATTACAATTAATGTTTTTAATTGCTTGACAGCCATAGTTAAAAGTCTTGCTGAAGTCCAGGGATATTATGCCCATCATGTCCCCTCACCTATCAAACTAGTTACCTTGTCAAAGAAGGTAATCAAACTGGTTTGGCATGATTGGTTCTTAGCAAGGCCATGCTGGTTGCTAGCAATCATTCCTTCATCTTCCAGGTATTTGTTAATTGAATGTTTTATGCATTGCTCTCACAACCTCCCAGGTATCAGAGTCAGACTGACTGATCTACAGTCCCCAGCTCTTCCTTTCCCTCATTTTTAAAGATGGGCACTATGTTAGCACTTCTCCAGTCTTCCAGGACACTTCTGTTATCCATGAGTCTGTAAATATTATTGCCAATGGCTCTGGCTTGTGCTAATTCCTTCAGAACTGCTAAATAAGCCTCTGAACCTGGTTATTCAAATCAGTCAGAAGATCTCTGGCTTGTTCTTTACTTACCCCAATCTGCATCCTTTCCCCTTTATCTATTGTAAGGTTACTAGTCATCTGGTCACATGTTACTCTTTGTGAGAAGACTGAAGCACAGTAAGCACTGAGCAGCTCTGCTTTCCTATCCTTTTCCATTACCAGCTCAACTTCTTCAGTAAGCAGCAAACCCACACCATCCTTGATCTTCCTTTTTGTCTGGCATATTTTGAAGAACACCTTCTTGTTGTCTTGCAACATCCTTTGCCAGGTGTAACTCATCCTTTGTTTTGGCTTACCTGATTTTGTCCCTACACACTCGCACTATTTCCTTTTATACTTCTTGGTGTTCTAAGGATTTCAGAAGTGGATCAGCAGGCTGTGTGTGCCTGGAGAGTTAGAAGGGTTTTGGAAAGAGGGACTAGTTTGAGTCTTCTGTCTGAAGAGAGGAAAAAGGAGGGCTCAGTAGGCATGGAGAGGGAAACATGAAGATATATTTGTCTTCAATTCTACAATATAGTTTACTAAGAATGAGTGACAGTGTGAATGTCAACACCCTACCAGCCAAGAAATAAATCAGACTGAAACTCCAGTCTCTCTACACTGGTGGTGTTTAGATGTTTCAGCACATATGGTATGTAAATATCAAGCTCTATTTAAAGATGTTACAGTGCCTAAGAGCAGCATGTCTACCAACAGGTGATCATACAGTAGACTAGCAGTCTGGTTTCCAAAGGGATCTGAACCGCCATGTGAAATTTTTTAGAGGTTTGCAAATGAAGAAAGGTTAAGAACCACTGCATTAGAGCAAAAGTAAGAGTAGTGCCTCCCCTTGTAATCGGCAGCTGAACTTGCTGTGTATGAAAGTCTCATGTTAGAGTGGAGCAGTGGTTCTCACTGGGAATCTTGTTAAGGTCCCTAAGCAATAGCTATATGAGGTCTATAGCCAATAGCTGCATCAGATGGACAAAACTGGAATTCCCATGCCATAGGAGCTGATATAATCTGCTGTCAGTTGGAAGTCATTTTTTGCATAGATACTACATTACACTTTTACTCATTCCCACAGTGACCAAGAACTGAAGCATTTCTGGTCTTCTGTTGGTGTTTCCAGACAGCATGAGTTTTATGTATTATATAGACAGCACGTAAAATGCTGGAAAACTTAAGATGACAAGCAGGGTGAAAAGTGATGCAGGAGACTGAATGGCTTTGGTTAGTTTGTACTGTGTTAACTTGACCATTCATATCTTGTAAATTTGCATTCAGTACCTGTCATTTAAGACTTAGAAATAAGATACAATATCTTGGATTGTTTTTCCATTATTTTAAACATTGGTCTATGTACTCTTTCTTCCAAGTGCTGGCTCTGTTCAAACGAGGCTTGCAGCATTTAAGATTGTCAGAACAGCATTAACTCCTGACAATATTAATTAATCACAAGTACATTTCATTTGCCACTTTGAGTGATTGGGCAACAAAATGGCAAATTAAATTTAATGTGGATAAGTGTAAAGTAATGCACATCGGGAAAAATAACCCCAACTATATGTACAGTATGATGGGGGGCTAATTTGGCTATGACAAATCAGGAAACAGATCTTGGATTTATCGTGGATAGTTCTCTGAAAACTTCCACGCAGTGTGCAGCGGCGGTCAAAAGGGCAAATAGGATGCTAGGAATTATTAAGACAGGGATAGAAAATAAGACACAGAATATCTTCCTGCCCCTGTATAAAACTATGGTACGCCCACATCTTGAATACTGTGTACAGATGTGGTCTCCTCACCTCAAAAAAGATATTTTGGCCTTGAAAAGGGTTCAGAAAAGGGCAACTAAAATGATTAGGGGTTTGGAACGTGTCCCATATGAAGAGAGGTTAAAGCGACTGGGACTTTTCAGTTTAGAAAATAAGAGACTGAGGGGGGATATGATAGAGGTATATAAAATCATGAGTGGTGTGGTGAGGGCGGATAAAGAAAAGTTATTTATTAATTCCCATAATAGAAGACCTACAGGACACCAAATGAAATTAATGGGTAGTAGGTTTAAAACTAATAAAAGAAAGTTCTTCTTCACACAGCGTGTAGTCAACCTGTGGAACTCCTTGCCAGAGGAGGCTGTGAAGGCTAGGACTATAACAGAGTTTAAAGAGAAGCTAGATAATTTAATGGAGGTTAGATCCATAAAAGGCTATTAGCCAGGGGATAGAAATGGTGCCCTGGCCTCTGTTTGTCAGAGGCTGGAGAAGGATGGCAGGAGACAAATCGCTTGATCATTGTCTTCGGTACACCTTCTCTGGGGCACCTGATGCTGGCCACTGTCGGCAGACAGGCTACTGGGCTAGATGGACCTTTGGTATGACCCAGTACTGCTGTTCTTATGTTCTTATGTTCTCCCTTACTTTTTTATATAATTTAACAAATTTATATATGGACTAATTTACTTGTGGATGGATAGCCTTGATGCTTTATAGATATTCATCATGTATAATATGGATAAAGGAAGGAGTCAAACCTCTAAAAATAACTGTACCCGAGGGCCATCTTTCTCTATTTCTTGGCAAAGAACCACATTGGTTTAGTTCACACCAGACTACAGTCACTTTATTTACATGTTATTTCACTGTGGATGCCATCTGACAGTTTCGTCTGAAAGGAATAATCAGCCTGAACACTGGAAGATTTTTAAAAAAATCCACACAGCCCAATTCCCAAAGAATCAACTTCTTCCTTTTTCCTATATACGCTGTACAGTTGATGAATTTTAATGGTCTCATAACTGAGTGATTGACAGTACTATCTAGAGCAGTGGTGGTGCGATCCCTCAGGATACTCCGCCGTCGGACTGTGAGACATTCTGTTTATGTTGACCATCCACAGGCACAGTCACTTCCCCACGATCAGCAGCTGTGGTTCACTATTCCAGGAAGTGGCGGCCAGTTTGTCTCTGCGATCCACACTACTTCCAGCAGCTCCTATTGGCCATATCAGCAAAATGTCTTGTGGCCTGCCACTGGATTACCCTGGTGGGCCACAGGTTGCCCACCACTGGGCTGGGGTCAAGCATAATGCCATACAGATTGTGTGCTACTACTCCTTCTCCCCCACCTTTACCAGTGTGTTTTAACTCTCATCTCTACAGGATTTCTGTAATTTCAGTTTTACTGTCTTGACCTTGGTTCTGCCAGTGCACCTAAATTCTTGTACACTGAATCGTTTCCTATTGGAGTCCCTATGTCCTTGCACTGCTCTGCTTGTTACATAATATTTACAGGCATTTCTTGCTGTTCCAGTACTAGCACCTTCCACATATTTCTGCCAATGCCCTTCAGTGCTGACCTACAGCACCTCTTTGCTATTCCAATTTTGCATCCCCTGTGCACTTGTATCAAATTACCACCAGTATCCTCTGCCATTGCAGTCCTGAGTAAAGATTATCAATTATACCAAGCCATGCAAAATGGGGTGGAGATTGTCAGAGGAGAAATGTTCACTAGTACATAAATTAGATTACCACGAAACTCCAAAGTCCATTTCATTTGAGACTGACATGAAAGACCCATCATTTTGCTCCTGCAAGCATCTCCTCCTCTCTTATCACTAGAACTGGAAGGGACCTTGAGAGGTCATCAAGTCCAGCCCCCTGCCCTCACGGCAGGACCCAGTACCATCTATTCTAGACTATCCCTGATAGATGTCTATATAACCTGCTCTTAAATATCTCCAGAGATGGAGATTCTAAAACCTCCCTAGGCAATTTATTCTAGTGTTTAACCACCCTTGCTGCAATTTAACCTCTTAAGCCCTTCATTGCTACATTCTGCAATGTAATCTTTTCAGATCGTTTGCTAATGCAAAGCCCCACCTGTAGAGCTGACTAAAGTATCAGCACAGGTAAATCTGCAGTTTAAACCTGAGATACTTACGTTGAACTTTGACCGAATCAGGAAGCTCTGGTATGGGCTCAGAGGTAGACATTGTTGGTGAACAGTCCTTGGTAGTGGTCGTCTTCGGGAATAGCATTGTATAGGAGGTTCGGTGCCTAGTCCTACGTGCTATCTCACGTTCATTACGTAGCAGTTGATCATCTGTTAACAAGGTACTGACTTGCTTAGATTTTTCTCTCACGTAATAACCTGTTGAAGCAATTAGGTTGAGTTTAAATAAAATAAATATTCAATAAATGTGTTAGAAAGTCACCCTCCCATTTTGTAATGAGGGCCAACAGGATATACCATGGGCCCCAGCCACTACAGAAAAGTGCAAAGTGGCTAAGGATGCTTGTTGTCTATAATAATAGAACAATGAGCCAAGAAACCAAGATCCCAGGAAGCAGTTGTCTTTTGTAGACTTACTTTGTAAGCAGCTGACAAACGGTTAAAATACTGCATGGGGTAGTTCATAAATGGAAATGTGTTTTGGGGGTGTTTCTGAGGCCCCCCCCTTTATTTCTTCCAAGGACCAGCTTTGTAGCGGCCCACTATTTTGGCTGAATGCTATTAGCAGGATGCTATTCCATTGGTCAGAGAAGCATTTCACATAGAATTCCTCCTTGCTTCTTTTGGGACAGGGTGAGCATAGGGTATTGTCTCTGTCAGGCCTTACCAGTCCATGAGCTCTGGTCCTGCATGGCAGTGAAAAAGTATGTCAGGTTTTTCCATTACAATTTGGCTATGGTTGTGTGGTATGAGTGTCAGTGTGAGTTATAGGGAGAAAGGAAAGAGGCTGAAGTGTTTTTATATCTTCAGCCTCTGGAAAAGATTGTCAAGACCAAAAAAGCTAGGGTTCAAGGAAGATGTCAAGGATCAAAGATCTGTCTCAGAAGAGACATGAGTTGTTTAGTATGTGTGGGAAGAACATCCCCAAACTACCAGTTGAAATGTAGTCTGTTCAATAAAACTGGTGACTCTGCTTAGGAGATTCACAGGTCTGAATTCATTGAGGGGTGGGACAGTAATGAAATGGAAAGATCCATCAAATGCGCTGTTTGAAATAGTTATCAAGAAAATACGCATGGAGCCAGAATTATATTATAACTATGCTAAAAGCTGTATGTCATGATGATTCTTATACTGGCAGGACCCTGGGAGGTAGAAGGACAAGGCAGTGCTGCTCCTTAATTGGGAACCTTCACCCCTGACTGAATCCCTCTGATGGTAAGTGGCAAGCACTGGTGGACATCTGTACTTCATATCTTCTGTGTTTCCAGATCTATCTTACTGGGATGCACAATTATAAGAATTCAGTGTTAAGATATTGTACTAGTGTATATTATTCTCCCTCCCCGCCCCCATAAGTGTTTCAAACATTGAATTTGATAGCTCCTCTAATCTCAAGGCTGTACCACCCACCAAGTAAAATCTGTCCTGGGATTCTGCTATGCAGTGACCAACTTTATTTAATGTATTGCATTAGCATCTGATAGTTTTAGGATGTTGTTTTTATAAACTGGGGAGTCCAGGCCCTGCAAACTGACACCGCATAAGGCGAACAGCGGCTTTCCACTGAGGTGGTTCTGCTACTTAACCTGCATTCCACCACATATTTAAACAGTGGTGAGATTGAGACAGCTGTGAGAGGGTCACTGCAAGGGACAAGGGTCAAGGGACAGTTCTAGTTTTCAGAGATCCGAGTCCCATGATCCTCCACATCTTGCAGGATGATTAAGTGGTCTTGAATTTATTTAATCTCATTCTCATATCAATATGAAATGAAGCAACATCATTATGCACTGCTGCAGCATCATTACATGAAAACTGAGCTATAGCAGTGCCATCATTTAGAACCATGGTGTGATTATTTTGTCCCGCAGGTCAGACACAAATAGTTGGCATTTCAAAGCCAGTAGGAGTTGTATTAAGCTTTTATCAGCTGGAATTCAGTTTTACATATCACATGGGAACATGAATTGCCCAATGTGACAGGCCCATCACTGCCAATAATATATCTAATTTACTTTGGCAAGGTGGATGCATCATCAAGTCTCAGAGCCAACAGGCCAGTAGCTTCATCTACCAGCTCATGCCGCTCTCAGCAGTGCTGCATTCTTACTAATAATTTAATCTTGTCTTTGAAGTTCAGCTCCTAGCAGTTTGCCTCCTTTTTCTCTTTTTCTTTCACTTCTGTTTAAAATTATAATGGTCCATTTCAACGAAATTAACTGTAATTTCATGGATCGGCACATCAGGAATAAGTTTTATACATAATACTATAATCCATGTATTTGTTCCCCCAAAAGTAAATTGACTTGATGAATAATTCTGCCTCCTGTGTAAATAACCCTGATTCTAATTAAGAGCTGTGTTATTTTGGGGGAAGAGGCTGTTTAGAGAGCATGACAATTTTTAACAGAAATGTTTACCACGTATAACATGAGGGTAATTATACATCTTAGCTTTTACAGAGAGCTTTTCATTAGTAGATCTCACAGTACATTCCAAAGAAGGGTAAATATCATCATCCCCTTTTCACAGATGGGGAAGCTGATGTTCTAGGAGATTAAGTAACTTGCCCAAGGTTACCCAGTGGGACTGTAACTGAAACAGATCTGCTGAGTTTCAGTCCACTGTGCTATCCACTAAATCATAGTGCCTCCCATAATTAATTTCATTTATTTTTTACTAACCTTTCCAATGCTTTTATCAGTGTTTCATTCTTCACTGAAATATACTTTAATTGGTTTTATTTGTAATTGATTTATTCCTCATTAAAGTTTCCAGACTGATAAAACCTAACACAGGTAAATCTTCTATTTCTCTGTGCAACAGATGCATCGTGAGCAGTGACAGGACAAGATTCCTACACTGCCTCACCAATATGTCATCAGTAATTCCCTGGAAGAATCACTTCTGTGGCTAGAAGATGGCCTGGCTTCTATTCTGTTGAGATTGCCAGCCAGAGGATCAGATCAATTAATATGAAATTGTGTGGTTCTTTCTGTAATATGGATACTTTTCTACTATGAATTAGACTGCAACTTCCAACTTATTTAAAAAAGGTCACTAAACATATATTGGATGGTAAGAACTCTTATTTGTTATAAACCTGGCCCAGACTGGAACTGAAGACGTAAGGTATGTCTACGTGTGGCACTATTTCAGGATACTTCCAGTATGCCAAAACAGCTATTCCGTATTTTTTAAACAAGCCCATTATTTCAAAATAGCTTTCAAAATAACGGGCTCGCTCTTCCGACGTCCTTGTAAATCTTGTTCCACGAGGATTAAAGTACATTTCAGAATAGTACTCTATTTCAAAATTTGGCGCTGTGTACACAGCGCCAAATTTTGAAATAAGCTATTTTGAATTATACTTGAAATAAGATATGCAATTTGCATAGCTCAAATTGCGTAGCTTATTTTGAGCTATGGGTGCAATGTAGACGCACCTCTAGAGATTATGATGGTAATATAGATAAAAAACTACTTATCCCAGTTCCCTATTCCATCAAGTGACTTTACTTTCATTATTTCTGAGATGGGCCAGTAAATGACGTTCCTATGGCAAACATGCCCAAAAGCAAACATCAAGCATTTACTTGAAAGCTGATAAATTTCATTGGCATACTGATCTAAATCTATTAGTCTAGCATGATCCTGAGCTAATGACAAATTTAATTATATTATTGCAAACATTATTTAGTGACTCAATAACACTTAAGAACAGCCATACTTGCTCAGACCAATGGTCCATCTAGCTCATTATCCTGTTTTCCAACAGTGATCAATTCAGTGGCTGGAAGTATGCTTCCTAGAGCAGGGAGAGCTCCTCTGCTCAAGTTCACATGCTAAAGATAGCTGTGAGGCCGTCGGACAACTGCCCAAGTAAATCCTGCATGACCCCAGAATGCATGCTCAGATGGCTTGCCTGAGTTTCTATAGCCACACTGCTATCTTCCACCCAGACTTGATTAGCTTCACTAACACAAGCAATTCTTCCTTATATATACTCCTACTTCTAAAACTTCCACTCCAATTCATCTGATGAAGTGGGTTTTACCCATGAAAGCTTGTCCTAATAAATCTGTTAGTCTCTAAGGTGTCACCGAACTCCGTGTTGTTTTAGCACAATAGTTTAAGCTGAACTAGCATGTGTGTGTCTACTGACACTGGAAAGCATCCTTTCAACTGCCATTTAGACATCCCCTTCATGTCATAAGAGACATAGCACTGAGTAACCACATCAGGTACAACACTGTGGTATTAATATTCTTGTCTTCTGAGGTTTGTAGCCATATTGGTGCTACCTCACAGTCTTGTCCCCCTAAGTTTCCAATTTCCATATGCTGTCAAGAGACTTTCTATGTAAAGTACTATACCCTCTTATCTACAATCTAATCTGATTCAATATAAATGTTCCAGTCGGACATTAAAGTATCCTTTTGCTTATCCTCATCCTGCCATTTTTCAGAACTGGCAACTGCATGCAGAGCCAGCTCGAGCCATTCCTGTGCCCCGGGCGATGGGCACACGATGCGCGCGTGGCTCTGCCCCCAGGTGCTCGGCGCATGCGTGGCCCCACCCCCTGGCACACTGCGCACCTTACAGCTGGAATCAGGCACACAGTGCCTGATGGCAGCTCTTACGGGGCACCACGTGGCCCCCGGCCCCAGGCACGCGGCGCCTGATGGCAGCTCTAAGGGGCGCCTCACGGGATGGGAGCCATTTTTATGTATCTCTTTCTTTCTGTTATCACGTAAATTCCTCCTCCTTATCTCTTTCCTGACTTTTCCTTTAGTGCCATAATTACTTGCTATTTTTCCTTCAGCAATTAGTTTAAATAATCTCTCCGAAAACCTTCTTAATTTTAATTGACAGACCTTGTCAAGCTACATTTACCTTGATCCTTTCCAGCCTCATCTATATAATGAAAGTCCTTTAATGCCTGAATGTTAAAGAACCCCTCTCGACAATGCTGTATGACTTTCTTTGATCCATTCTTGATGAGATAATCCAAGACTGTGAGGGATTTGTACACGTGCCTCCACTTCTTTCCCTGATCATTCATCCTGTGCCATATCATGTTCATAATCTCCGAAAGAGAAGCTGTGTTGTATGTCAGGTCACTGATCTCTAACATTAGTGAACTAGAGGGACCCCAGGGGTCATTAGAGGTTGCTTCCCTGACTTTGACCTCAGAATCAGAATAATTTTTCACAAAGTTCTTCATGTGCCTCCTGAGTGCCATGGAGATGATAGATTGTTGTTCAGCTGATAAAGCTGGTAAGAGATGTCTGTGCTGCTATCCCTGCCTATGTGTTTTTAGTCTCCATCTCGGCAAACCACAATGATTCTGCAAACAGAACAATACAAGGAACATGTGTAACTTGTTAGCCATTCAAAATTTTGGAGAAAGGGGGAAAGGCCAATATAATTCTCAGTTTCTTATCACTAATGGGACAACCAACATTGCAATCACAGGGCATTACCTCCTAAGGCATTACCTTCTGGCCCTATCTAGCTGAAAAAGGAGACCAAACCTACCTGAAGTACCTAGCCAGAATTAGGGCAGCTATGATTAATGACCACAAGGGAGAGAATATAGTGAGGGGGGGATACTGAGGTTCTCCTTAGGGAATATCATAGTAGATCAACAAACTGGAAGGAAAATGAACTCTGCTGTACTAAAGGCCTTGTCATTAATTTGCTGACTTTGGGCAAGTCACTTAATCTCTCTGTACTTCAGTTTACTCATCTGTACAAGAGTTAAATGTAGTTATTGGTGATCATTATTTATTATCAGGTGTTTGTCAAAGATAGTAAAGCCACTGGAGGTGGAAGAATGGATAGAATATTTCATTTTCCAGGGAGCTTAAATTAAGTTTATATCATAACTTCCATTTGTTACACTAGGGCTCCAGGTTACTTGTATGGTGTCCCTGAAGTTAGTACTTTACACACATACAAGAGACCCATGTTCAAATGCCAGATTCAGACTTGGGCATGCAGAAGCTAACTTATACTGCTGGATCAGTGTAGGCATGCAGGGAGGGAAAAAGAAAGAGTCTAATGTAACTCTGCAGTGACTATTCTTTCTTCTGCTCCTCTAAATAGGAGAGGGAGAGTAGAGGAAGGAAAAACAGGGTTCCATTTGCCTGAGGACTGCTCTGCTAAACTAAATAGAGTTTCTGTACACTGATCATCTTGGATCCCTCAGCTTTCACAGCTGGCAAATGCAACGGGGGGTGCATTTTATTAGAGGTAGTGATAGCATGAAAAGGTAACACAGCCTCCAAACAATTTAAACAATGCCTGTAAATTGTCAATTCACAGCTTTATGAGATGAACTCATCCCCACTCCTCCTTTTCATTAATTAGCATGGGGGTGGGTAGGTCTCTATGCAGTCCCCGACTGAGTCACCAGCAACGGCTGTCATGATCATGTATCAAATTGATTTCAAGCCCTGACAAGTGCCCAGCCTCAATGAGGGAGACAATCTGTAATCGGGATTTATGCACATAAGGCAAAATACGTAACACATATGTTTGTTTTCCATTTATTCCCTCCCCTCCCATCCACCAACAACCTTGTCCACTACAACAATTATCTATTTGATTGATTCATTCAATGTTGGATTTTTTTAACACAAGGATAGGCATGAATTTGAAGCAAAACATCAAAATGTTACCTCTTCAATTTTTAAAATAAGGAAGATAATTAACCTTTTTTATCAAAGTAGGCACAGCTTCAAATAAGTTGGATGGAAAATATATTGGTTTAATTAAAATATTGAAGAGAGCGATAGCTGCAAATGCTGAGAACCTGGAGAGAGAATTTTTATGAAGAGGGTGCTGCATAGTTTACAGCTCCCTGTTTCTCTTTCTTGTTTGTGCTTCAAATGGAGTCAATTTTTATGTGTCTCACTCCTGCAGAGAAAAAGCTGATTTTATAATATGTTTCAATGAAACCATTACAAATTTCAGCCATAAGATTTCTCTTTTGCCTTGTGTCTTTGTTTTGGTGCACAGTTGCACTGTGACAGTGGTTATATAGTAGCACACATTGATCTGTTTTTTACAAACATTGATTAGATAACTCTATTGGAATCATAACCTCTGGAGTGGAACACTTAGCACCAGTGCTTTTGTCCTCCTGCCCTGGGTCCCCACTCATCTTGATTTTCCTGGGACTGGTGTGGTGTTCTGTGACCTCCAAGCAAGGCATGCAGATCACTGAATTTGTTGATGGTGAAAGGTTCAAGAGTGACAGCTTGAAGTCTTCGATTCACAGAACAGGAACAGCATGGGCAGCATCAGTACAAACCTATTGCTTACATTAAATGTCCAGAAATATATCAGGGATGCAAAAATCAACAAAACGCTGGGTCATAGGATCATAATCCAATCTTTGGGAGCTATATTACATAGGACTCCTAGATCTACATAATAAATATTTTGTATAACAAAACATAGAATTATTTATTCAGTCATCTCTTAAAGAATAGTGTACCTGATTAAATTTATGCAATAATTATTTATTCATAATTAAATCCAGATCATTAACCTCAAATATCTTCCCAAAATCTTTTCAAAAAATTGAAAACTTGATATGCACAATTTCATTTAAATAACATTAAAGCTAAACTAATACAGCCAGGAAATTAATAGTTAAGGACCGCCAAACCGTCTTTTGTTGTTGTTTGCCAGTTTATGTCATAAGCATAATGTCATGTAAATGAAACTGTGTCTCATATTTAGTCTTTTGTGCTACTAATCAAGAAATCAATATTTGGTTCTTGTATCCTGTCTCTCATTCGCTGAGCCAGCCGTGTCTGTGGTGAGTGTGTCTGTGCGACCATGTGAAAGGCAGATTCATTTTGCCCAGATCTGCCCGATTGCTCCCAAACTCAGGAATGGCTGAGAGTCCTAAGAGAACTACACTTTTACTCCTATTGGCATCTGGGAGGGTAGGCTGAGTGTGGCTCTGCAATAATCCATTTGGCTAAGCTACAAGCAGTGCTAATGCGCCCTGAAAAGGGACGCCCATAGACTTGAAGCGTAAGTGTGACAAGTAACTGCATGAAATTTGGGAATACCTCAGGAACTTCATTATTTATTATTTTATTTCAGTTTCAGCAAATGATAATGTTTTTGTCTCGTGGTCTATAAATAATGTAAAAGTTTTAAATCCTGCTTTCAAGCTATCACGCTAACCTCTCACTAGCAGGGACAAACATCTCCTTTTGTCAGACTATTCTGTAAGTGCCTGCTATAAGGTTTCTTTCATCTTCCTCTGGCACTGAAACAGCTGGTGCAAGGTGCTGCCAGAGACAAGGTACAGGGCTAGATTAACCATGGGTCTGATGATTCACTATGGTAGTTCTTACACAGGTTCCATTGCTGCCTGTAAGAATGATGGTTTCCAGACATGTCAGAAGGTGTCTTTCATGGAAGTTAAGCCAGAATTTGCTTTGGGGCCATTAAACCTGCCATTTAAGAGAACCCATGATTGATAGGATAGTCCCCACTGGCAGACAGGTGGCTGCTCAGCTGGAGTTGTGCCTGGCTTCGTGTGGTAGGAGAGTTGTGGGACAGAAAGGGAGGGATTGAAGTAGACTGCCCACTCCAGAAACAGCCCAGTGGGGAGGGGTCTTTCCAATCCTAAATACAACCCCATTCCCTGGGGAACATAAAGCTGGACTGGACCTGCCTGTTCTCTGTGGTCGGTGGCTGCTCCCAGCAATGTGGTAGTGAAAGCAGGTGACATCCAGGAGAGAGAACAAGGGGACTCCTGAAGAGGGGATGCCCCTGATTGATTGCCCTCAGCACACACAAATGCAGGTAGAAACAGAGCAGGCGGGTACGTCACGCTCTCCGGCTCCATGGACACCCCGGCAGGGGCAGGACGAGCATTCAACAGGCAGAGGCCCCGCCCCACTCTCACTAACCCATAGGGTTAGCTGGCTGTGAGCAGCGGGGTTCGTGTGCACACCCAGGCTCAGGCAGAGGGTCACGCTGCTGAGCTCTCACCACCCCCGCCCCTTCGTTACCTGAGGGAAACTGAGCATCAGTGACTGTTAGGCATCGTTTTCCCACTTAAAATTCAAACTGTCACCAATCAGCTGCAGAGGCCCGCCTCTCCCTGTTGTCCTCCAATCAGAATGCTTGTACCCACTGTTCTCCCATCATCTTGAATTCAAAGTGGCTGTCACTCACCTTCCAAGCCCCACCCATTCTTCATATCCAATCAGAATTCTAGCTTTTCCTCTGCCTTACCAGTCCTCGGAGCCCTAGGGTGAGAAGTATTTGACTGACAGGCCCTCAACCTTTGCTAGGTTTCACCCCTTAATTGCAACAATTAATAGAGTTTTCAGTCATGAAGAGAAAAGCTTCTCCCCTCCCTTTTATGGTTTTGGTTTTATTTTTACAATTTTTATACTTTTTAAATCCATACACATTTCACAGCCTAAACAAAGGTGAAATTCAAAGGTGTGAAGAGTCTATAGCAGCCAGTCTTAAGCAGTCATTCCTACTGCATCCCATCCTCGAGATCTCATTCCCCTCAACCAGGCCACCGAGTTAATATAATAACTGTCCCCCAGTACCTGAACTAATGCATCAATAAATGAATTAACACATTTCCCACCTAGACTGCCACTTACGGGAAATGAGTGCTTTGCACCCCTTTGCATACAGCTAAAATACATACTCTAAGTCACACTCATTTCACAGATTGTTAAAATCCCTTGGTCTATAGCGCTGCTTCTTCACCCCCTCTCAGCTCCCTCCCTGTTGTGTGTTCCTCCACCTCAGAGCTGCCTGTGAGTTCTGTCTCTCTAACAGTGATAGAAATGTAGCCGTGTTAGTCTGGTCTAGCGGAAACAAAAAACAGGACTATGTAGCACTTTAAAGACTAACAAGATGGTTTATTAGGTAATGAGCTTTCATGGGCCAGAGGAAGTGGGTCTGGCCCACGAAAGTCAAAGGAAGGAGTTTGGGAGACACCCCTCACAAATTAGAATGCTGGTGACACATGGCTATCATATTGCCACGTTGTTAACTTCAATGATACGAGATCAGTCTAAATTTTAATAACCCCACATGATTCAAGGAGGAGACTCAGGACCTGTCAATCTTAAATTCAAACCCAAATAAATAAACAAGTCTTAGGATGCATGAGAGAACACATTAAATGCAACCAGAGCACAGAAATGCAGTAGCATTCGCTAAAACTCCCATGATAAAGGGTTAGCACTGGCAGTGAAAAAACAAAACCACACTAAGCTAACTAAACTCCACACCCAGGGCTGTGAGCTGTCGTGTCTGCTAGTTCCTGCGGGGTTTGTGGTTTGCACATGACTGCTTGATTGGCTGTACTTCATGGTGGAGAGAGGAGGATGCAGGGGGTGAAAGGTTTGTGTGGTCCTGAATGGCTCCACAAGTATCAACCCTTGGTAAGCGCTTAATCTGAAGACAAGAACAGGCTGGTTGTATTGTTATGAAATGCGGACTCTTCAATATCATTTTATTTCGTCTTAGATTCTGCAAGTGTGGAATAAAACAACCAGAAGCAGAGCACAGCCACTTTTTCAGCCTTCCCTACTCTCAAAGGTAAGTGACTCTGACAACATTTGCTTTCAGTTTTTTAACAATAGATGGTGCCAGTCCAAGCCAGCCTGGGGCTGCCTGCAAACTTATACAAATGATGCTCCAGCAGGAAGGCCCAAAACTCTATTTGCACTGCTGCCATACTTGAATCAAACTTCTTCCCCTGCCAGTTTGGGGAAAGATAGAAATGTGTCCAGCACTGGTGCATGTATTTGTGTAGAGCGTTGTAAAATACGGGCAGTAGATTTCCTTTAATCAGAAGAAGGGGTGGGTGAAAAACTATTCTCCGGTCAGGGCTCTGATAAGAGAGACAACATCCAACTTCCACAGGGGCTTAAAGTTATCTTGCTAGAGTTCTGTCAGCACAAAACTATAACGCTGTACAAAACACTACACTGGAGCGTCCCAGCTGGGATATGGCTGCCCATGAACTTGATGCTCCCTTGTATCCAGATTCTTGACGCTATTGTCTGAACTGCTTCCACCCACAAATGGAACATTCATCCTTTTTAGTATCCTATGCGATATGCGGGACGCTACTGCAGCTCCTACATCACAGAACCACCATCATCGACAACAAGGGCCATCTCAGCAAAAGAAGCCAAATCATGAATGGATCATCAGAATTCACCCCAACTTTTCGCTCTTGATTCATTAGTCAGTAACTGTGAATCATTTGAGAGATTCAGAGTGCTGTAAGTGCAACATGCTGTGTTTATTAAGAGACACTGTCCCTTCAGGGCAGGATTGAGGCACCCAGTGATGTTAGTGTCTAAGGAGAAATTTCATATTGCTTTGCCTGTGTGTGGTGTTCATTCTGGGAACTGCTGCAGGACTTCTATCTCCAAACTTTAATCCAGTATCTCTCATCAGAAGGAAAATCAATTAGCAAAAATTCTAAACTGTTTTTCAGCACCAAAGGTGACAATAATTTTGTTATTTACATTTGTCTGAAAAGAAAATTTCCCTACTGGCCAGGCTGCTGGTAAATGAATAGTGTAGGATACAAATGAAATGGAGCAGGGGTGAAGCATGGGGAAGCACATTTCTTATTACTGAAATATAGGCCCAGAAAGCGAAGCAAAGCTCATCTCTGACCCTCTAAAGCAGACCATAAGTTTTCATTGACACTGACTTCAATTTGCATTTCTACCTTTCTTCAATTCAGCCTTGAGAATCACACTGGGTAAGGGATTTTAGGGCGCACAACAGAACAAGTCTCTTTTGCCATAGTTCTAGCCACTCTGTATTAATAGAGATACAAGATGGGTGAGGAAACTTTCATTGGACCAACTTCTGTTGCTCTTCAGGTCTGTGTAAGTTTCAGAGCTTCTCTCACCAACACAAATTGGTTCAATAAAAGATATTATCTCGCCCACCTTGTCTCCCTCATATCCTGGCACCAACACAGCTACAACACTGCATACAACTATGTCACTGTCATTTGCATAAATAGCAGAATAGGAAGGATTTGGACCTGGATTTTAGATAAAATAAATTTTAGATTTAGAGGAACTATAGTCTATCTACCACCCCTCTACTCCATAAAATGCTTCTGTTTGAGGGACACTGCTGTGCAAAATAAAAATTGTCCTTCTACCAATTCAAAGGTTTGAATATCTCCCAGTGGCCAGGGCTTCAGCTGCTCCTCTCAGTTGTCTGTCTAATTGTTTTATCACTTCTCTTTATTCAGCCAGTAAGAATTCTTTTCCTCCACTCAGCTGCTTTGTCTTCTTTTGTTCCACTTTTATCTGGAAGCAGTGTCTTCTGACTCTAATGCTATCCATGCACAATGAAAATAATTCTCCATCCCTTCTTCCCATTTCTTTCCTGGATAATTCTCCTATCCTTGACTTTGCTCACTGGGTTAGATGCATGTGATTCACATCCAAACATTGATTTCTCCTATCTACTCTTATATTCCATCTCTGATGCACATAATCACTGGAAATAATCACTGGGAGTTAGCCACACTAGCCCAAACAATGCCAAATGTGTTGCCATTCACGTAGTATTATTAATTTTTCTTAATCCTTCCAGATATTTTGTAATTTTTTTTAACTGTGTTAAGACTACTGTCCTCCTCCTCTTTTTTCCTTCTCTCCAGGCTTTGGCTGTAGTTTTAAAAAACCCTAACTTGGCAGCCCACTTTCGTCTGATTAAAATGATGTGTAGAGTATAATCATCATCATTTGCCTGATTGGAGGACTGTGCATGGCTGCAGACACAGTCCAATCAATTTATATGCAGCCCCACAAATCCCTTGCTTTCTTTCAGAATCTTTAATTTTGCAGCACACTTCAGAGCTATAGAAAGGAGACTTCTTCGATCATCCAACTTAATTTTTCGTCAGTCCTAGTAAGTGTACATTTCCATTATCCCCCTTTCATCCTAGTGGAGGCTGTATTATAAGAACACTTTGTACTTATATGCTTTTTATCCTAAAATCTCCAAGTGTTTTTCAAAGGGTAAAAATTAATACCACCATTTGGCAAATGAGGAAACTGAGGTAGACAGCAGTGAAGTGGCTTGCCTAAGGACATGCAGCAAACCAGTAGCCAAGCTTGGAACAGAAGTCAGTGCCTTGACTCCTGATCTTGTTCTTTGACCACTAGACAATACTGCCTTATTTTACGTTTTATATCGGTACTTTCAAATAATGTTTTTACTGTATCAGACGTATATACAAATATAGATAAAATTTGTGGTGACACTAACTAGATGGAAAATTACAAGGGCTGTAATCCTTCATAATTCAGATCATAAACTGATCTCCCATGATATAGCTAGAGGAACATTCCAGGGTTTGGCACCTTACTCAGATACTTCTGACTTGGTCACTGATGGAGATGGGTTCCTGGGCAAGCTGGATCAATGCCTGTTCTGGTACAGTTATTGTTGTGTTCTCATTCAAGCAGATGGGTACCTGGGAGGGGGATGCATATTTTGCTATGGCTCTAGCTACTTGTCTTTGAAGGAGAGCCTCTGTAAACACTTTCTAGAAAAATAATTCTGGAAGAATTTATATTTCTAAAAATAAATGAGAGATGATGTTTCTGAAAGAGTCTGAGTCTGGGGGCAGGGAGCAAACTTTATTAAATTATTCTGTAGAGTAGAGGCCCAGGCTGTGCGCCATTTAACTACCGTCTAATTAGAAGCAATGAACCTCTGAGGAACAGGTTTATTAAGAATGATCTAATGATGAAGGCATTGAGATTTTAGGTCAACTCTAAGAAATGTTCTAAGATGAGAGGAAATAACCAGAATGCCTAGGCACCAATTGAAAACTTTGTTTCGCGCTCATAAGGCTGTATAGAGATGTCTTCCCTACAACTTTCACCCCGGCATCTCAGGCCCCTTATAGCCCTGCTGTCAGCGTTGCCCTAACCTTACCTCCCGCAACTGTAAATATAAAAATCACACAAAAATGAGGGCAGAGGTGGGATGGTTAAAATTCCCAAAATTAGTGAAAAAATAAATTCTGCCATGCCTACTATTAGTCACTCGGGATGCCATTTTGTGCTGGATTCCCACTGTTTCCACACAGTTGAAGAGCTGTTTGTGTGTTTCCAGACTTATGGGGACATTTGGAGAGGTACCATGATGGTCACCAAAGTTTTAACTCTTTTAGGTACATTGTGAGTTCATCAGGTAGGGTTAATGCCTTGGCATAGGTGGCACATTTCTCACCAAGTCACTACTGGACCAAATGCCCAAACATGTTTCTTTCAAGTAAGGGATAGAACTGAAAGTCACCTTATCAAGTATTCCTAAACCCTGCACATAAGAATACAAGTGTTAATCCATCTTCCTGGACAGATTTCAATTTAAGTAATTGTATTTAGGGTATTTAACATTTTAGTGTTATATGGGCATTTATTACTCCTTCTCTTACACTGCTGTGCACTACTAAAGAGCCTCTGAGTTCCACACCAGAGAAGGGTGCTTTTCATTGATGGGTAAAATGATATGTGCACAAGTAGAAATAGCGATTCCCAGGCAGGTGTAACTGATGCTCTGTTAGTCACTTGCAGCCTCAGAAAAAGTGTTCTAGGGTGGAGGTACTGGTCTGGTATGCTTCTTGACTCATGCTCTCCATCTTGGTCAGATTACTCTTAACAGGAATAATCTTGCATAAGAGGTATCAGGAAAATACTGTTCCATGTAGGGCTATAACAGCACAAAGGCTTGTACTAATGTTGCCTGAGTTTGTAGCCGATCAGTGCCACTAAAATATGCAGGGCTTGAATTTAATCCATGATTTATTTAAAAAAAATGCTTTGGGGTTGGTCAGAAAGATGATTTTCTATTATTATTTTATTTATGATTATTGTGATGTCAGTCCTTTCAAATGCCTCTGCATTTTGATTTCCAATTGTTTCTTTAGTTTTGGGCAAAAGGAGATTTT
Organism: Pelodiscus sinensis; assembly: GCF_049634645.1. Taxonomy (NCBI): domain Eukaryota; kingdom Metazoa; phylum Chordata; order Testudines; family Trionychidae; genus Pelodiscus; species Pelodiscus sinensis. The sequence continues at coordinate 90,504,480 of NC_134711.1, read as the reverse complement.
TACAGGGGTATTTTCTGACTTGGTGTCAACAACAGCTGAGCCCATTTTCAAAAACAGCATTTTCAAAATTGGCCGCTGATTTGGGATGTCTCACTTTTTGGTGACCAACCTTAAACCACTTGGTCTGATTTTTCAGAAGTGCTGAGCACTTACAGCTCCCACTGACCATCTGGAATGGTGGTCCTCAGTACTTGGTAAAATTCAAGTTGTCTCAGGCACAGCAACTCAAATGTATGGCACCCAAAATCAGTGACCACTTCTGGAGATTTAGGATTTGATATATGCTACACAGATTATTACTTTCCTTTATAAAACTAATTTGAAATAGCTTCAGATTTCGAAAAATGCCTGCAAGATCATCACTTGTAGCAGCAGTGGGCAAACACTGGCCTGTGGTCTGGATCCCGTTCACCAAAGTTAGCCCCTGGTGGGCTGCAACTGCTGTATTCACCTGTGCCTCCACATGTATAGTAGTTGCCACTCCCAGTCAATGGGAACTACAGAAAGTGGTGCCCTGGTCCACACCACTTCCCGCAGCTCCCATTGGCTGGGAACGGCAATTCATGGCCAATTGAAGCTGCAAGCATCCTTGTCTGCAGAGGGATAGGTAAATATAACAGCAGCCCACCATAGGCTAACCCTGGCAAACTGTCGCCATTTTATTGCCCATCTCTGGCTTACAGCATGTTGTACATGTACATGATACTGAAAATGACTTTTGCACCTCTCCATATCTTGTGCCAGATAGATTAGGTGAGAGTGAAAGAAATGGTGTTAGAAAATAGGAGACTAGAGAGCCCTGTACAGTAACAGTAAGTTATTTTTTTCTGCTAGAATGCAGAAGTGCAACACAGTAGATGTATTTAGATGAATTTTTCTCTGACGAAATTCACTTTTGTGGTGGGAACCACTATTAGTTCTGTTTGACACTGTAGTACCACTAAATACCATTTTGAGGGTTGAAATGTCACTTAAATGGTCTATGGCTCTTATGCTCATTCACTGCAGAAGGATGAATTTCACCTTAGCAGTATTTCTAAGATTCACTGATAGTCTGTTTAGAGAACTACTTGTTTTCTGTGTTTAGCTGTGTTGGTGCCACACCATTAGAGAGACAGGGTAAGCAAAGTGGTATCTTTTATTGGACCAATTTCTGTTGGTAAAAAAGACAAGCTTTTAAGATTACATAGAGCTCCTCTTCAGAGAATCGCTGGCAACTTTCCTGCTGCAAGCCTATACCACATTCACGATGCATTTTGAAAGGTAAAGTTTGCAGCTCCTAAGATTCCTTCCTGCTGACTTTATATGGTAGATGAGATAGGGACATCTGGTGGTGTCTCGTCAAATAGTTTTCTATGCTGGAATTTCCTTTTTCTTTCAAAATCTCAGAAGAAACTCCATAGTTACATGAAAAGTGTGTTAAGCCTAAGCAAACATCAGGAAATGATAACCAAGCAAACATCAGGAAATGGTAAACTTTAGCCACTTGTTCATATCTACTATATTTGAGAGAGTTTGTCTATTTGTCTCTTGTCTGTTTGTTCAAGAACTCCTTCTAAACGGTAAGAGCTAGGGTCACCAAATTTGGCATGGAGATTCCTCTTATCATAACTTAAAGTAAGGTCAGGGTTTAGTTGTGCCAGAAAAATGGGATGTGCCTGGAATGGGATTGCTTCTGAGAGAACCAAAAAAGAAAGAATCACCAAACAGGGGAAAGGGCCTGGCTGGGAGTGACTCTCCCCCATCCAGAACTGCCCCAGCCCTGAGCTCCCACCCATCCCTCCAAGTGCCCTTTACAGATGGTGGGGGGCTGAAACTCCCTTCTACCCAGTTCATACGGGGACATTGCTGGCTGTTCCCCTTCATCAGGGAGCAAGGGGAAAGTGCACAGTTTGCTGTATTCTTCATTCTGACTGGGGAATGCAGAAGGTAGATGTACCTGCCTCAGCCGAAGGTGACACATCCTCGCCTTATTGTGCCCTCTGGAGCAGCAGTGGCCATGGAAAGACGCCTCTCACCTGGTGCCAAGCTGGTGGGGTAGTCCTCTCTCCCCAGGGCAACTTGCATACTGAACCCCTCATCTCCAGCCCCATTCAAGAGTAATTATTCAACAGAAGCATGGACATTTTCATTTTATTTTCCAAAAAACAAAAATTAGTTGAGGACCCAAGCAACGCCAGGTAAATCTTCCAATGCTTTATAATAGAATGTATCTTTGTCTTTAAAGGCTAGTTCTAATATCTATGTGAGAGAATTTTGAGCAAGCGAGTCTTCCTTTCTGTCTGTCTCCATCTGTTTGTTCAAGAACTAAGAACTAGGACCACCAAATTTGGTGTGCAGCTTCCCCTTATCATAACTTAAAGGAGGATAAGGGTATGATTGGGCGCGGGTGAGGTGAAGCTCCCGCACCCCCAATTCATACAGGACACATAAAACCACATAGAAAAGAGACAGAATCACCGGGCAAGTAAAAGGGCCTGGCTGGGGGTGTGCCCCCCCCATCTAGGACTGCCTCTGACCCCCCTAGTTGTGCTTAAGGGAGGGTGGGCAGGGCTGCAGCTCCTGTCTCCCCCTCCCCCCGCATTCATATGAGGACATTGCTGGCTATTCCCCTTCATCAGAGAGTGAGCAGAAAGTGCAGTTTTCTGCATTCCTCACTCTATCTGGGGAGCACCAAGGGCTGATGAGCCTGAACCTGCCCCAGCCAGGGTACACACACCACTCCCCGGGCTGTGCATGCTGGAGTGGCAGCAGTCATGAAGAGGCACTTCTCACCTGGCCCCAAGCTGCCGTGAGAGAGGGCTGGGGTAATCCTCTCTCCCCAGAGGCAGCCTGCACCCCAAACCCTCATCTGCAGATATGCCCAAGAGCAATGATTTAAATGAAGAAAAGGCAAAAAAAATAGAGATAAGATGTACCCGAGCATTCTAGTGCAATATAACTTTCATAGGAGCATTTTACAGCTTTGCAGTGTGCCTTTTTTATAAGGTGCACACCGAATAAACCACTTGCTTAATTTATTGCATCTCTTGTATGTAAATGATGTTCAGGGATTCTATTATTTATTATGACAGTGTCTATGGACTGACCAAGAATGTTGGCCCCATTGCGTTCAGCACTGAGCAAATGGGCAAAATCATCCGTTGTTGTAAATTGTCATTGCTCCACTGAGCTAGCCCCATTCAGTAGTGGACACTCCGTGTCCCAAAGAACATGCTGTGTAAAAAAGACAAGACAGACAAAAGGGAGGGGATAGGGTAAGACCACAAAAGCAGACTCAACAACGTGAGCTGTAAAGGTCATATTAATTCCATGATTTATTTTGTTTTTGAATTTTTTGTTTGGGTAGGTTGTTCTCAGGGGACTCTGGCATATGCAGAGGTCACGGAAGATACTACTCATAAGCTGTAGAAAAAATATATATTTTGTTGCCTTATTTGAGAAATAGTATATAATCACCTAACTAAAAGCTATATTGCCATTCATATACGCAAGCCACTAGAATTAAGGTCATACATCCATTTATGAACACATAGAGAAAGGCTACATAAATGGGTTTTGTTTCTATAACAGAGGGAACCTGGGGCAGGGGGGGAATCTTACATTATAAAGGAAATAACATTCATGGCACTCGTACTTCTGGGTCTCATCAGGCTATTGCTGTGTATGTGGTAAAGTAGCAGACATTGTGCTCTTATTTGCCAATTTGTCCTATGGATGGATCTATTGACCATTTCCACCAACAAACCTATTTTTACCCCTTACATGTTGCCTGTGCATTCTCATGCAAGGTGCACATTGCTGTGTGGAGTTTCCCTCTGGGGAGACTATAATGTTTAATCACTAGCATGATGGAAATGCAGAGTTACCACTATTTGAAGGCCCTTGGTGCCTGTTGGACTAACATGGCTGTGTGTTTCTCTAATTGTGATAATCTACTGGAATTGGATCTACATCTCATTCCACTTTATCCATTGTGCAAAGCCAATACAAGCACAGTCTTGTTGGCTCATCTGCATTAACAATGAATTATGGTTTTCTTGCTGCTACCCAAATAAATAAAAGAATACAGTTTTTAGACTTTCTGAACCAGAACTGAATATGCCCTTTACCAGCTTTATTTAATAGGATGCAGTCAGCTTAGATTAAACCCAATGTTTAGATGTGGGGAAAGTGGAGGTTATGAATTGTAATATCAGTAGGAAAGGCATGAATGTATATTTTAATTTCAATTAAAACCATTTTATTTTTAGATTTAAATATCCCCCTGCAGCGCTGTGAACCCAAACAGCAGTACTGGCCAAAAATGATTATATACCCAGAGTGAAAACGACCAGGCTGAATTCACTGAGCAGGTTTAATGAAATGCAGATTAAATAAACTGCAGGACTGGTGAAAAAAAACAGTCATACTTTTAACGATAATTAAGTCTTAACAACTAGAGCTGCTATTAGTTAGTAGGATATTTTAAACATAACAATAATGTCTATCCTAACAGTGTCCCTTTGCCCGTATAGCCTGCTTCAAGGGTATCCCTGCAACCATTGCTGCAGGCACAAATACATTCTGAGCTCTGTACAAAAATGGTTTCTGGCTTCAGGCAGGATGCCAGAACTCTGCCCCTTCCTCACCACTACAGGCCTGCCCCACCTGTTTGCCATCTAATCCCTTGGAGAATGCGTCCATGAATGGCCCAGTGATTCCACTGATGAGTTCTTCCCAATATTTTCCTTCTTCTTGTGGCACATCCCTTGATTAGACTTAAATAAGTATCTTTTTCATTCACGTCCTCCACCCTTTAAAATTATGTCCTATGCAGTATTTCAAGAAAGTCTTCATCTGTACTTTATCTTATTCCTTTTTTAAAATCAGCACATATTCACATTTTTGGCCAGAATTTCAACCTTAAATTAGATTCCTAATCCCATATTTAGGCAGCTGAATAAAAGTAGCTTGATTTTCAAAGGTAGTGAATGTTCACAGCTCCAGTGGATGTCCGTGTGAGCTGCAGTGGGCCAATACCTCAAAATCAAGCCTCTTTGATTTACAAGTCTAAATATGAATCTAGGAGCTTAGATTTAGGTCAGATTAGAAAAGTTTGGCCTTTATCCTTTCTTTGGGGAGTTTTAAATACATAGTTAATTCCCACTGAATTTTCAGTTTGGCCCAGATTTCAATGGGAGTTAGACACCAAAACACCTTTGAGGATCAGGACATAATGTCTGTATCTCTGGTCAGGGTCATACACACACACACACACATTCATAATCATCCATGTGCATGTACAGAGCACATCTGCTCACACTCATGTGCACACGGGCCAATTCTTATGCACATTCTCAGACCTATACTTACACATGCAAACACATGGCACACCTCACACTCGGAGCACACCTATTCACTTATTCCCATGTGTAGTGCTTTGGCTCATAATTATGTGTGAAACTGATTTGTAAGCAAATTCACAGATGCACACCCATGTTCAGACATGCTTAGTCATACAGAATTTACAGTTGATCACACACCCTGGGGCACTATTACAGTCACATGCAGGCACTCTCACACAAACAGATGTACTTGTAAACTCACATTTTCTCGCATGCATCAAATCATGCATTAGTTGGTATCTCCTATGTGTCTTGCATATGTATGCTGTAACAGATAATTTCAATCTTTTTCTTCCCATTCGGTTTAATGTGCAGATGTGGTAGCACATCAAGATTAGAAATAAATGTAGCGGAATGACTTCAGTCAACCTGAAATGTCGAATGACTCATTCACACCCTTTAAGCAGAGCTCCCTCTTTTGCTACATGCATTCTATTAAATAGAGCTGGAGACCTTGTGGTTCCCTGATACAGAGCAGCAATTGATCACTTTTTCACAGATAGGATAAATTAGCAATTATATTTGTATATTATACGGGCATTGCAGACAAGGCTCCAGTTAACTTGACTGCTGTGATGGTTGCAACATCACTGTTCACACTGGGAATGAGACTCATGGAATCTCCAAGGCCTGTCTGTATTCAGAGGTTGCCCTGGTTTAAGGATTTACCCATTCATGGAATGATTCTAGAATAGATATTCCAGAATAATTCCATGTACTGTTACTGTCCTTTAAATTCACACCCTCCCTTAATCCAAATTAACCTTCAAGCATAGGCAAGTCCTAACTTGTTGCCATCCATGCCTTTAGTTAAATTAGTGTAATTTCTGGGTGTGAACAAATCACAAGAACAGTAACAGGAAGGTAGCCACCCTTGGTCTCAGGTTGAAAATAAACTGGATCACTTCTTGGAGCAGCACCTTTCATTTTAAAAAAATCCATGATTGTAATTAATTACTTTAAAATTCCTGCACAAGCAGTCACACGTGCAAAACCATTCATATAGGGCCTGATTCTGATTTCAACATACAGCCCTTTTACACACACAGGCATTGTAACTGACTTATAATTTAATATACTCTGGGGGCTTGATTCTCATTTAAGACAAAAAGCAGTCTTAATGGAACACTGAGGTTGAGAGTGTAAATACAAAAGTCATAAATTAAGGTTTCCAAAGCAACGTTAATTCTGCCACTTGACACATACTTTTGGTAGCAGTTTTAGTTGCCGTTTTTGCAGTTCAGCATGCTCCTTTGTATACAGAGTGGATCAAATTGTGGTTACAGTACAAATGTAACTGAGAGCAGAAATTGCCCTAATATGTACAAATTGCCAAGTTAAGATTGCTAAGAAAACCTTAATTATGGGATTTCCTATGCTTGTGCTAAGTTCTAGTACTTAATTTTGTATTGACCCTAGGCTGTGGTATTTCATCTTATTTTAATTGTTACATTAAAGACCAATGAAGAAAGGATAAAATATAACAAAAAAACAGTGAAAGAAAAAGAGAGAAAAGCATGCAGTAATAAAGCATGTCTTTCTGAAAGGCAATTTCCTGCAAAAATAGAACGACAATTAAAAGGATAAAGAAATGCTACTTTTCCTTACTGTGTTGAATTTTATCCAAAAGTGGAAGCATAGTTATCTGCCAGCACAAACTGTAATTTTAGAGATGGAGTTACAGTTGTCTCTGTTGTCAGACTGAATCTTATGCAAAAGCAGTTACTTTCCTGATATCATTCTGCTTCCCATTTTGCACAAAATTGCGTCTGCTGGCATGGAGTAGCACATGCAGTAACTGACTCAAAATGCAACAGAATGCACCTATCAGTCAGTATCCGCAGACTTCGTTACCACATTGTTCAGACACGTCATAGTCATGAATTCCTGTACAGTAATTCCTCTTTTAACACTATAGATATGTTTCAGAAAATGATCGTGTTAAGTGAATACGTGTTATGCGGGGTCAATTTTCCCATTGAAAATAATGGAACAGGTGGGGATTGCGTTTCAAGCGGTGGTGTCTGTTGCGACAGGGACATAAGGTTGGGGGAGAAAGGAGACTGGGTTACAGCAAGGAGAGGAGGTGTTTGGCTCTGGGGAAGGGAAGGAGAGGAGAGGGGAGGGGATTTGGTTGGGAGTATGCCCCTGTGACGGGTCTGCCGGGACCCGCGCTGCGTCTGGCGAGGGGGCGTCACCGGGGAACGGCATGGTGAGCGATGAACCCTCCGCCACTTTTCAGGGAAAGCCCCGCGCAGCCGCCGGCGACGGGCCAGCTAGGGAAACCCAGCCACCAGCCTGCAAGCGGGGGCGGAGGAGAGGTGGCAAGGTGTCCAGCAAGGGGGAGTCAGTGGGGAACGGCACAGCAAGCAGCGAACCCTCCGCTGCTTTGCAGGGAGGCAAGGGAAGCCCTGTGCAGCCGCCGGCAATGGGCCGGCTGGGGAAATTGTGTTATTCTGGGGATGGTCGTGTACTTCAAAAAACGTTCCCTAAAAAAAAAATTGTGCTATTGCAAAAACGTGTTAAGCGGGCACGTGTTAAATGAGGAATTACTATATATCATGGCACACTAGAAATACTGAATTTGTCTTACTAGATCAGACTATTGGCTTATAATGCCTGGTATTCTATCTTCTGTATGGTCAAGGACATGCAAGTTCAAAGTGAAATGAAAAAATCTCCTGTTTTGTACTTGATGATGGGAATTCTTTCCTGACCCTCATGGAGATCAGTTTATGTACTGAAATCATAAGATGTGATTATCCTTAATTCAGTGTACCTAATTGCAGATGTTATTTTTGTTTATAAAATAACAAGGTAAGGCTGCCATCCATGCACACAGAAAGCACAAGTGCACCTACAGACAAATAGACAAGTGAGTTCCATTCTCAGTTAGTACCAGAATAAATAGCTCTATTTTCAGAAGTGTGTAACATTTGGCATGCAGAGCTCTTTATCCATCTATAAGCGTTACAGTGGCAACACTGCATATTGAATACTTTTGAAAATCCTTCCAATATTTAAGCGTTTAAATGGAGCTGAGCTCTTTTAAAAATCTGGCCTCAGTTATAGGTGCTGAAATCTTTTGAAAATCTGGCCCATAGGGCCAGAACCTGAATCCTCCTCTGGCTGCTTTGCACCACTCTGACAGCTCTAGTGCTGGTGCTTCTGGACTTGAAGGATTTTCTCTGGGTTGTGGAATCCTTGTGAGGTGTAGCATCACCCCCATCCCAGCCTTTGATATAAAGAGAGTAGGAAGAATACTTCTGTGTCCAGCTGGTCACTGGCTGCCAGAATGGCCATTGGGAGCTGCTGTGTTTTAGAGCAGTCCTGGGGCTGGTCTGAAAGTACGCTGGGCTCAAATTTACACTGGAGATCCAATTTATACTAATTAGCCCCAGAACCTACAGAGTGCAAAGATGGCCATATGACATCTCTCATCCCCTGGACTCAGTCTTTTGCCACCAATCAGCCACAGCAGAGGCTACGGCCCCTGGAGTACGTACACATGTATGCAAACCCGCATGTGCACGACGTGTTCATATGAAAGCAAACTCAGACATGCATTCATTTATGGCCGTAAAATTTCCTTACACATATTCATACTTTCTCAGACGTGCACATTTTACTTCTACGCTCATGGCGTAAATGCACCAGCATAAGTGCAAACACCATACATACAAAAGCGGGTTTAGTGTACTGCACAAATACAAATACACACTGAAGCACATGATTGATATTCAGCTAACACTGACTTGCATTAAAGTACATACCAGACCAGACTAAAACTTAAAAAGAATCATGAGAAAAATTGAGAGGCAGTTAGCTAGATAAGTTATGATGAGATCAAAAAACCTCTAGAGTACAAGGAAGTGGCTTCATTTTTCATACTTTATGTATTTATGTGGGGGGTGAGTGATGGAAACTTCTCAATTTTGCAGAAAAAGATCGTTCAGAATAAATTCATATCGGACAGCATTCCTCAAGTGCCTGCTCTTTAGGAGCAGTTAGGGAAAATTCATACTGCAGGAAGTTGTTAATGGGGGCTGCATTAGCAACCCCTTATTGCTGTGACTGGTAGAGGGACTGCATGTTCCCCACTGCAGTTCCACAGCCATTGATGACTGCAGATTAGGGGCTCATTGTCTGGATGACTTAATCAAGCAAGTTAAAATATATGTATCATGATTAAAGGGAAGAAGAGGGGTGGGGGCGAGGGGATGAAAAGGAGGGAGACATCATCTTTCCGTTGCTTCAGATGGAGGATCAAAAAAGTCGAGTGAATCACAGGGCGCTCATCAGGGATCATTTAAATCCTGAAATGGAATGTTTGCTTGAGTGCGCTAGGCTTGGTTCAGATCACCGAAAAAGACCGTCTCTCTCTCTCTCCTGCAACAGCAGGGAAGAAAATCAGCCGCCCGTGCAGCACATTTTAATTTCGTCCTGATGGCCATGCTGCCCCCGCTTAGCTTATCTGCAGTTCAAATTGATATCAAGGAATACTGCAATGACAGGATCAACTATCATCATCATTGTTTAGATAGATGAGTCTGTCTCTGGTATTAGTGTCATGTTTGCCTTTCACTGCGAGCATGAGGCACCTTTTGTATCAGGCTCTAAGACTTTATAAGAGGCCTATAAAGGTGGGGCGGGGGAGTTCCTTCCTTGTCAGCAGCATCACCTCCCTCTCCCCTTCTATCCATCTGCTGCAGGTATTTTTCAAATTTTGAGCAGTAAAAGAAAAAAGTATTTTAAAACCACAGGGGTAGGTCTTCAGCGGGTGTAATTCAGCACAGCTCAAGAGAGCAACACTATCTGAAGATGAGGGTTTGTTTTTTAATCAGTCTTGCTCCAATCAATGCAAAATTTGAATCCGTACAACAAAACCACCAGTATTTCTGAGCAGAGCTCATACTCCAGAAGCCACAATTGTCAGTGTGCACCAAGCTGACTTGTCTGGCATCTGTAACCAGCTAAGTATTAGGACAGAGCTGGAAGATTTGGTGGCATGGCTGGGTGTATGACACTTGTCTTTTAGGTAGAGAATTATGTGGCACAGCAGGTCTGGTTTGCATGTGTGTGTTCAAAGCATTAGGCAGCACAGCTGGTGCAATGTGCTTGCTTGTGTCTAGATTATTGGGCAGCTCTGAAGCAGTTCAGTAAATCTAATGGAAATACAGAAGCAGGCTGGGAACTGAAGGATGCAGCAAGAAGGAGTCAAACATCCCATTTTCTATTATAATCAGTTGTTGCCACCTTCTCAGCTGATCCCCACTCAGTTTTGTCACAGTTCAGTTTTTGTGATCTCACCATTGCTTCCAAGGTGATGAGCTGTGATGTCACAGGCGTTGTTCAGTGTAATCATCTTGCAAAGGCAGGAGGACACGATTGATTAGAATGGATAAAGATGCTAGTCAGACACTAACAACTCAGTAATCTGCAGTGATAGGAAGGGAAACGTAGAAGAGGAACTTGGCAGGATCAGAGGGATGGAGAGAAAATATTTCATCTTTTCATAGTTGTCAGTGCTTTGAAATATGTTCCTCTACTTGCATTTAAAAAGGAAAATAGAGAAACATAGCAACATATTATTGCAAAACAAAAATCCCTCCAAAAGGCCAACATGCTCTTCAATTGGAACGACAGAGGGTATATTTTGAAGTGGATTATCAGAGGAGTGTGGTGCAGCCACATGACTGGGATTATGCAAAATGCTCTGCAGTTCAATATTAAGACCTTGTCTACGCACAAGATGGTGTATAGTTAAAGTTCTACACACACACACACACACACCCTGTGGAGATAGCTATCTAGTATATATTCGTGCGCACACACACACCCCTGTGGAGATAGCTATCTACTCTCAATATATTTGAGAAAGTTGTACATTTGTCTGTCCACGAGTCTGTTCAAGAACTCCTCCTAAACGGTAAGAACTAGGAACCACCAGATTTGGTATGCAGATTCCTCTTATCCTAACTTAAAGCAAGCTCAGGATTTGGTTGTGCATGGAACTTGACTGGTTCTCATCAAATGTGATAGTAGGGACAGTTATATTCCAGAATGACCCTAGGAGGCAGCAAGCAAGTGCACCTCTGACAAAGTCAGAGAGAGTTGTGCAGAAGCTGCCAGCCAGGCAGCATGGCACCTGCCACCCCAGTCTAGCCTGGGGCAGCAGCCGCTGGCAGGACAGTACAGCCTCCATCACCCCAGACAGCCACAGGAAGAACGCTAACAGGTTCCAGGCAGCACAGCAGCCGCAAACTACCCCCAACCCCTGCCTTGAGCCACGCAACCCCCACTTCTGCACCCCCATCTCCTGCTCAGACTCCTGCAACCCCTATACTTCCAGCCCCCTGCTCTGACTCCCCCACACACATCTCCAAGCCCCTGCTCTGACTCCTGCACTCCCCCACACACCCTCAGCTCCCTGCTATGAAGGACCTGAGCAACACTTGGTAAATCTTCAATTACTGATATAAAGGTGCTTATACAGGTTGGTTGTTTCTGAACTGGGGAGGGATCACAGACCCTAAACAGTATAAATGGTAACAATGTTTTGCATAGACAAGTCCTTTGTCATATCAGTCAGTGAGTGTGGTGGTGACAGGTCAGGACTAGAACAGCAGGGGTTGTTTACACTTAAGGATAATGGTGCATTGATTGAACTATTTGAGAATCCTAGGACTTGATCTGGCAGGAGCTGTAGATGAAGAATAAGGAACAGGACCTTCACAGCAGAAAGAGCCTAAATAGCAGGAGAAGCTATAGATCTGGACTGAAGTGTATTGGTAGAGCTCTGCAGAGGACTCTGAATAACACCACCTGCTCTGTGCACTTGCTCCCTGACTGCAAAAATAACTGCCCATTAATGACTTGTCACCACAGACAGCCTAGCCAGCCATCCTTGGAAAGGGAATTTGTGAGAGCAGATGAATTGCCATGTGTAGAACACATCTGACCATGGGACAGGAACAGATGAGAGATTAGGAGAAGCCGGACAGCTCCCATTCATACCTTTCAGCTGTATGTGGATTTGCAACCTGATGCTTAAGCATCCACTGCTGATGAATTATTATTCACTACAATACATGACAGCTGAGAATCCTCCTCATTTTCAAGCATCAATTCACTTACCCTCCTCCTCTATTTCTTGACAATGTTGCTTCCCCCAGGGTAGCTAATTAAGGACCCAGTTTAGTTTAAAAGTACATGCAATCAGAACCAAATCAATTAACCTTCCCTAGAACATCTGGCAAAACCATTTGGCTCTGGCATTTTTTGTTTGTTTTACTGTCAAAGAAATTATCTTTCTTTTTTATGATTACTCCTGTGCTCCCTGGCTAGAACAACTACTGTTGAAATTCCATGAAAAAGCTTATTCACCTGACATTGTGTTCATCTCAAAAGCAAGAGATGATGAAAACATTGTGAGAAAGCTGCCTCCTTATGAGAATGCCAACCCCATTTTGAATGCCAGTTAGGGATGGAGCATTCATACTCAGTTAGGGTCCTGAGCAATTAAGATCAGGACAGTTGTGATGGGAGTGTAATCCACATGGGAAAAGAGTTTACATCTCAGGACAAGGGTGGCAAACCCTGGAAGGTTTTTCTTCTCCAGTGAAGGAATCTCGAGGCAATCAGAGAGGAGAGCCACTTGCTGTCTCTTTCCTAGTTGGGGATTTGCCACCAGCAGCTTGTTTTCATTTTCATTTATGGCATAGAATGCCATTTTGATGTATGGCTAGATAATAAAGACATTTCAAAGCAGGACATTTCCATGCAGTCCTTTTGGTTGGCTAACAGGAAGCCAGACAATTTTTTACATTGCCAGACACCTGGGATGAATGACGGCTCACAGCAGGTCTCTCAATGGGGCACTTATTAGGTTCCATGGCAGTAAACATGGAGCAAATAGCTCACTCTGTTTTGTAACGTATTCTCTCAATCTCTCAGGCAAAAAAACTGCTATAGCCTTGAACAGAGAATATGGAACCAGCCCAAAAGATGGCTTGAGCTATTGGTAGGGCACAGAAATGACCACTGGTTAGATCTTCCGCAGTATAAGATGAGCAGACTGGCGTGTACAGTGTGAATTCATGCACGCACTATTGCCCCCTACTTACTACATGCATGCTCTTCCTCAGCAGCCTGACTGAGGAGAGCTGCTCCTTGAGGGATGGAAGGCACTTGTGCTGCTTCCTCTCTCACTGGGTGGAATACGTTAGACTTCTTGATACATAGATCAGTTTCCTCTGCCAGATGAAGAAATGATGAGAGGAAATGGCTGGTGCACATATGTGCACACTACTGTCGGCTGCTGTACTGAATATCTTTGTGTGGTCATCTTTTTGTAATGAACATGCCTTGTAGTGGTTGGAGTGAATGCAAGTGCTCTGCTAACTCACTGGTGAGAGACTTGCATTTTTGGAACAGAGTATTTCCCAATGGCTCTTGGATGGGGGCTTAGCTGGTGACAACAGTATTTGTATATGTGATAGCTTCCTCTGGATAACTGGCTGCCACTCGGGTGCTTTAGATACAGGGTTACCTATCATGCTTCTTCAGATATTGACTCTTGGTGTCCCTCCCTACTCACCATCAAACTTCCATTTGGTCAGGTTCGGCCCAAGTTCTGAGAAATCACCAAGCATCCTCCCTCTCAGGTGCATGACTCACTGCTTCTTCCTCGCCTGCTCAATGTTTAACTAATCACACCAGGAAGGAATTTTTTTCCCAGGTCAGATTAGAACACAAGAACAGCCATACTGGGTCAGAATAAAGGTCCATCCAGCTCAGTATCCTGTCTGCTGACAGTGGCCAATGCCAGGTGCCCCAGAGGGAGTGAACCGAAGAGGTAATGATCAAACGAGCTCTCTCCTGCCATCCATCTCCACCCTCTGACAAACAGAGGATAGGACACCATTCCTTTACCCATCCTGGCTAATAGACATTAATGGACTTAACCTCCATGAATTTATCTAGTGCTCTTTTAAATCCTGTTATAGTCCTAGCCTTCACAACCTCCTCAGGCAAGGAGTTCCACAAGTTGACTATGCGCTGTGTGAAGAAGAACTTCCTTTTATTTGTTTTAAACCTGCTGCCCATTAATTTCATTTGGTGGCCCCTTGTTCTTATGTTATGGGAACAAGTAAATAACTTTCCTTATTCACTTTCTCCACACCACTCATGATTTTATAGACCTCTATCATATGCCCCCTTAGTTTCCTCTTTTCCAAGCTGAAAAGTCCTAGTCTCTTTAATTTCTCCTCATATGGGATCCGTTTCAAACCCCTAATCATTTTAGTTGCCCTTCTCTGAACCTTTTCTAATGCCAGCATAGCTTTTTTGAAATGAGGAGACCACATCTGTGAGCAATATTCAAGATGTGGGCTTACCATGAATTTATATGAGGGCAATAAGATATTCTCCATCTTATTCTCTATCCCATTTTTAATGATTCCTAACATCCTATTTGCTTTTTTGACTTTCACAGCACACTGCGTGGACGTCTTCAGAGAACTATCCACGATGACTCCAAGATCTCTTTCCTGATTAGTTGTAGCTAAATTAGTCCCCATCATATTGTATGTGTAGTTGGGGTTATTTTTTCCAATGTGCATTACTTTACATTTATCCATATTACATTTCATTTGCCATTTTGTTGCCCAATCACTTACTTTTTTGAGATCTTTTTGAGGTTCTTCCCAGTCTGCTTTGGTGTTAACTACCTTGAGCACTTTAGTATCATCTGCAAACTTTGCCACCTCACTGTTTACCCCTTTCTCCAGATCATTTATGAATAAGTTGAATAGGATTGGTCCCAGGATTGACCCTTGAGGAACACCACTAGTTACCCCTCTCCATTCTGAAAATTTGCCAATTGTTCCTAGTTCTTGTTTCCTGTCTTTTAACCAGTTCTCAATCCATGAAAGGATCTTCCCTCTTATCCAATAACAACTTGATTTACGTAAGACCCTTTGGTGAGGGACCTTGTGAAAGGCATTGTGGAAATCCAAGTACACTATATTTACTGGATCCACCTTGTCCACATGTTTGTTGACCTCTTCAAAGAACTCTAAGGGTATATTTACACTTGCCCTAGTTTGAGCCAGGGAGCAAGTGTAGACGTACCCTAATAGATTAGTAAGACATAATTTCCCTTTACAAAAACCATGTTGACTTTCCCCCAACAAGTTATGTTCTTCTATGTGTCTGACAATTGTATTCTTTACTATTGGTTCAACTAATTTGCCTGGTCCTGATGTTAGACTTACTGGTCTGTAATTGCCGGGATCTCCTCTAGAGCCCTTTTTAAATATTGGCGCTACATTAGCTATCTTACAGTCATTGGGTACAGAAGCTGATTTAAAGGATAAGTTACAAACCATAGTTAATAGTTCTGCAATTTCACATTTGAGTTCTTTCAGAACTCTTGGGTGAATGCTATCTGGGACTTTTCAGTTTAGAAAAGAGGAGACTGAGGGGGGATATGATAGAGGTCTATAAAATCATGAGTGGTGTTGAGAGGGTGAATAAAGAAAAGTTATTTATTAGTTCCCATAATAGAAGAACTAGAGGACACCAAATGAAGTTAATGGGTAGCAGGTTTAAAACTAATAAAAGAAAGTTCTTCTTCACACAGCGTGTAGTCAACCTGTGGAACTCCTTGCCAGAGGAGGCTGTGAAGAATAGGACTATAACAGAGTTTAAAGAAAAGCTAGATAATTTCATGGAGGTTAGGTCAATAAAAGGCTATTAGCCAGAGAATAGAAATAGTGTCCCTGGCCTCTGTTTGTCAGAGCCTGGAGAAGGATGGCAGGAGACAAATCGTTTGATCATTGTCTTCGGTCCACCCTCTCTGGGGCACCTGGTGCTGGCCACTGTTAGCAGACAGGCTACTGGGCTAGACGGACCTTTGGTCTGACCCAGTACGGCTGTTCTTATGTTCTTATGTCCTGGTGACTTGTTACTATTAAGTTTATCAGTTCATTCCAAAACTTCCTCTAATGACACTTTAATCTGTGACAAGTCCTCAGATTTGTCACCTACAAAGGTTGGGTCAGGTTTAGGAATCTCCCTAACATCTTCAGCCATGAAGACGAAAGCAAAGAATTCATTTAGTTTCTCCATAATGACTTTATCATCTTTAAGTGCTCCTTTTGTATCTCGATTGTCCAGGGGCCTCACCGGCTGTTTAGCAGGCTTCCTGCTTCTGATGTACTTAAAAAACATTTTGTTATTACCTTTTGAGTTTTTGGCTAGCTGTTTTTCAAACTCTTTTTGGCTTTTCTTATTACATTTTTTACACTTAATTTGGCAGTGTTTATGTTCCTTTCTATTTACTTCAGTAGGATTTGACTTCCACTTTTTAAAAGATATCTTTTTATCTCTCACTGCTTCTTTTACATGGTAGTTAAGCCACGGTGGCTCTTTTTAAGTTCTTTTACTGTGTTTTTTAATTTGGGGTATACATTTAAGTTGGGCCTCTATTATGGTGCCTTTGAAAAGTGTCCAGGCTGCTTGCAGGTATTTTACTTTAGTCACTGTACCTTTTAATTTATTTTTAACTAACCTCATTTTTGCATAGTTTCCCTTTCTGAAATTAAATGCCTCAGTGTTGGGCTGCTGAGGTGTTCTTCCCACCACAGGAATGTTAAATGTTATTATATTATGGTTACTATTTCCCTGCGTTCCTGTTATAGTTACCTCTTGGACCAGATCCTGCGCTCCACTCAGGACTAAATCGAGAATTGCCTCTCCCCTTGTGGGTCCCTGTACCAGCTGCTCCAAGAAGCAGTCATTTAAGGTTTTGAGAAATTTTGTCTCTGCATTTCATCCTGAGGTGACATGTACCCACTCAATATGGGGATAATTGAAATCCTCCACTATTATTTAGTTTTTTACTTTGATAGACTCTCTAATCTCCATTAGCATTTCCTAGTCACTATTACTGTCCTGGTCAGGTGGTCGATAATAGATCCTTACTGTTATATACTGACCTGAGAGGATTTTCACTTTCCACTGAAGCATGTGAGCAGGGCCATCCTGGGGGAGGGACAAGGCCTCAGGTAACCCCTCTCCCACAGGTCCTGCCCCTTCCCAAGCTCTGCCCTTGCTACACCCCTTCCTTCCTCTGAGCAATATGGCCTAAGGGATTATGGGTGCCTGGTGCTTTCCCCCAACCCCCCATTTTTCCCTTGGTCCCTCCCATGCATAGGATGGCTGAGGCTGTTGCCTCAGGGCTCCCAAAAGTGCAGGGCCTGGGTCGGCCACCCTGCAGTAAGTACCCTGTGAGACTGCTCTGCATGTGGGTGTAGGTCATTTGCCAGGATTATCCAGGTATATCTTCCTTAATCATTTCCCTGCTTTGAACATTTGGTCCATCTCAGATTTTCTCAGTCTCTGCCTGTCACATATAATACACTAGTGTCCCATGGGTTGTAATATTTTGCTCTCTTTTTTTTGTTATTTGGTGATACACAAGAGACACTAAATGATCTAGTGGCCCCCTTCTGACTTTAAACTCTGTGGCATACACCACACCCCAAAAGGCACAGTAGAGTGAGCCACATCACTTATATTGGTGACGGCTCACTGATTGAAGCTGATGGTCTGATTTATATGTCACAGACTTGAAAATCAAGCTCTTGTTAAGGTCATCCTCTTTAAATAGGCACTCTGCTTGCAACTAGGCCCCCTTGCTGTGATCTTATCACACTAGGGGAAACAAAGTTGAGCTTGGACAGTGAATGAATGAAAGGGTGCTATTAAAAAACCTCACTGACACAGGCAACTTGGTAGGTGGCACTCTTCCTCTTGAGTCACTACTATCGAGCCAACACCCCAGCAAGAGTTAGTGGGGGATGATATATTGTGGGAATGCTACATTTCAGATGAGATTTATCACTCGATCATTTATGGTCATTAAATAGCCCCTGTCACTTTTCATAAATGTGGAGGTGTTAACCTCAGTGTCCTGGCTAAATTCCAATTCACAGAATTACATATTCTACTATCCTAAAATAAATCCTCTCTGGTTTCAAATGGTGAAGTTCTTTTTCACTTCCCCTCCTTTGACTGTGTAGTGTGGATAGCACAGAATGGCCCCTGACTTCTACCGCACATAGGTCACCAATTCAAAGATGAAGGGGGTGATCATTCAAAATAAAATTTATTTTTGTGCAGAGAGCCAGCACAACTTCTTTGCACTAGTTAATTTTCATTCATTCCTTAAATAGGGGTTAGGCAAAAATATGAATGGCTACAGTAGTCCAGAAACAGTGGTGTGTCTAGATCATCATCCTGTCTTCTAAAAATGTCCAATGCCAGATGCTACAAAGGGAACAAACAATACAGGGAAATCATCAAGTGATCTTCCCTTGTTGTCTAATCTCAGCTGCTGGCAGTCAGAGGCTTCAGTGGAAGTAAGTGATGCGTAGACCTTGAACTTGTCCTCTGCATTGGGGTGATTTGCACCCAATACATGATATAGGGGACTAAATTCTACCTTAAGTTACATTGTAGCTAGTGGAGTTGTGCTGTGTAACAGAAGGTAGAATTTGGTTCATAGTCTGTAAAGTTGCTCTGATAGTCTTTAGGATAAATGATGCCTGAGAAATGCAAGTAATGACAAAAAAAATCAAACATTTCTCAGTCACTCAGGTGCTGATAGAAGTCACACACATGTAGCGAGAGGAAGAATGAGCACCTGATGGGAGAGCTTTCATAAAAAGCCTTGTGCTGACCTGAACAGTATAAGGGAACTGGAGATACAAGAGGAAGGAGGAATAGGATCAGAGATGCAAGGCCGGTTTGAAGTTCAGGTGCTGAAAAATGCCAGTCTGGAGTTCAAAGAGAGGATTATTGACCAGTGGTGCTTTAGTAGAAGGAGTTTAAGGCCACGGTATTACTGATTTATCAACCCAGCCGACACTGTGTGTATGGTATTTGAGTCGCTCCTAAATCCAGCCTCTGGCACTGAAAAACACATTTAATCCATCTGTTAGATTGTTTGAAAAGGTGTTTGTGTCTCCATGTCTGCCCAAGGTTGGAATTAAAAATAAGCGACAGAGAAACCTTTAACCATTTCCCCAATGCTGTTCCTTTGAGCAGTCACTCAAATTCACTCAAATATCACATGGAACTGTCTGGATGTTGACAAATGAAATGATCGTGTTCATTTCATTTATCAATATCCAGACAGATCCATGTAATAGAAAATATCCCCTAGAAAGCATCACTGAAATCTCTAATTCCACTAAGAGGCACAAATCAAAGCAAGGCTTTGTATTCAGAGAGGTGGTTGTTTTTAATTGATTGTCTCAAACTGAGTTTATTGCTCTGCACATAGGAGTTTGAGAATGTATTCACCCAGCCACCTGTGATCTTTACAGAGCAGCCCAGTGCTTCAAGGTAAAACACTGAGAAACATGCCTGACTAAAACAACTTTGCTTTGGCTGCTGGCATTTTCTATAGTTCTCTCCCTACCAGTTTACGTAATCATTAATAAGAAATGTTTACCTGAAAACAGAATCTTTGTTTTTATAGTTCATGAAACTGTTAACCTACTCTCCCCTCGATTTGAAATCCTAATCCTCTCTTTGTGACATAACAATCATAATTATTGCATGCACTAATGTGACACCACAAGCTGAAGATAAGAAACACCAGTGGCTAAAATAGTACAGAATGCTGTAGGGCAAGGCTGAGTTACATCAGCAGAGCTATGCTAGAGACCTCAGAATAGCAGGAGACAATTGTGGCTCAACCTTGAGGTGCAATGACAAATTCGTGTGAGGACCTAGGACTGGGATACCAGAAGGTGTCATAGGTCAGAATTAGGGTGTATCAATAAATCAGGGAAGAGAGCTGGAAGGAGAGAGAAGGAAATGAACAGGACTGGAATGGCACAAGAGGGTGCAGACTGCGATTGAGGTTTATTCGCAGACCATTAAAATGGTGCAGTTCACTAATGCATTTTGCATTGGCAAAACTCTGAAGGGCAAGGTTAATACTGGAGGTCGGGTTTGAACCATGTTTGTATAGCTGTGGGGGGGTTCCCAGGCCTTACATAACACAGATATCTGTAAGACGGGGTCCCGTTGAACTTGCAGAGGTGTGTGTGGATAATCACTCACCTTGCCTCTAGTCTGCTGGCTTCCTGTTCAGGCACATGAATTCAAATTCACTTCAAATAAGCAGCAAAAAAGAAAGTGCTGAAAGAAAGAAACTCTGGAGAAAGCATGTGAAGGTCCTTTTATATTTGGGAATGAGCAAAAACAATTCTCAGAATCAATCTCTAGTGGCCCATCAATTCTAAACATGACATTTTTCTTGGGTAATTCTGGGTCTTGTTCGGTGATAACACTTCCTGGTCTTTCTCTGTTCTGCTATGAAAGGCAGCTCAGTAAGTTTGAGCTAGTTTCTCTAGATAGGCTGTTGCTGAGGTTTCTTTCTTTGGTCCTCTGGATAATAGCTTTACAGGTAAGGCAAGTTGGAGAGTTTTTCCTGCTTGTACAGACTGGATGCCTTGGTGCAGTAAAGATGGGCTAGGGGGTCTTCAACTTCCACGTTTGTGATTGCAGCCCATTTTAGATGTGCTGATAGTTATTCACAAATGAGAGCTGTTTGGTGGCCTTTGTGAATGCATTTCCAGGAACATCTCCCACTGGTTCTTGGCAGAATATGTACCTACATCACCAAAAAAACCAATGTCATTAATCGACATTGTAATTAATGTAATGTAATGACAATGTAATTAATTTACATTAATTGAGTCACTTCCTGGTCAGGCATTGGCAGACTCAGTGGATAGGTTGGAGATTCAGTGAGCCGCAGGAACTGAGAGGGTTTTGACCCTAAAAATGGTCCTTCCAGGGCACTTCTCGGTTACGTTAGCAAGAAGTGTCAAGTAAGTGAAGCTTGCACCAACACTTCCCGTGCAGTACAAAGGAAGACTTTGGATTGCAGGGTTGTCCATATGGTACCTTCCACCACCACTAAACAAATGTAAACACTAGCGAACAGTTCACAGAGTCCTGAGCGAGAGGAGATAACTCCTTCTATGAGCTAGTATCAGAGGTCTCAGCTCCTTCCAGACATTGACATACTTGTATTTCTTCCAGCTTTGCTCGGTCACCAAGGCATAGCATGGAAGCCACTGCCAAATTTGATTTCAATGCCTCTGGAGAGGATGAACTGAGTTTCCGTACTGGGGACGTTCTGAAGGTAAGTGCAGCATGAGACCTCAGCAAAGGAAAACCGTTTAACCATGTAAGCCCCACCAGATTCCACTGTGCCAGTGCCTCCATTCATAATATAGGCCAGCCCAGATGTCCAGATTGTGGTCCAGATGCCACTAGTGTTCCATAGAGGACTTGCTGCAGGTCCATGGAGTGATCGCTAGTTACATAGTGCTTGCCATCCTTCTTATTTCCAGCTGTTAGAGTGCCATGAAAGATGGCTAAAATAGATTAAGTAACTTTTCTGATATTACTTTTTCCTGTAAGGAATGACTGTAGTTGCCATAGGGATATTATATATTGTAAATGGGAGGGGAAGTATCCACAAGGTAATGTCTGTATGAAAAAGTATAAAAAACTTTAAGAACCCTGGAGCTAGTCTATTATACAACACCCCCTTCGAAAATGAAGGAGCAGAGGAATGCTAGCGCAGGAGTGGGAAGAAGTGGAGGGTACATATCAGACATACAGAGCGTGAAACACAGCCTATTCAGTCTTTGTATTTGTTATGGTGGAACTGTTTGTGTTATCAGCAATGAGGGTGAACCCACACAACCCCACATAATGTTTTACCCACTCTTCAATCTATGACACCTTGCATCATAGTCACTCTGCTAGAGGTGAAGATGCCTGAACACGACTCACATTGGCACTCGCCAACTATTCTCCTTAACTGGCCAAAAGGAGCATTGTTGAGAAGGGAGATGTAACCACTCAGTTCTGCCCATGCACCTTTGTATTGTCCTGCAGCCCCCCTTGCTATGCCAGTCAATTTCAATCTATGAATTCTGATCTCCCCTCTCAGCTTTCCTTAGGTTCAGATTCCCATTTTCACTTTATTCTCCCGGTCATCCGTGGCAGAACACAGCGCCACAGGGTTCAGGCAGTGCAGGGAATCCCACAATGGAGTCGGGAGCCCTGTAGCAGGGGGGTCCACCAGCGCAGGGAGCTCTGGTGGCGCAGCCAGGAGTGCAGCAGGGGCTTAGGCAACACAGGGTGCTTTGCGGCGCAGCTAGGAGCCCTGTGTCAGGGGACTCAGGTGTTGCAGCTGGAAAGTCACAGGGCTGAGGGGTCCAGCCAGGACTGGCATCACAGCTGGCTGAAGGCAGTGGGGACCAGTGGTGCCAGAAGCAGAGTTGGCAGGTAACAGGGGACTTCCCCTGGTCTGGCAAATTCCCTTGTTTGGGACTGTCCAGATCCCAAAGGTGCCAGACCATGGAGGTCCAACCTGTAGAAAGGCAGAGATTGCCCTCTCATTGTACCCCTCTCTCTCTGAGCTGACGCAATTCCTGAGCAACCAAGAGTGAAAGATATGCTAAATCAAAGTGTGTAAGAGCGTATGTACACCCCCAACCCCCACCCCCAGCTGTCCTCCCTACTCTGCCTGTGCAACCTGCTGGGGTTTATCTATCTGATTGGCAAAGGAGATAAGGTAAACAGTATTGATGTGGAGATTAAATGAACAGGAAGCGCGAGGCCCTGAACCAGCAAACGACAGGAGGAAATCCACCACCCCACCACCCTTTTTCTGAGAGACCAACACAGGGGGGCCTACCCTCTGCATACCAAAAGCTTGCAGGTGGATTGCACCGGAAACCTAGCTACCAGCACAGCAGTCTCCAGACAGGAGGAGAGAAGGGTTGCTGATATGCAGAGAAAAAGCGCTGCATCCCATTTGGTTTGCTTGGAGCAGAACAAAGGGACTTTAAATTGGGAATCAACTGGCAATAAACCAGGGGATCCTCAACTACCCATTCAGAAATCCTTAGCTGCCTGTTGCCTTCCTTTGCACAGGTGGAAGGGTAACACCAGAGGCAAGGCAGTGGAGAATCAGTCCCAGAGGTCTCAATACTGTCAACCCCAAATGTTACAAAATATGGCTTTACATTTTTTAAATTATATATTTTTAAAACTTTGTTTTGCCTTCTGTTTCCTGAGCCTCTCTGGGTTATGTGTCGAGCTTTTCTCTTCAACCATAAGAGCTAGGAACTTCCTTTTTATTGAGAGAGAGAGAGAGAGAGAAAAGCTGAGATACTCATGTGTGCATTTGCCTCCTAGAGCTGAAATTTGAAGAAAAACACCAAATACCACAAAGCTTGCAATAAAATCATAGCCGCATCTGGCAACACTACTAGCTATACACCACTTGTTCCCTTGCCTCCATCTTCCAGCCATGTCAGGGGCACAGTGGTGTGGAGGCAGAGCATGATACAGTCAGTAGAATGTCCCTATGGACCATCCCAGCCGGTGATAGTAGGCATAACCCTGAGGATGTGCCTATTTGCATTAGAAGCTGGCCCTCTGGCATCCACAGAATCTAGGGAAAGCAGAAAACTGGCTTTGAGCCATATTTGCCTCCTCCCTTTAACTGTCCTGGTGTGAGCTCTGCACAGCTGAAGAGTCGCAACCTAATCCTAACACATGCAATGATGCCCAGTAACACATTCAAACACATACACCCCCTCCTCCATTGCTATATAGTTTCAGAGCTTTTTCATCTCTTGTCAGATTAGAACACCCCAGAGCAAACCATTAAAAACAACACAAAGAACTTTTTAAAACCCCACTAAGTCCTTCACAGCAAATTCCTTCATCACATAAGCATGAGAGCTGTGCAGTGTGCATCTCCCAGCCGCCTCGATATTTATTCAGGAATACAGATAAACTAACAAGCAGTCCCTCTAATTCCTCCATGTCATCCTCATTGCTTTATTTGCTCTGAACTGGGGGGGGAAATCGGGCAGGGGTTGTTATGGGATTCCAGGACTCAGTATGAGAGAACCCAATTTGGTCTGCTTTTATCCTGCAAAAAAATTCCATTCTCTCTCTCTTTTACCAGTAACTTCTCCTTCTGATTACTTTTCTCAAGGAGGTTCAATCATTCATTCTGTCTCTCTGCTGCAGATTTTAAGCTCCCAGGAAGAGTGGTACAGAGCCGAGCTGAGAAGTCACGAGGGGTATGTCCCCAAGAACTTCATAAATATTCACATTCCCATGTAAGTACAACAGGGATTGTGTGCAATTCCTCTGAAAATTTCAGAGAATTTTTCCATGGGTGTGTATGTGCAATTATGGCAGCATGTATACCCAGTTAGCATAGGGATAAATAGGAGTACAACAGAGGCAGGCTGTGGTGAGGTGAGGTGAGTGCCATACATACTTGAACCTCCAAGATGTATACATGACATGGATTCTCTACACAGGTTGCTATATTTCAAGTCCTCAAAAAGAGGACACTACCAGGAATGCCAGGAGGGGAATCTAGGGTGGCATACAACAGCCATCACTTTCCAGCTGTCTGCTCTGAACGCAGTGCCACCACCACCACCACCAGCACAGAAGTAAGGGCAGCAATACCATGCCACCCTTGCTTCTGCACTGATGCTACTGGTGTCATTGCCTTCAGAGATGGGCTACTGGCCAGCAGCCGCCACTCACTGACTGCCTAGATCAAAATCACAGACATTTGTTCAGATTTCCAAAACCTACCAGGGCAGAGCTCAGAGGACCAAAAAAAAAAAGTCCTATCCAGGAAAACCTGGATGTATGGTAACCTTATCTCTACATGTTCAAGCAGTGCCTTCCACGTCCACACTGCAGTTTTTTAGCAGTATAGTGTCCTATACTGCCTCTCCCCTGCTGGAGCCTTTCCCATAAGAACGGCCATACTGGCTCAGACCAGTGGTCCATCTAGCCCACTATACTATCTTTTAACAATAGCCAATGCCAGGTGCATCAAAGGGAATGAACAGGACAGGCAACCATTGAGAGAGTCATCTCTTGTCATCCACTCCTCTGGCAAACAAAGGCTAGGGACACTCAGTACATGATGTTGCATCCCTGCCCATCCTGTCTAATAGCCATTGATGGACCTATCCTCCAGGAAATTATCTAGTTCTTTTTTGAACCCTGTTACAATCCTGGCCTTCACAACATCCTCTGGCAAGGAGTTCCACAAGTTGACTGTGAACTGTGTGAAAAAAAATACTTCTTTTGTTCATTTTGTTTGTCTGCTTCCTATTAATTTCACTGGGTGACCCCTAATTTTTGTATTGTATAAAGGAGTAATAACATTTCCTTGTTCACTTTCTCCTCACCAGTTATGATTTCATAGATCTCTTTCTTATCCCTCCTCTTTAGCAGTCTGGTTTCCAAGCTAAAAAGTCATAGTCTTTTTAATCTCTCCTTATATGGAAGTTATTCCATATCCTTAATTATTTATGTTGCCCTTCTCTGTACCTTTTCTAATTCCAATATATCTTTTTTGAGATGGAGCAAACAGAACTGCATGTAGTTCAAGATGTGGGTGTACCATGGATTTATCTTGAGGCCACATGATATTTTCTGACTTGTTATCTATCCCTTTCCTAATGATTCCAAACTTTCTGTTAGCTCCAGGATGGGCAAATACTGGGCCCCAGGCCAGATTCAGTGTGCTAGGGTTAGCTCCTGGTGAGCTTCCATTGCTATATTCACCTGCACAACTGCAGGTAGCTGTAATCGCAGCTCCTGTTAGCCATGGACCACTGTTCCGAGCCAATTGAAGCTGCAGGAAGTGCTGTCCCAGTCGGTGCTGCTTCCCGTCACTCCCATTGGCTGAGAATGGCGATCCGCATCCAATGGGAGCTGAAATTGCTGGTACCTACATCCATGCAGGTAAATATAGCAACGGCAGCCCACCAGGAATTAATCCTGGCAAACAACCACCATGTTATCGCCCACCCCTGTGTTAGCTTTTTTGTCTGCCACTGCACACTGAGCAGATGTTTTCAGACAGATATCCACAATGACTCTTTCTTGCGTGGTAACAGGTAATTTAGACCCCCATCATTTTGTATGGATAGTTGGGATTACGGTTTCCAGTGTTCACACTGTTGCATTTATCTACATTGAATTTCATTTGCCATTTTGTTGCCCAGTCACCCAGGCCATAGGCTCTCACAACAGTGTGCACCTACACACCAGGGGAAAATGTGATGCAGACTGCTTTTCACTGTAGCTATGAAGGTAGAGCCTGTACTCTAAATGCCTGCTATAAATACAGACATAGTTGCTCTGTGTGTGTCAGCGCCTCCTCTCTCATGCTTTCTTAGAATGTGGTACAATTTAAGGCAGCTAGGGGTTCTGGTAAAATGCCACCCAGCAGCCCCATCAATACACCTTAATCTAGGATGAAAACAAGTAGCTGACTAGTCAATTAACTGATAAGCCTGGCCTTATCAGTTAATCTAGTTGACTCCTCGCATTTCTCCACCCCTACCCCCTTGCAGCCTCTGTATCAGAGGCAGCAAGGGTGGGGAGTAAGCAGGAGCCGGTGCTGTGAGGAGCGGGTTTAAAAGCTCCCCACCAGGCCCAGGCCCAGGCCCACTGCAGGCAGGGGCTGCTGCAGCAAAGCACTCGCTGTCCACAACGATGCCAGTGCTGGCCACAGACAGAGGCTACTTCAGGGCAGCAGCCCCTGTCCTCTCTCTGTATCAGAGGCAGCAGTTCAGAACAGCAGGCAGCCAGTCTGTGAGGGGAGCTGGTTTTTAAACTGACTCCCCTCATAGACCAGCTCCCACCTGGCACCTCGCCCTGCTGCCTCTGTATCAGGGGGCTCCCCAGGAATGGGGTCAGAGCACACTGGCTGCTGGCCCCACTCCCGAAGACTATACAATAGTCAACTAGCCACTAAGAAGTAATGCGGTTAGTTGACTATTCAGTTAACCAATAGCTAACATCCCTACCTTAATCCTGCCCTGCAAAATTCCCTGCTATTTTAGTCCTGACAGCCCCCAAACTCTTGTCACTCTCAGGTGATTTCCTTGTTACTGTTGCTCACAAGAGTGTTGCTAGGATGTGGTAGGAAGTATGTTTCTTGCTCTCCTTGGACAATAGAGTTGTTAATGATACAGCGTCTTGAGAACAGTGACACACACCAGGTAGAAGAGGAAGACTAGGGGCTTTCTCTCTCTAAATAGTGTGCAGGAAGGTAATAACTCTCCCTCTAAGTCCCATTGTTAATATCATCCTCACCCATGAGTTTCATTGTATCCACTAGAGGTCGGTGTGATGCTACATGAGAAGCAATATCTATAGACTCTTTGGTCTAAACATCAATGGTCAGTGATGATAGAGTAGGTCCATGTCATCCACACCCTGTCAACTTTTCCTGCTCTTTTCAAGTACCTGCTTTCAAAGCAGAGACTAGGCTCTAGAGCACAAAGAGAGATGTCCTTCGCACACAACTCTCCACTGTGATGAAACCTATCCTTTAAATAGTAACCTATCCTTTAAATTGGCTTCTGAACCCAATGACTAGAAGATAACTAATGTAACGCCAATATTTACAAAGGGCTCTAGAGGCGATCCCGGCAATTACAGACCAGTAAGTCTAACATCAGTACCGGGCAAATTAGTTGAAACAATAGTAAAGAATAAAATGGACACATAGAAGACACATAATTTGTTGGGGGAAAGTCAACATGGTTTCTGTAAAGGAAAATCATGTCTTACTAATCTATTAGAGTTCTTTGAAGGGGTCAACAAACATGTGGACAAGGGGATCCAGTAGATATAGTGTACTTAGATTTCCAGAAAACCTTGGACAAAGTCCCTCACCAAAGGCTCTTACATAAATTAAGTTGTCATGGGATAAGAGGGAAGATCCTTTCATGGGCTGAAAACTGGTTAAAAGACAGGAAACAAAGGGCAGGAACAAATGGTAAAATTTCAGAATGGAGAGGGGTAACTAGTTGTGTTCCCCAAGGGTCAGTCCTAGGACAAATCCTGTTCAACTTATTCATAAATAATCTGGAGAAAGGGGTAAACAGTGAGGTGGCAAAGTTTGCAGACAATACTAAGCTGCTCAAGATAGTTAAGACCAAAGCAGATTGTGAAGAACTTCAAAAAGATCTCACAAAACTAAGTGATTGGGCAACAAAATGGCAAATGAAATGTAATATGGATAAATGTAAAGTAATGCACATTGGAAAAAATAACTCCAACTATTCATACAATATGATGGGAACTAATTTAGCTACAACTAATCAGGAAAGAGATCTTGGAGTCATCATGGATAGTTCTCTGAAGACGTAGTGTGCAGCGGCAGTCAAAGAAGCAAGTAGGATGTTAGGAATTATTAAAAAAGGGATAGAGAATAAGACAGAAAACATCTTATTGCCCTTCAATAAATCCATGGTATGTCCACATCTTGAATACTGCATATAGATGTGGTCTACTCATTTCAAAAAAGATATACTGGCATTAGAGAAGGTTCAGAGAAGGCCAACTAAAATGATTAGGGGTTTGGAACGGATCCCATATGAGGAGAGATTAAAGAGACTAAGACTTTACAGCTTGGAAAAGAGGAGACTAAGGGGGCATATGATAGAGATCTATAAAATCATGAGTGGTGTGGAGAAAGTGAATAAGGAAAGTTATTTACTTGTTCCCATAATATAAGAACAAGGGGCCACCAAATGAAATTAATGGGCAGCAGGTTTAAAACAAATAAATGGAAGTTCTTCTTCACACAGCGCATAGTCAACCTGTGGAACTCCTTGCCTGAGCCTGAGGGTTAGGACTATAACAGGGTTTAAAAGAGAACTAGATACATTCATGGAGGTTAAGTCCATTAATGGCTATTTGCCAGGATGGGTAAGAAATGGTGTCCCGAGCTTCTGTTAGTCAGAGGGTGGAGATGGATGGCAGGAGAGAGATCGCTTGATCAGTACCCGTTCGGTTCACTCCCTCTGGGGCATCTGGCATTGGCCACTGTCAGCAGACAGGATACTGGGCTGGATGGACCTTTGGTCTGTCCCGGTACGGCCCTTCTTATGTTCTTATGTGATGCGGCATCAAGTTCAAGGGAAGGAAGATGGAAAAGGCTGCATTTTCAGAAAGGATTTCCATGGATCTAAATCCATAGCAAAATGCACTAGCCCGGTATGCTAAATACTACTCTGCAATGGATTTTCAATCCTTCTCTTTAGATTCACAGAAATCCTCCCTGAAGCTATAGGCCCTCAGCCCTGCCGCTTCCAAAGTGCCGCAGCATTGCAGGAGAAGGGAAAAGCCTTCAGCATCCTCACACTGCCAAGTGTATTGCCAGCTAAGATTTTGTTGTTGTTTTTATTTGCCTATTATTGCTCTGGCACAGATATTAGAATTGCTGCTCCCGTGGGTACTGGAGGGATTGTTCTCTCAGGGAAAGCCTGTGCACCACTGCCCTTATTTGGATGGAAGTTAGAAGACCTTTTTGCCGTGTTGCCAGCCTCACGGGAAAAATTTGGATCCTCCAAAAAACCATGAGATTGACCCAAAAGTCATGATATTTACATATCTATATCTGTATATTGTGTGTTTTGGTCTGTCTTTGATTTCTGAACTCCCCCTCCCCATCGCCAGGGAGTGTGTGACAATGTTGCCCATGCTCTCAAAGGGTATGTCTACACTACAAAGTTAGTTCGAACTAACTGGCGTTAGTTCGAACTAACTTTCATAGGCGCTACACTAGCGCTCCGTTAGTTCGAACTTAATTCGAACTAACGGAGCGCTTAGTTCGAACTAGGTAATCCTCATTCCACGAGGATTAAGCATAGTTCGAAATTACTAGTTCGAATTAAAGGCTGTGTAGACCCTTAATTCGAACTAGTGGGAGGCTAGCCCTCCCCAGGTTTCCCTAGTGGCCACTCTGGCCAACACCAGGGAAACTCGTCTGCCCCCCTCCCAGCCCCGGACCCCTTAAAGGGGCACGGGCTGGCTACGGTGCCCCTGCCAGGTACAAGCCTGCCAGCACCCAGCCAGCAGACCCTGCACCTGGCACAGATCGAGCCACCCACCCGATGCCCCCCAGCCCTCCCCCTCTTCCCGGGACCAGGCTGGCGGCTCCCGGGAGCTTGCCCGGGACCGCAAGAAGCGGGCACCCGCCTGGGCTAGTGCGGACATCATGGACCTCGTCCACGATCTCCGCACTAGGCACAGGAAAGTGGCCGGCTAGGGCAGGAGAGCTGCCAGCCTGGCCACCCAGGAGCAGGTATGCATGAAAACCAAGGGGGTCCACTGAGACCCCCGACCCTGAGCCCTGAGCTTACAATGGCCGTCCTGGGTCAGACCAAAGGTCCATCTAGCCCAGTAGCCTGTCTGCCGACAACGGCCAACCCTAGGAACCCTGGAGGGGATGGACCGAAGACAGTGACCAAGCCATTTGTCTCGTGCCATCCCTCTCCAGCCTTCCACAAACCTTGGGCAGGGACACCACTCCTACCCCTGGCTAATAGCACTCCATGGACCCAACCTCCATGACTTGATCTCACTTCCCTTTAAACTCTGTTCTAGTTCTAGCCTTCACAGCCTCCTGCAGCAAGGAGTTCCACAGGTTGACTCTTTGCTTTGTGAAGAACAACTTTCTGTTACTAGTTTGAAGCCTGCTACCCATTCCTTTACTTTGGTGTCCTCTTCTCCTTCTTTATGGGAACTAATGAAGAACTTTTCTGTATGCACCCTCTCCACCCAATTCCTGCATTTAGAGACCTCTATCCTGTCCCCCCTCCGTCTCCTCTTTTCTAAGCTGAAAAGTCCCAGTCTCTTTAGCCTCTCTTCATATGGGACCTGTTCCCAACCCCTGATCATTTTAGTTGCCCTCCCCTCTCCCAGCCTCTCTCTTCCCCTCTCCCACCTCTTTTTCCCAGTCTCCCCCAGTTTTGTTCAATAAAGACAGATTCCATTTTTGAACACAATTGTCCTTTATTTTGTACATCAAGAAAAGGGTCTAGGGAAGGGTAAGTGGAAGGAGGTGAGGGAGGAATGGGGTACGAGCCCCCGATGGGGAGGACTGGGCTGGCTCTGCGGGCTTTTGGGGTGGAAGCTCTCCTGCAGCCCCCCAATTGCCCCCTCTCCCGAGATGGCAGCCTGCGACAAGTGCAGCCAGGCTGATGGCCGAGTGGTGTGATGTGCTCATTGTGGGTACTGCGGGCACTCCAAGCCAGGACTGCTTTGCAAGTGGGGCACCCCTGAGAACTCTGTCCGGGGTGGGGGTCGGGACCCTTTAAGCGCAGCCCTCGGCTAGCCTGAGACAGCATCTCCACGCTCTAAGTCCTCCTCTGATGCCCTGCCGGCACTGCTTCCGGCCATCCGTAAGCCTGGTTCAGGGTCCACTTAATGTGGACATGCTAGTTCGAATTAGCAAAACGCTAATTCGAACTAGTTTTTAGTTCTAGACGCGTTAGTTCGAATTAGCTTAGTTCGAATTAACTAATTTGATCTAAGTTAGTTCAAATTAGCGCTGTAGTGTAGACGTACCCAAACAGATTAGCAGGGGCCAAAGTCTCCTTATCTAAAAGAGCTCTTACTTCCATATCTGCCAGTCCACTGCCCAGCAATTCTTCTCCCACCCCCGTCAGTTGTGCCCTCCATCAGTTCATTTTCATCCCATCAATTCAGATCCCCTCTGTTCAGCCCATCCAGATCCATACCCCTGTAAGCTTAGTCCCTTCCAACCTCACTTCTCCTCCTCCTGGAAGGGGGGTACAGAATCATCCTGAGCTGCTGGCAGCTTCTTCACCCTTCTCCTCCCTCCCCTCCCATGTGAATGGTTTCATATTGCAATGAGGAGGTAGAAAGAGCATTTCCTGTAGCAGCTTTGATCAGATGCTCTCTCCCAGGAGGCAGGCAAGTGGGGGCAAGCAGCCATTTGGAAGGCTTAAATTCTTCTGAGGTCTGGAGCTTCTCAGGTCATTGCCAGACTGCTTCCAGTCCCAGACAAAATTATATCACTGGTGGAAAAAATCCTGAGAGTTGGTGATACCCAATGTGTGTTGTTGTGTGTGAATTCCACCAGCCAGACTTGCTCTGTTAGCTCAGCCAGCAATTACGGGGCTGCATTTTTGGCACCCAGGTTCTCTCCTTCCATACTGTATGTACAGGATTTGCTGGGGTGTACATGTCACAGGCTGTTACGCTAGCAGCTTTTCCTGGCACACTTGGAGCAGTGGAATCAGACCATTCATTATGCATCTCACATAGTAATTACGTCCTCACTAACCTTTCCCTCACACACACAGAGCATGTAGCAGCTGGGCCGAAACATTTCCACTTTGATTCTTTTCTGAGTCGCAGCAGTTGCACATTTTGAAAGTTGTTCAGGTTGGGCACTGCGAAGGAGAAGGAAGTTGGTCTTCATAAAGGATCATTTTCTCCATCTTTGTTTCTATAAATCATACTTTGAGAAAATGCTCTGTTAAAAGGAGACAATCATTCAGAACGCTCTAGTCCTTTTTGCTTCTCCTTCCCCTACCTATGCTCATTCCAAATTCACCTCTCACCTCTTCCCTTCTTTTCTCTCATGCACTTTCTTTATTCATATGCATGTGATTTATTTCCCTTGACAGCTGGTTTAATGAAGGGATATCCCGCCATGAAGCAGAGAACTTACTCATGAGCAAAGAAATTGGCTCTTTTATCATCCGAGCCAGCCAGAACTCCCCTGGTGACTTCTCCATCTCCGTCAGGTACCTGCTATTTACTGTGTCTTCCTACCTTAGTTTGGGTTAATACCACTGTCCCTAGCATCCCCTTAACAGGATGGCATTGTCTAGGGAAGATTGCATGGCCCCAGTCAATGGAATCAGTGAGGCATCTGCTTCTTGAATGTGTCTTCTTCCATTCAATTGACAGCAAATACCCTATCCCAAAATCACAACCCCCACTGGACTGGACCATTTGAAGCAGAGCAGAAAACATTCTGTTGGCCATTTCCCACAATGCAAAACATGGACCTTTCAGGCATGTTTTTTGCATGATGGCTTGAGTTACCAGTCAAGAATGCTGTTTAATACCCATTAAGAGGTGACTTACGCCACCGATTTATTTCACGTAGGCCACTGAGCAGCCACCAGAGGGAAAAGACTTTCAGTTGCTGTGGACCAAATTGCATGAGAACCAGCAGCTTCACAACTACGATCATAAAAATATGTCGTGTTTACGTAGCACTCTGAATACTGACATGCTGTATGAACATTGACTGATAAATCAAAAAGACTCCGCTGCCTCAGGCCTCTTACACCCTACGCTTGTTTCCCTTTTCAGCCACTTACCTCTAGTCTGGCCATTCTCAACTTTTGTTTCAAACCCAGCACTGCCCCCTCCTGTGTGAACCCAGCATGGCACTGGGACTGCAGATGTTTCTTCAGAGGTAATCCACTGTTCCACTAGGTGCTGGTGGACATTATGCAACAAGAACAAAGGAGTAAATCTCAGTCCTTTGCCCCAATTTGTCTAGGGATTAACCTGAGGAAAAATACCTTAGGTAAGGTTATAACCTTGTAGCATACTTTCCTTCAAGTCCATGCAGGTCCAGTTGTGAATGGGGCATCATGCTGCTGTCTCATCCTTTTCTACATGTGGTGCAGAATGAATCTTCTCACCATTTGTGGTCATAAAAATCCCATCACTCATATTTTGAAAGTAAAGGTCTGAATCCCAGTACTCTGTACTGATTCTACCATTTGGCCATGCATCCTCAAGACCACTGCATTTTTGTGATTGGTGAGTGATCCCTTTACATATAGGGTCACATTCAGATGTAGTGTATCCAGGTGCAGTGCCACTGACTTTTGCTTTCCACAAGTCCAAATTAGGTCGAGAGTCTGTAAAGGGCTTTTGGGAGTCTTCTGGATGAAAGGTGTGCAAGGAAAGTAAAATCATTCTCATCTGATGTTAATTTTTCCCCTTGATCACAGGCATGAGGATGATGTCCAGCACTTCAGGGTGATGAGGGATACAAAGGGCAACTACTACTTATGGACAGAGAAATTCCAGTCACTAAACAAATTGGTGGAATACTACAAGACCTCCTCTATCTCCAGGCAAAAGCAAATCTTCCTGAGAGATGGGAGCCAAGAAGAAAAGGTATACCCAGAGTTTTCAAACCATCCCTCCAAAACCCAAGAGGAGAGAGCCATCTTATGGGATGGGTTTAGTGCTAAAATGTTGCCTTTGGAGCCTTTCAGTAGAATCCCAGTCAGGTCTCTAGATTAGAGGACCTCCCGTCTCAGCCTAGATTTTTGATTGTTTACAACATAAACACATTACGTAACTTAGTGTGATTTGCCTTCTCCATTTACAACAAGCTGAAGACTGCGATAGGAAACACTGCCAATTGGAAATGAGAGGTTTGCCAGAGCTGTTCCCAAGGCCTGGAACTGCAGGATGTGCTGCAGGTCAGCTTTGAGGTGCATCAGAACAGATAAAAGGAGCCAGGTCTAACTATAGGAAAGGGATGGGGTACAGAATAGCTGAAGAAACACTGTTATAATGAGGGCTCAGGGAGAGAACAGGAAGAGAGAATCACAGAGCAGACTGAGTTTATTAGGAGAACTGAGAGAAATTTTGATTTTTCCCCCCTCCTTGGATGAACTCTGGGTGCTGCCATTGCTATAGCTGAAAGTTTGCGGCATGGCATTGAGGAATTGCTGATCTCTTATTAGTTACAGATCAAATCAGGGTATTGTGCAGGAACTGGGGACAGGATGGCAAAAAGGGGGCATCACGTTGTCCCAGAACTCCAGAGATGTGAGCACAGTTTGTGAGTTCAAGGAAGAAGCAGCACAAGATGTTTGTGGAAGAAGAGAAATCCCTGTCTCTCAAATGCACATTTGTTTTTATGCCAGGATAATGAGGGAATGACGCAGCACAGGCTGCTGCCAGCCACTGCACACACAATGCCGAGAGAGAAAACACATGGTAACTACAGTAACTGAAGTGCTGCTTTACCAGGAAACGGACTCTGGTATTAAATTACCAGGATGTGTGGGTAGAGACAAGGCAGAAAATAAATGACCTGTTCACTGTGGCAATACAGTTTGATCAGCTGAATGTGGGGCATTGCTTTCAGTTCCAAAAAGGTGACAGGATGTATTTTTCAAGCTGATAAAGGGTCTTGTGTTGTTCACTCCTTCTAGATCCCTTATCTGGCCTTAAAAAAAAAAAAGGCATTACCAAGATGTAAGGGAGACCACATATAGGAAAGGTAGCTCAGCAGGAGGATGAGAAAGGGGGATGATATTTGTGCCAAGATGTAGCCAGACACACAAAAGATTAGGGGAGAAGTTGCAGTCAGTGGCACTGAAAGTTTGTACAGTGCTTAGCGCCATGGAGTCTTGGGCCACGACAGGGGCTCCCAAGCGCTACAGCGATGATGATGATGATAATCAACAATAAGTAGAGCCAGGTGCTGAGACAAATGAAGCCCAACGCCAGAGGATTCAAAGGAGCTCAGCCGTTTGGGTGTATGTTGGATGCTGAGCTATACTGAAAATACGGCTTCATTGTGGGTGCTGTGCCCTTGAAAGTCTGGGACTCCGCAATTAACCAAATGCCAGGCCTCACACAACCACTCTTATTTATAATCGGAGAACAGGCCGCAGACATACTCTTCTCTTTCAGTAAAGGGGAGCCCAGCCGCACCTGCTTGTTTATTGGAAGGAACACCGGGGCTCGACTCACTCTGTAGTAGGGAACAGAGGCAGGCTTCAAACCCATTCAGGGCCCCAAATCCCCACTTGAACTTCTGAGGGGGAGTGGCTGTGGAGAAGATGCAAAATCTAGGCTCTCCAGTTTCCGGTGGAACAGGAATCCTCTTTGCATAGACCTTAGAGCTAGGGAGAGCAGTGGAAGGTGGAGCTCAGGAGAGGGAAAGAGACAGGGAAACTGATTACTAGGATACAGAGTTATGGGAAGTAGGTCTGGTCTGACCTTCATCACTCTCCTCCCACCCCTAGGGAAGACGTGGTGGAAGCCTAGAACGGGGGGCACCGGAAGGACTCCGCCTGAGTGGAGCAGCTGGAGAAATCCGAGCATCAGTGTCTAAGAGATATGTAGATCACTCACCATCCCAGCAGCAGCAGCAACAGGTATCACTGGGAAAGAGAGATTAGTTGGGCCAAACCTGGGCTAGAGAACACGCTGGCCTCTGCTCACTAGGAGATGGGCTGTTTACCTAATTTTTAAGTGCATCGCCATAACTGCTTTATGACTGTTTCTTCACATTGTGCTATAGCATCAAGGTATGGTGTCAGCATGGTGACATCTGGTGGACTGAAATAAATATGTAAAATTCTATTTTGTCCTCTGAATTTCACAACTCATGGGACAGACCTGCAAAAATCATACTCAACAGGTAGTGACTTTCTAACTGGAGGGCTGGGAACAACAAACCCAGTCTCGCAAGAATGGCCAAGTACAGAGAAATGTTTAGCTTTGGATAAGACTAAAAGTCATGTTGGGAACAAAGAACAACACCTCCCACCCTCATATCTAGGAATGCCTTTCAAGTCTGTAGGGCAAGCCCAAATGTGCAGCCAGTTTCTTTTGCAGTGTGTGGTGATAATGTTTGGCACCATTGTGCACACTAGGGGTGTGTCTAGACTACAGGGTTTTGTCGACAAAAGTGGACTTTTGTCGACAAAACTATACCTGCGTCCACACTACCGCTGAGTTCTGTCGACATAATGTCGACAGAACTCAGCAGTTTTGTCGACGCTGGTAAACCTCATTTTACGAGGCATAACGCCTTCTGTCGACAGAGTTTCTGTCGACAGAAGGTGTTATTGCATGTAAACTGTCCTTTACGTCTACACTACCATGTCGACAAAGCAGCTTGCTTTGTCGACAGAACTCAATGTATGTAGACGCTCTTTGTCGACAGAAGTTTTGTCAACAGTATCTGTCGACAAAACTTCTGTCGACAGAAGCCTGTAGTCTAGACGTACCCTATCTGTTGACAAAACTTCTGTCGACAAAACCCTGTAGTATAGACGTACCCTCTGTGAGGAATAACGCCTTTTGTCAACAGAGTTCTGTCAGCAGAAGGCGTTATTGCATCTATACTGTCCTTTGCGCCTATAGTGCCATGTCGACAAAGCGGCTTGCTTTGTCAACAGAACTGGATGTAGTCTGGATGTAGATGCTCTTTGTCGACAGAAGCTTTGTTGACAGTATGGGTGTGTCTAGACTACAGAGTTTTGTCAACAAAAGTGGACTTTTGTCAACAAAACTATACCTGTGTCTACACTACTGCTGAGTTCTGTCGACATAACGTCGACAGAACTCAGCAGTTTTGTCAACACTGGTAAATCTCATTTTATGAGGCATAACGCCTTCTGTCGACAGAGTTCTGTCGACAAAAGGTGTTATTGCATGTAGGGTTGTGTCTAGACTACAGGGTTTTGTTGACAAAGCAGCTTGCTTTGTCGACAGAACTGAATGTAGTCTAGATGCTCTTTGTCGACAGAAGCTTTGTCGACAGTATCTGTCGACAAAACTTCTGTCGACAAAACCCTGTAGTCTAGACATACCCTAGGAATGGGAAATGGGTTGATTACCACTGGAGAATTGGGTTTCTTTGAGCACATTCCATATGTGCCATATTTCCCTGTTGGGAGTTCCTGGTGAGTGGTCCTTCACTCCTGAGGCTTGGCAAAGATGGTAAAGGTGCATGCAAAATATGGGATGGAGGAAGAGAGAGAGCAGTGCATGGTGCTGCCTTTACAACCATTCCCTGTTAATTTGGGTGGGAAACAGTTTCCATAGGGAAGAGAGGATGCTTCCTGTCTGTAGCAGGAGATGCTTCCACAGTAATGGCCTCATCTGAGGAGAGACTAATCCCACTAGAGAAGGGATCCAAAATGAAGCCACATAGGGTAAGAGTCCCAGTAGAGGAGGGCCAAGGATACTCTGGAGTGGCCAGTTCTATACTTCATCATTCAGGTGCAATGTTACATAGAAAGGGGACTGTTAGCAGAATAATTCAGCTTGTCACAAGATTGGAGCCTGGGCCCTTTGTGACAAATCTGTCAATATGTCATCTACTATATCTCTGAGAAAGTTTATCTGTCTGTGAGTCTCTCTGTATGTTCGTTCAAGAACTCCTCCTAATCAGTAAGAGCTAGGACTGCCAAATTTGGTACGCAGCTTCCTCTTATCATAACTTAAATCAGCATAAGAGCTTGGTTGTGCCAGAAAAATGGTATGTGCCTAGAATAGGATTGCTTATCAGAAAACCATACTGAAGAGAGACAGAATCACCAGGCAAGTGAAAGGGATGGCTGGAGTCCACCCTCTCCCCTTGCTGGGACTACACTATCCTCGAGCCAACCACCCCTTAGGTGGCCTTAATGTTCCACGATTCACACAGGAACATTGCTGGCTATTCCCCTTCTTCAAAGAGCAAGAGGAAAGTGCACAGTTTGCTGCATTCCTCACTCTGGCTGGGGAGCACAGAGGGATAGATGAATCTGGACTTGCCCCAGATGGGGAACATGCACCACTCCCCTAGCTGTGCCACCTGGAGCTGCAGCAGCCATGGAAAGGTGCTTCCCACCTAACCCCAAGATGCTGTGCTGAGAGAGGGCTGGTTCCCAGGGCAGCCTGCATATTGAACCCCTCATCCCAGCCCTACCCCAGAGCAATGATTTATATGAAAAACTAAAATTAATTGAGTTAAGGACCTGGGCAACGGTGAGTAAATAATCTAGTATTTAATACAGAGTAGAAATACTTGCAAGAGAAAAGTATACCAAAAAAATGAATCCTGTGTCTCTAAAGCCAGACTGAGTCTGACTCACTGACACTTCCAGCCAGGGGCAATTGACGTGCAAACAGGGATCCAGTCACACTGACCTTTTAGGCCAACCAAAGCGCAGGTACAGGGCATTTGAAATACTGGGTTTTGAGAAAATAAATTGGGAAGATATAAAGGACAATAGCAATTTACAAAAACCAGAGACTACTGCACTTCCTCCCTTCGCCCCAAGATAAGACGGTTGATCACACATTATATTGCTAAAATGATCCTGTAACATTGGCCGAGCATGCCTGAGAGTTTGATGAATTTTCTCCCACACCTTTCACATCTCTAATGTGTTACAACCTATGCAGGAAGAGGGATGACATGCAATACCTGGCAGTCTGAAAGGGTCAAAGCAGAATGCTTTCTAGACATGTCTGCCTTTCTTCATTCCCAGCACCTAATCCAAGATGTACCCACCTGGGTGGGCTAGTGCTAAGTAGAACACTTGGGCTACGTCTACACTGGCCCCATAAAACGGAATAGTCATGCAAAGCAGGTAAGTCAGAATAGGGAAATCCGCGGGGGATTTAAATATCCCCCGCGGATTTAAATAAACATGTCCGTCGCTTTTTTTCCGGCTTGGGGAAAAGCCGGAAAAAAGCGTCTAGACTGGCGCGATCCTCCGGAATAAAGCCCTTACAAGTAGGAATAAGAGATCCTCCGGAAAAGGGCTTTATTCCGGAGGATCGTGCCA
The DNA here is from genome assembly GCF_049634645.1 of Pelodiscus sinensis. Taxonomy (NCBI): domain Eukaryota; kingdom Metazoa; phylum Chordata; order Testudines; family Trionychidae; genus Pelodiscus; species Pelodiscus sinensis. The sequence goes on along the minus strand of NC_134711.1, from coordinate 90,464,546 downwards.
GTCTAGATGCTTTTTTCCGGCTTTTCCCCAAGCCGGAAAAAAAGCGGCGGACATGTTTATTTAAATCCGCGGGGGATATTTAAATCCCCCGCGGATTTCCCTATTCTGACTTACCTGCTTTGCATGACTATTCCGTTTTATGGGGCCAGTGTAGACGTAGCCCTGGTGTGTTCTCGTACTGTTTTAAATTTGCTTTTCTTTCTTTACTTAATAAATCTCATTTTTAATAGGCCCACTGGAATCTTAGGCCTGCTCTATTCTCTGCACTGCAGGAGCTGCACAAAGGCAGAGGGAAACACCTGGTTCTTTCCTCCCATGGAGACATCGCCAGCTGGCATAGAGACAGCATAGCCAGTGCCTGTGCTACTCCTACTGCCAACCCTGATGAGGGAGTAAGGGGAAGGCAGAAGGAGGCATGACCAACACATACTAATCAGTCCTTGTCTGGCAAATGGTCCTAGACAGTCACAGCCAGTCAATTTAAAGCAACCGTGGGTTTGCTCCAAACTATTTCAGAGGCCAAAATTGCCACTCCCTTCTTCCAGCTCTCCACATTCATCAACACTCAGCAGATACAGGAAATAGCTGAGAACATAAACTATTGCTTAAGACTTTCATATTGATCCAAAGTGAGACAATCTTCAACCTCTAAGAGGTTAATGGTACAAAAAAACAAAACAAAACAAAAAAGAATCCTATGTCACTAAAGCCAGATGGAGTTTGAGTCTCTGACACTTCTAGCCATGGATACTTGACATGCAAAGTCAGATCCACTCACCTTTTAGGCTGACTAAGGTGCCAGCATGATCAAAGGAGCATTTGAAATGCTAAATCCTGAGACCACAGTCTTCACTTCCAGGAAGTGTGAAGATCCACACTGCAGTGGTCAATCTTCTGGGCTACGTCTAGACTATATCCCTTTTTCGGAAAAGGGATGTAAATTAGACGTATCGCAATTGCTAATGAAGCGGGGATTTAAATCTCCCCCGCTGCATTAGCATAAAAATGGCTGCCGCTTTTTTCCCCGCACGGAGCTTTGCCGGAAAAAAGCGCCAGTCTAGACGCTGATCTTGCGGAAAATAAAGCCTTTTCCGAAAGATCCCTTATCCCTTATTTCAAGGGATCTTTCGGAAAAGGCTTTATTTTCCGCAAGATCAGCGTCTAGACTGGCGCTTTTTTCCGGCAAAGCTCCGTGCGGGGAAAAAAGCGGCAGCCATTTTTATGCTAATGCAGCGGGGGAGATTTAAATCCCCGCTTCATTAGCAATTGCGATACGTCTAATTTACATCCCTTTTCCGAAAAAGGGATATAGTCTAGATGTAGCCCTGGAGTTTGATTTAGCAGGTCTAGTAAAGACCCACTAAATTGAATGCTGAGAGCACCGCCATCTATCACTCATCTACACCAGTACTCTTTGATTTGTGAGTAGTAAGGGAAGCCATTGACCTAACACTGTGGAGATGATGCCAAAGGTCGAATTAAGGTACGTTGACTCCAGCTACACAATTAACATAGCTGGAGTTGTGTATCTTAATTTAATCTTCCAGGTTAAGTACAGAAAAGACTTGAGAGAGGAAATGTGGAAGCTATACCCAGGTACCTAGCTTGAGATTCTTGGTCCAAAGGGCATGGACTAAGAGATCCTTCCCTATTAGGTGTGTTGCTTACAGCCCAATGAACACCCGGGGCGGGGGAGGGGAAACCCAATAAATGGATATAAGAAATTACTTGGAGGCATTAGGTGACATATATATTGGCTGGATCCTGAAACTCTGTACTCAGTAACTGTAAACCCCATTCCAGTTTGCACACCTGAGTATATTAATGGCTCTTCTCTTGCACTTCACTTTCTAGCACAGAAGTGGTGGAAGCTTGGATAGGAACGATGTCTGTCATGGCCTCAGAGACTACGGAGAAGGAAGTGCAGCATCCATGTACCGGAGACCCACACAACCATCCCTTCAACAACCACAGGTAGGAGGTTTGCACTATAAGCCTCTCCCTGATTCTTTCTTTCAAGGAAACAATCATAGAGTCTAGGAGATTTACTATTCTGTGGGGAGGACAGGGGAGAAACAGGAACTCCATTGAATTCCATGCTGATGTCATGCTTTCACATCCCAGCATTGCATTTCTTGCTCTTTTTGGTTTGAGCTGTGGTGAAGATTCATAAGAATTGTGCCTGACCTTTCCTATCTCCTCCTTCTCAGCAAATACTATGGGCCCAGGCCTTATATGACTTTGAGGCACTGGAGTGTGATGAGCTAGGATTCCGCAGTGGAGACATCGTAGAAGTCTTGGACAACTCTAACCCCTCTTGGTGGAAAGGGCGCCTGCACGGCAAACTGGGTCTCTTCCCAGCCAACTATGTTACACCAGTGACCCGGTGAATCTGCAGCACTCCAAGATAGTTTGGGATGGAACTGCTCTGGCATGTCAGGGGCAGAGAACATCTTCCATGCAGCCAGAACATATGATGTTTTTATTACAGTAATAATTTATTGGCAGTTTATCCGTTGATTGGTTAATATTAAAGTGACTTCTGGAGAGGAGTAGAGGGTTCTCTCTCCTTTTTATACCCACATGTTAGAGGGAGCAGGAATTCTGGATTGTCCATGTGGTCTTGCTGGATGCTGTCTGCACTGCTGTCATTTTGGCAAAATGTTGCTAGCTCAGACTTTGCTAAATTAGATAAGTCACAAGGGAACCCACCTCAAGCAAAGCAGGTTTTAACTTGTAGGCAGCTTCACCTCCTCCAACATCTGAGTACCACCTTTTGGATCTTACAGCACACTGTTTAGTAGAAGAAGGAATGTGGTCCTGCAGACTGTTGTACAGAATAATTAATGTGGAACCAATATGGAGGAGGGGGGGGAAACCAAGTTCTTTGCAGCTCCTGATAGACCTACCCTCATGCACTCCTGACCATACCACAAATACTCCTGTCTACTGTCTGAGCTGCCTTCCAAGATATCCTGTACTTTCCATTAAACATTCCTGTCGGGGCCTGGCTTTTCAGCCAAACCAATAGTCAACAACTGTGAAAACAGTGGATGTCACCAACAGTCTTGTTTAACTATAATATTGTTAGTAGTATGTTGCTGCCTAAAAGTAAGTACTCCTTCTATATTTTTGGGAACCTGGAATGCCTGTGTTTATAATTTTGAGTTGCTGGGAACATGTATCATCCACCTCTGTCTCTGTGAAACCACACACATACACACTCAAATCCACATATGTGTATTTTCCTGCAAGGGTATTTGATTGTTCAGGGATATCAGAAGTCAGGCAACTATATATGGTAGCACAGTGCTGCTTTTACAAATTGTCCCAATTTCACACCCCTGATTTCTCACCCACCTCATTCATGGCCTCTACTTCCACATGCATAGCTTCCTTGTCACCTCTCCTCAGTAGCCTTCTCACTGGACTCTACTTATCGATAATACTATAATGCCAGAAGCAATCTCTAGTTATTTCAGTCCATTAGAGATGCCTGATTCTAGGCAAGGCTCCTGCTCTACTTATGGGAATGCAATGAATAATGTTGCTATCATAATACAACCTCCTTATATATCTGTTTCCTTTGAACTAAATAAAGTAAATGTACAATACCTTGGAAACAAGTTTAAGAGTAAATTAAAAAACAAAACAAAGGAGAGTTGTAGAAATCACCAGTAAGGTTACACACTTCAAATATACACTTAAAATTATCAAAACCTTGAGCAAAAGCCCTGGGTCACTGCTACTCATGCAAGTTGAAATTTAGCAAGCTGCCTGAACAAAAGAGTTTCATACCATGTTTAAGACCTCAGGAGTCAGCAAGGAACTACAGGTTTCAGTTTATTTGGCAAGAAAGAGAACACAAGTAACAAAACCAAATCAGACTCATCAGTAAAAATGGGCTTGATAAAGGACAGAACCAATGGGAAGAAAAGAAAAGAGGATCCAGGCTGAGTGCCATCCGTTGACATGACATAAATACCATTGTCACAAAATATGTGACGTTTGCTGTTCTTGAGCAGTATGAAACTTTTCAAGAAAGCTTGACAAATATGGCCAGAAGTATTGGTTGCTAGGGGATCAATGAAGCAGAAAATTTTACATGGATCTTCAGTCTCATGTGTAATGAGGGACAGCTAGTCAGTTTAATGGATGCAAGCAGAACTCCACTGTCGTGGGTGCCATGAGAGGGTTGGCGTAGGGGTACAGTGGCTGAGAGGAGCCCAATCACCTCCATAAACAAAGCCAATATTTTCCCACCACACCACAGATGACAGAGTATGGCTGGTCCCAGCCCATCCCCCCAGCCCAGTATGGGACTGGGTGCTGCTGTTTTCTATTTCAGAGCAGCTGTTCCAGGAAAAGGACAATGAGGCCTTGCCCTGGGCAACTGTGAAGGAGACAGCCTAATTATGGAATTTTACTTTTTATCCAAAAGCTTCCAGAGAACTAAGCAGTCCCTGGACTCCCACTGAAAGTTGCCCTGTCCCCTAGTGAAATCTAAAAAAATGCCCCTGAATTTGGTTACCTAGATTTAGGCGGATGAGTTCCAGGAAACAGCAGGACAAGGTGGATGAGGTAATAGCTTTTATAAAGCCAACTTCTGTCGATTAGAGAGACAATCTTTCTCACCAACTGAAGTAGATCCAATAAAATATATTACTTTATCCACCTTAACTGTCCAATATCCTGGGACTGAAATGGCTATAACACTGCCAGAAACTGATGGACATGGTAGCTCCTATTGAGTGAAGTTCAGATGTGGTACAAATAGGTGTATTTTTATTTTCTTCGGTGACTTTGTGCCTGGTTAAATCTGGGCTAGATTTGGCCCTAATAGTTCCACGTGGGCTAGGTTCGGAAACCCTTATCCACGCAATGTCTAGACTGCTAGCTTCTTTTGGAAGAAGCTTTTCTGGAAGAAATCTTCCTAAAAAACTTCTTCCAAAAGAGGGCATCCACACTGCCAAAGTGCATCGAAAAAGCAATCTGCTTTTTCGAAAGATAGCATCCATTCAGTGTGGATGTTATCTCGCATTTAGGCTGTGATTACTACGGAAAGAGTGGCCACCAGGGCATGTGTGCGTTTTCCTCTTTCCTCTTCTTTCGAAAGAACTCCCTCTTCCCTGTCCACACACGCCTTTTCCCAAAAGAGCTCTTTCGGAAAAAGGCTTCTTCCTCGTAGAAAGAGGTTTACCAATGTTGGAAAAACCCCTCTGTTCTTTCAATATTCTTTTTCGAAAGAATGCGTTTGCAGTGTGGACGTAAGTGAAGTTTTTTCGGAAAACAGCCATTTTTCAAAAAAAAATCTCTGTAGTGTAGACATAGCCACAGACTATTTCTCTCTCTTTGAACAGTCCTCTTGGAAACCAATGGGACTGCTTATAGAGTCAGGTGTCCTGTTCAATGAGAGGGTGTCAGAATCTAACCCTAAGTGACTCCACAGCTTCAGGAGGTTCTTTTTAAGACAAGGATAAGATTTGGAAGAAGGTAGGTTGAAGATGAAGAAAGAGAAAAGAACAATGCAGAGGAAGATGGAAGAAGAAAAATCAAAGAGCAACAAAAGTAAAGAAGCAATGTCAGATCTGGAACTCCCTGAAGAAGATAAATGGTTCTTTCAGATTAATCCCCAACATGCTGTAATAGTAGATTAATTGTTATTTACAATTTTTTAAAAAATTTAAAACAGATGATTTTTTTCTCTTTGCTCGGCCTTCTAAAGCTTGTGTAGGTAATGAAGATGTGGTTGCAAACAAATTAGACTGAGGATCATATGCTTAGCACTTAGCGCTTTACATAGCTAAAGCCTCTTTACAAAGTTTAAGTAATTAATACTGGGCAGTAAATTGGAAGCACTCCAGTGTCAAGTTATGGTTTCTTGAGTGAGGGGTTGCTCTCCATGTATTTTTTAAATTGATGTTTCAAGAAGTAATATGTAAAGCAATGAAATCAAAGAGATTATGCACATACTTATGCCTTAGAATCTCATAAGCTGTATCTTCTTGGTGTTTGTCAATATTTTATAAAGCAATAATCCAGAGATACAGTCTAGATGATATCCTACTGTGAAGCTGAAAGGGGGGGGGGAGGAGGGGAAACCCAGTTAAATATTTGATTTAGTATTTTTCACAGGCAAAAATGACAGCATATGAGAAAACAGATTATAAACAAGAACAGGAGTAGTAAGAGTGGAAAGGCAAGTACATTTTTAAAAACAAATCACACTGAGGAAGCTGGACTGCATTTGGAGGGATAACAGGAGTGAAGGTTATTAAGCAGAGCCCAGCTGCGTTCACATTGAGGGCTGAACTAGCTTTTTGTCCTCAATATGGTGAAAATCCATATTTTATTTACAACCTCTCAGAAGCTAATAAAAATGAGTAAACACAAGAAATGAAAAGCTTTAACACAAAAACCAGAACACAGTGTTATGTGCTATAGAGCTGCTATGAGTGTGTATACACACACATAACAGATGCACACACAATATCACACAAGAGACCATAGATGGTTAATGTGATGGGGCACCTGCCCCACGCTGGGCTGTAAGGGGTTAATAGGGCTCTAGGGAGCAGTGCAGGAGGCAGCCAGTCAGAGAAGGGCTGAGAGGAGCAGCCAATCAAGGCCCAGCAGGTCCATATAAGAAGAACTTCAAGGCAGAGCAGCTTCAATCATTCTCTGAAGTTTGAGAAGGGAGAAGTAGTTGCTGCTTTGCAGGCTGAAGGCAGCAAGCACCTCAGAGAGAGCAGTGCATCAGGCAGAGATCAGAGAGCTAAAGACAGCTTATGGTGGGCTGCAGGCTGAGGCCTTGTGGCAAAGGCAAAGAAGGTGTTGGAGCCAAGGGGAAGTGGCCTAGGAGTTGACAGGGACCTAGTGATAAGTGGCAGCCATGTACAGGGTCCTGAATCTGGGACTCAAAGTAGTGGGGGGACTTGGTCCCCCTTGTCTCCACTCACCTCTGAGGGAAATGACTGGACAGAGATGGTAAGTCACTGGACAGAGATGATAGTGTGTGGTACAGCCAGAGAACTGTATCTTGAAGAGGACACCATAGTCCTGGAAGTGACAAGGGTCCTCAAGCAGAAGTGATGTCAGCAAGACATCACCAGAAGAAGGTGCAATAGCAGGTAGAGCTAATCCCCAGGACAGCCAGCAGGAAGCACTGAAGTGGTGAGTCACATACCAGCACAGTTACATTCTGGCAGTTGCTAGGCAAAGGGTGTACAGAGAGACTATTCTCACCATTGTGCCTAGAGATACCTGTCCAGAATGCCAGGACTAACTTCCTAAGTGTAACCTCAAAGGTATACTATGGGATTAAGTGACCAGATCTCCCTTTTTTCCCCCTCAGTATTGCAGCCACGTTGGTCCCAGAATATGAGACAAAGTGGGTGAAGTAATATCTTTTATTGGACCAATTTCTGTTAGTGAGAGGGACAAGATTTCAAACTCAGAGCTCTTCTTCAGGTCTGGAAAATGTACCCAGAGGATATGTCTACACAGCAATCATCTCAGCTGTCTCAAACGTGGAGGGCTCGAGTTATGAGACTGTTTAATTGTGGCGTAGAAGTTCAGGATTGGATGGGAACCTGGGTTCTAGGACCCTCCCCCCTGCTTGTGAAAGGGTTAATTTGCATGAAGAATGAAAGTAGTCACTAAGGCCATGGCTACACTATGAGATTATTTCAAATTTACTAAATTTGACTTCTGGGAATCCGATTTTACAAATCTGAAGTTCCATGTCCTCACTACGGGGAAGAATCGAATGTAGTTCGAGGTGGGCTCCGTTAATATAGACCTGCTACCTTGGAAGCACTCTGGGGAGCTGCGGGAAGCCTCCCTGAGGCCAGTGAATTTGAATTAGCAGCATCGGAGCATCTACACTAATGTTATTTAGGACTTACAAGTTCAAGAATAGCAGTATTCCTCATGGAAAGCAGGACTACAGAGTTCAAATTCTGAGGCCCCTTATTCTGAAATATTGGGGTTGGTAGTGTGGACACATCACTTACAAAATCTGCCTTCGGGGACTAATTTTGGACTAAGGTTCTAGTGAAGACCAGGCCTTATGGAAGCAGAACTGACAGTGGGAAAAGGCTGTGGATTTAGCTGACAACTATAGGCCTGGAGAGAAACATGGAAAATGAGTAAAAATGTGCACATACCTCAATGCAGAAAAGAAATTTAAAACATATTTTATGTTTTCACTGTGCAAACAAAAGCCACTCAGCTGATGTAGTGTGTGCTACTATGAACATGGAAAATTACACAAATGGCAGAAGATTAAGGACACTGGCTGAAAATGCAAACAGAAGAGCAGCCCAGGTAGTCAAGGAATGTCCTAGAAAGGAAGGAAAAAACAAAAAAGTTTATGCACAAAATTAACATTAAAGTAATTTACAAACAATTAGAGATTTATTTTTGTTAGATATTTTCATATTACAATAAGGATCACCACTGGCATAAGCAGGTGCAACTCCACCACTGTGGAGATGTGACCACAGTGAATTTGGTCCTGTAAATGAAAGTGAGGAAAACTTGATGAAGAAAGCTGTTCAGAATGGATGTGTTAGCTGTACAAGTGAAGTCTGTAAATTGTAAGAACATCCTGATTTCATAACTGATGTTCAAATCCCTATTTAAAAAGCACTTCTAAGAAGACTTTCAATGAACCAAAGAAAAATTAAATTAAAAAAAGACAACTGTCTGATTGCTCTAAAGGTCATCCAGCTGATATAGCTTTTATATATGTTCAGTAGTGAAAGTATCAGACCCAGGCAAGCTCTTTGGAACAGGGAATCATGCCACCCTCTCTGCTTGTAAAGTGCCTACACTGTCACTGCTCCAATATTAACAAGTAATTATAAATGGAGAGAATTAGTTCAAGGTAATGGACTGGAAATAAACCTTGGCATGAACTAATATTTTTAGATGTTGCAGCACTGATTAAGCTATACGTTGTTGAATTAGAAGCAGAATATAATTCATCATTTTTGTACATGAAAACTGGATAAAAACACAAATAAAATAACTTTTGTGATAAGCTCCTAGGGACAGAGTCTTCATTGTTGTGAACCTTGTGCAGTCATTTTCACTAGTGAAAAGTTGATATGAAGTGTTGCCTCTTGGTTCTTACAACCACTTTGGACTTGTTAAGAGTGTACTACCATAGGGTGCCATTTTGGTACCAGCTGTTTTCTGGTCACTGATGAATAAAGTCTAATCCACAATGCTATGTCAGTGACTTAGTGAGTAAGACAAATGAAGAACACTACTAAAATTTGAGGGATGTCTTAAAACATTTAGATGAATCAGAAATAACATTGGAAAAGACCAAGGATTTTGCTTAATAAAGCTCTTCACTGAATATAATGCATTTGCAGTAAATGGCAAAACAAAGACCCACACCACATTTCAGCGGTGGATGCTGTGGTGAAAGCTTGTCCATTAAAAAAAAATATGAAAGAGCCACAGTCATTTCTTATACTGTAATTTATATGGAGAAAAAAATATTTCTAGTATGTTCACACTGGTAAATATCCTGGAGAAGCTATCATCAAAGAATGTTATCTAGGAGATAGATCCAATATGCCCAAAAGTTTAATTGCCAGAGGGGTTTTTTTTTATGTCTGTCACCCAGCTAAATAATACGTCTTGCTGTTGATGTGGCTCCTTTTGAGTTAGGTGCAGCTATTATTTGTGTCAATCTGGTCAGGAAGCAAACCAGTGCTAATACATGAAAATCATTAACATCAGCTGGCCAAAATTACAACTAGAACCTCTCATTTGAATGTGCACAATTTTCAGAATGCAGAAGTTTCATAAATACTTATAATACAGAAAATGTACACTCCCACTGAGTTCACACCTCTCTCTCTCTCTCTCTGATTCAGGACAGAAAAAAAAGATATTAGTTACAGCCCCACCAAAGAACTAAGTTGAAGCTACATTAGGAATAAGGCACACTTTTTTTAACAGTGAGGGAAATTAACCATAAGAACAACTTACCAAGAAATATGGTGGATTCTGCATTGCTAGGGTTATTAAATCCAAACTGAATGCATTTCTGAAAGATGCACGCTAGTTCAACCACACTCAGGGTATGTCTACACTACCCTCCTAGTTCGAACTAGCGGGGTAATGTAGGCATACCGCACTTGCAAATGAAGCCCGGGATTTGAATTTCCCGGGCTTCATTTGCATAAGCGGGGAGCCGCCATTTTTAAAACCTCGCTGGTTCGAACCCCGTGCAGCGTGGCTACACGGGGCATGAACTAGGTAGTTCGAACTAGGCTTCCTAGTTCGAACTACTGTTACTCCTCATTTCACGAGGAGTAACGGTAGTTCGAACTAGGAAGCCTAGTTCGAACTACCTAGTTCGTGCCCCGTGTAGCCACACTGCACGGGGTTCGAACCAGCGGGGTTTTAAAAATGGCGGCTCCCCGCTTATGGAAATGAAGCCCGGGAAATTCAAATCCCGGGCTTCATTTGCAAGTGCGGTATGCCTACATTACCCCGCTAGTTCGAACTAGCGGGGTAGTGTAGACATACCCTGAGTGAGGTCCTGTACCCTATGTTATGCAAGAGGTCAGATGAGATGAGCATAATAGTCCCTTTTGACCTTAACATTTTGAATCTGTCTGCAAATGGCAACACTAATAGTACAATATTAAATATCACTCATCGACACAATACTAACGCAGACGCTTGCCTTTAAAGGAACACATTTACATGTGAGTGGCCTCATTTTTCCAAGTGCTGAGTGCATACAACTCTAGATGAAGACATCTCTCAAAAACCGGCCACTTTTATTTAGGTACCTAACTGTGAATTTATGGGCCCAGCTACAGGCACAGCCAGCTTTGAAACAGATGGGTATTATGCCCTGAAGGGACAATAGGCCATATGCTCAGTTAGTGTAAACTGTTGTCACTCTAAGTCAGTGGAGCTATGCTGATTTACACCATCTGAGTAAATCTGGCTTATTTTTTCAGAAAAGCACCATCTAGTTTGATAAGATTTTCAGGTAAAGTAGCAACAAGTCTATGCAGGTTACTCCTCTTATTTGAAATGACAGTGACACTTTATTTAAAGAAGCCTTATACATGCATATAAGAGTGTTTAAATTAACCTGATCCTAAGGACTTTACCCTGCCATTACTCAGGCAAAACTGTCCACACTACCAAAATGCTCATCTAGGCCACTCTCATCTTGTACCTGGACTATTGTTCCCTCCTACTCACTAGAGTTGACTGCTATATCCTTACTCCTTCACATTCATTCAAAATGATGTTGCTAAGATCTTTTCCTGCCTTGGCTGCACTGAGAAAATGCAGCATATTAGAAAACATGAACCTATTTTAACAAATATGATGGTTAACCCAATTTAGCACAGGAATCAGCCATGTTTTAAAATGACTAATTAACCATCACACATTTTTGACACAACTGACTTAGTTCACACTAAAGGCAAAACTGTGTTGAACATCATGTTAGTTAAAATGTCAATAAGATGCATTTTCCTAGTATAGAAAAGGTCTTGCTGGATCATCACTATGACAACATCAGCTCCCTTTGAATCTCTCCACTGGTTCTCCCTTCAGCACTGTATTAAACAAAAGGGCTGTGTCTTCATTGGCATCCCTTTCCGGAAAAGGGATGCTAATGAGACACTTCGGAATTGCAAATCCGCGGGGGATTTAAATATCCCCCGCGGCATTTGCATTTACATGGCTGCCGCTTTTTTCCGGCTCGGGGTTTTTGCCAGAGAAAAGCGCCAGTGTAGACGCGATTTTCTGGAAAATAAGCCCTTTTCCGGAAGATCTCTTATTCCTACTTGAAAGACAGAGCAGTTGCTGGCAGGGATTAAGGAAGGAAGGGAAGGCTGGCCACTGCGACTGTGAAAAATAATTGCCAGGAAGGATAAAGGAGCAAGAAGGTGCTTCTGGATGGCTGCTGTTGACTGAAGCAAGAAGAACCTTCAGTTGCCAGCAGAGAACAGGAGAGAAGAGAAGGAGCATGTAGCTGATTGCTGGGACTGGGACAAGCCATTGATTGCAAGGAATTCAGCCCTATGGTAAGGGTAGAGTGTTTGTGCAGGTGCTGGTGCCATAGGGAAGTGGCCCAGGAAATCATAGCAGTGATGCACTTTAGCTAAATGGATGCAGCAGTCAGATGTTGTTCACAGAATCCCTGCACTGGGACCTGGAGTAGTGGGCAGGTCCAGGTTCCCTCACCAACCACTGGGAAGTAGCATAAGCCCCAAGGAAGGAAGCTGAATCAGGTCCAGAGAAAGGGACTTTTGGATAGTGACACCCCTCCCCCCGTAGGGGAACTAAACTGCTTAGGGGGCCAGCTGGAGCGGGAGAGGTGAAACGTCTCCAGGGAGGAAGCCTGGAAGCCCAGTCCCATGTCAGGGTTGAGGGACCATTTGAAGGCTAATCCAGAAAAGCAGAGAGACTGTTAAAGGCTGAGCCCAGGCAGGGCCACAGAGATGTTCTTATGGACGGGATACTGGGATAGGCCCCTATTGGACTATTTGTCCCATGTTTGTACTACACATATAGATTGTGCATGACTCAGCCAGAGGACTGAGTTGCGGAAGACCTACTGTAATCAGAGAGAGAGTGTAGGCACATGCACTCAACCAGTGGGCACTTGGAAAAGTGGGTGCCACCCTGTTACAGACCTCAAAAGCTCCCTGCATTGAGGCCTGGACCAGGACCCTATTGTGCTTCACATTGTACAAACACGGAACAAAAAAAGAGAATTCCTGACCCAATGGCTTACAAAGTATAAGATAAGAAACTACAGCTGGGTACAGACAGGCAGACGTGAGCAGCACATGGAAATAATGAGTCAATATTCGTCATCATGACAGGCAGTCGTACCAGTGCACCAGCAGCCTAATCCCCCGCCGCCCCAGCTCCTTTGTATAAACTCATTATGCTGTCCTCCTTCAGGACCCTAGTCTAAGATATCCTTGCAGCAGGGAAGTCTACAGAAACCTTACAGTTGACCATGGCAGGGTGTGACTATCCTATCCCTCTTTCTTCCTTTCCTGCAGTCTTGCTCTACCTCCCCTTGCCTTCTCACCTAGCCAGTCACAAATGAAACTAACAAATCTGTACCAGTCATCTCCATCTTCACTAATGGTTCTATTACATCCCTGGGCACAACCCTTCATCTGTTCTTGGGTCAGTTAGATTGTAGGGTAGGAATTGTTCTTTCACTTACGTTTGTAGAGCACTGAGCACTAGGGATGTAAAGGGTTAACCATTACCCAGAAGCATGGCCTTACTGGCATGCTTACCAGGGTAACTGGTTAAACAGCACCTGGCATGGCTGGAGCAGTGGCTGGCCACCCACCAGGCCCAGTTAACCATAATGTTTAAGTGGTTAACGTTTTAACCAGAATTTTACATCCCTACTAAGCACAAAGGGGCCCCAATCTTGATTGGAATCGTTGGGCATCACCAAAATAGAAAAGATCAATAATGTTTGTGGTGGGATGGAGCCCCCATGACCTGAGAACCCTAAGGCTGCACGTTTGGCAGAAATCTCTAACATGGCCCTGATATCAAAGTATATTGTACTTGAAGACCTGGAACCTTGCAGCATCATTCTCCACTCCTAGAAACCCCCAAAGACTCCAGAGAATAAGACAATGCTGACCTACTTAGCATTATGCTACTCACCCTAAAAGAGGAAGTTGTTTGTTCAGGGACTGCAGCCAGTGGGGAAGCCCTTGGGAGAATAGCTCATTTGAGAGCACTGTTGCCTTGGCTCTCTCACCAAGAGAAGTTGGTCCAATAAAGATGTTACCTCACCTTTTTTGTCTAATTTAAAGGTAATTGAATAAAGCATTCCAATTGGTTAGTTGCTTTTTGTGTGCATATGTGCATGCTTTTTGTGTGCATATGTGCATGCTTTTTGTGTGCATATGTGTTTGTGTAAGGCAGGATTTTTCCAACTTTTTCACTAAACCAAGTATTTGGATTAAGCTAGAGCAAAGTAGATCAACCTATGATAATACTGCAAATGCAAAATCCAAATATAGCTACTGTTGAAAATACTGAGATCTTCTAGTAACACCTCCTACCTTCCCTTATAGATATGTCTAGGTCTCCTTACCTCCACAGCCTTAGTATATGTACCTCTGGCCCGCTTCCTTCATACTCCAGCACCCGCATTTATTACTACCTCTCTTGCCTCAGCCTCAGCATCCATATCTTCTATCACATCCTCTGTACATCCCAGCTTTCTTAATCAGCCAGCAGGTTACGCTCTCCGTGCATATGTCTGGGTTGATTGCCCTCTCAGTAACTTGGCTTTTGAAGCTGCTAGGCAGGAGATGCCCTGGTTATGTAGGACAGGAAGGAGGAATGCCCTGTTTTCACTCATCAGTAGGTGGGAGAAATTATCACGTTGCCTTGTAAATATTGGAACAAGACTCCAGTTTTTACACGTTTGTTTTTCTATTCCTTAACTTTACTATTGACACCGATTTTATTCTCAGTCAGCATGCTGATAGTGAACTGCCTTTGAAGGTAAGAAAAAATGCAAAAGCCCCCCTATCTCAAATTGAGCTGGTTGGTTGATATGTGTGTATGTAGTTATGGGGGTTGGGGAAGGATGGTATACAGGAGGTAGAGTACTTGCTTAGGTTTGTGGGTTTGCATTTATCAGGAATGACATAACTTCTGTGCATGTGTTTCCTCAGTTGCAGACTGCAGATAATGGTATTTAATTGTCTACCTTGCAAGGATATTGTGAGGACAAATGAATAAACAATTGCACAGGGGGTTGAAGAAGAAATGCACTACATTAGAGCTAAATGGCATTATTTAATCACCAAGAGACAAGGTGAATATTTAGAATTCCCATGTGAGAGGTTTTATTTGTTTTAATTTCAGTGTTTGATCTGTGGTATCAGGACTGTATTTCCACAGTAGCATGTGTGTTACAAGTGTTTGTGGAGGGCAGGGAGAGGGGTTGAGTTTGTAGCCGGGGCACAGCTACATGTGGGCCTGAGAGGGCTGTGGCCCACTCACTTATTATCCAGGCCCATCCCCACTCCCAGTTCTGCTCTTGCCCCAGCGCTTGCCCCACTCAGCCCAGCTGGTATTCCTGCTGGGATCTCAGATCAGGAGCCTGAGGGTTTGCCCCACTCTGGCACTCCTGCCAGGATCCAGGATGGGGGTGGATTGCCCCATTCTAGCACTCCAGCTGTGGAGAGGAAGTCAGGGTGCAGGGCCTAGCCCTGGTTCCATACCCAGCACGCTTGCTGGGGAGCAGGATTGAGGCATGGGAGCTTGCAAGGCCCTGATCTCCACTCTCCAGGGGGAGTGCCAGAGTAGGGTAAGCCCTGCCCCCTAGTCCCACCCCCGCCCAGCTGGAGCACTGGCGCTGGGCAAGCTGCCGTGCCCCTACCCTTGCACCTGGGAGGGGGCAGCGCAGGTGCGGGGCACACTTCTTCAGCCTCCCCTATTTTTCCAAGGCCCTTGGGCCAGAGTGTCTGTTGCTCCTCCCTCTGCCTATACCACTGATTTGTAGGGGAGAGAAAAGGTGAACATTGAATTTTTAACCTTTCCATCTTCTGACTTTCAAATATTCCGTGTTAGGCTATTCAGGCATGCCTGTAAAGGCCTGTATTTTAAGAGTTTAGGTGTATTCTTACAAGTTTGCTAATTACAGGGATATAAAAACAAAGACTGTGATTTTTATTCTATCTGATAGTCTTGGTACACGTCTCCACTTCCCACGCCAGAGATTGATCTTCTGGCATTTGATTTAGCTGTTCTAGTAAGGACCTGCTAAATCTAATGTGGAGGGTGCCCATACCGGTGTTGGTACTCCTCAATTCGCAAGGAGTAAGGGAAGCCAACAGGAGCATTTGCTCCTGTTGAACTCCCACTGTGAAGACGGCCAAGTTCGGCATAAGATATGTTGACTGCAGCCATGTTTTTACGTAGTTGGAGTTGCATACCATAAGCCGACTTTTCGGGTCTAATATAGACCTGGCCTAAGGCCTTGTTCTTCAGTTAAGGATTTTGGCTAAGAAGCAGGGACATCCATAAACTGGAAAACATACATTAACTTCCTGACACATTCCAACCCAGTTACATTGAAATAAGGCAATTTTGGGCTGTTAGAAAGGTGATCCAATATAAGAACATGTAAGTTTTAATGAAAGCATAAGTTGATAGCTGTATGTCTCGCAAGAACTCACTTATCTATAGTTGGGACTGTGACGTCCTAATTTCTTCACTGTTTTGTTGTTATGCTCCCTCCTCTCTATTGTTTATCTGTATTGTCTCTGATTCTTTGATTGTTTCTGTCAGTTATATAATTTTGCTAGGTGTAAACTAATTAAGATGGTGGGATATAGTTGGTTAGATAATCATGTTAGAATTGGTTAGTTATATTTCTGTAGAATGATTGGTTAATCTATACCTGAAAATATTCCTATATAAATTGGGGGCAAACGGGAAGTAAGCTAGGAACAACGGGAAAAGGAAACTGGAGTCATGCTTGCTGATAGCTAACCCCAAATTAACATGAATTGTTTGAATCTCCAGACTTCGGATATTGCTGTTCTCTGTTCATGTGAGATGGACCAGGAAAGTGGGAGGAAGAAGGGATAAGCCTTCTAATATTCCTAGCGGTAGAGAAGGGAAAGAGTGGAAAAAGAACAATCATAGGGTAATGAAATGAAAAGAAGAATATAGGATAAGGATTGCAAGTTAAATGAACAAAAGCATAAAAACTACAATGGCAAAGGACAAAGGGGAGAATGAAATTCCAGCTGGAAGGGACAGAAGCAGCTAAAGCTGGAGTCTCTTGACATTGAGAGAATTTTTTAGCATTTTGACTGTGCTTTCTCTTCTCTGTGCTATACTATTTGCTTTACCCATCTCCCTTCAACAGTCTCTTAACCTCATTGTCACTCCTCTTATTTTGTCCCTTTTTCCTGTCCCCAGTGCCTGGGACAGGGGCTGAGGAAGCCCTTAGCCACACCCCTTTTGCCCATGCCCCACCCCCACGGGAGCCAAGCCACCACCCTCCAGCACCACAGAGAGGGAAGAGGGCATGCAGCCCCAGCCTTCCCAGCCCTGAAGCATGCGGCCCAAGCTTCCCCACCCTGGAGCATGGGAAGGAAGTAGGGCAC
The DNA here is from genome assembly GCF_049634645.1 of Pelodiscus sinensis. Classification (NCBI taxonomy): domain Eukaryota; kingdom Metazoa; phylum Chordata; order Testudines; family Trionychidae; genus Pelodiscus; species Pelodiscus sinensis. The sequence goes on along the minus strand of NC_134711.1, from coordinate 90,447,372 downwards.
ACGACCCCAGCCCCAGAGCACAAGGAGGCAGGCAGCATGTGGCCCCAGCCTCCTGGCCCCAGAGCACCAGGAGGGCAGGCGGCGTGTGGCCACCCTCCAGCACCATGGGAAGGGAGGAGGGCATGCAGCCCCAGCCTCCCCGGCCCTGGAGCACAAGGAGGGAAGATGCTTGGGGGCAGCAACAGTCCATCCTGACACTCGCCTGCCCATGATACCCATCACCCCGTCTGCCTAGTCTGCGAAGCAGTCTAAGCGTACTATTCTACTTGTTCTGAATTGTTTTGTTCATTCACATACAGATTCTTTGGGGACAGGAACCTGTTCCTTATCTGGCACAGCTGTTCTATAGTTTTGCATGTACCTAAAGCAATAAAGGAAGATTAAAATTCTAAAGGTCATCTTAGGTCCATCATTTGTTTATCTTCAACGCAGAAGTACGCAGAGGTGAACAGGGAAGTGCAGATCATATATCACTGAATATAGGTGAGAGTAGGCAGGGAATCAGCTGAATCAAACTGATTCACCAGAGTAACGTTGATGAATGTTACCTGGAACTGGGCAAATAAACACACCTACATAAACTAGCTCTGTTCCAGTCAGCTGAATCAAACACCAGCATTGCACATTCACCCAGAGCAGCCTGGGGACTCTGTCACCATCTTTTATTGGACCAGCTTCAGTTAGTGAGAGAAATAAGCGTTTGGCTCTCATCAACAAAAGTTGGTCCAATAAAACCTATTACCTTGCTCCCCTTGTTTCTCTAATATCCTGGAACTGACATGGCTACACCGCCCAGAAACTGAGAAAGCCCAATTGTTCAGAATCCCAGGACAGAGAATACATAGAAGATGATTAGTTCCCTTATGCTATTACCTTGTGAGGTGGTGCAGCCATCCGTGTCAGCAGGGGGAAGATAGTGCTGACTGGAGCCCAGGATGTTTGGAAGCTGAACCCAGCAGAAGAGCTACATATTGTAGTGTGACTCAACAAGCCCTGAGAGGAAAGGCTATACCTGGTAAGAATCTGGGCGACTGCAGTAATTTTTTTGTGATTTAAGACTGATTATCTTCACGAGATGTGGACCCTCAAGCCTTTGCTGGAGGGCTGAGTCACCTCTGCACCCCAACAATGCTGGGAGCAGATGGTTCTCCAGGTCAGAGGGGAAACTGAGGCAATGGATGGATGTGAAGTCAGACTCGGTAAATTGCTGCTACGGATCCCAAGTGCATGCTGAATGGCTACTGTGTTTGTTCTGTGTGGAGAGGCAGTCTTCAGAAGCTGTCAATTTGGATCTGTCACAAGCCCCAAAAATGAAAATCATGAGAAATAAGTTGTCTGAAGGATGAAACACTACTTCAGAAATATAGCCTTTCTACACCACATGACATGGCTCCTTCCCCACTCTGGCATAATAAATGCAGAAGTGGGGGCCAGCAAGTGTACCCCAAAGCCTTATCTACTGGGCTTTGGTATAAAACTTTCCCCAAAATCTTAAAAACCTAGAGCTTGGGAATAAAACTTCCGCTGCCACCACCCAAATGTTAATAAAGAAATCAGGGGAAAGATCATTTGGGAAATCTCACCCCTAAAATAAAAATCAGGGCACACAATTAACCACTGCCAGGGTAATAAAAAGAAAAGAAAGAACTTTTATTATTACAACAATATTCCTGTTGCAAGCATAATGACTAGATAGGAAGGTAACAAAATATACTCAGAGAGAAATTCCATGGGCCTAGAACTTAGTTACAAAGAAAAGCCAAAACATCTTTTAAGCAGTGCCAGATCTCAGATCCCATACCCAACCTTTAAAACAATAAAGCCTAAAGAAACTACCTAAACTTTACCCTACTTACAGAAAATGAAGAATGGTGTCCTGGAGAGAGAGAGAGACATGCTTGTCCCTCTCTGTAGCTGCAGAGAACACACCCAGAGAGACGAAAAGGAGAAAGGAAAAAACCCAAATTCCTTTGTCCCAGTTTGAAAGTCCCACCTACATTCCTACTGGTCACCCCACCTGGCTAGGTGTAGTTAACCCCTTAATCCCCAGACTGCTGGCTAACCCTCATAATCATGACACCACACATCAAACACTAAATCAAAACAAATGCAACCTCCCCCACAATATTAAATATTCACCTTGCCTCCTGGTGATTAAATAATGACATTTAGTCTTAGTGTAGTACATTTCTTCTTCAAAACTATGGTCTTGTTGGATCAGTTTGTGAGTGTTAATTGTCACAGCTAAAATGCTCAGATTCCACTGAGTTTGGCACAGTGGAATCTCTCAATCTGATGCATATTTGAACTTCAGCAGCTGAAAAGCTTGGTCCCTAAGGCATGTCACTTTCTTTAAAAAACAAAAAAGACAAGCAACAAATAATCTGTATTAGTTGACATGCAAAGAAAATTTCTGCACAATCACTGGACAAAATCTCTCAAGTTCATTAGCACAGAACTCCAGAGGGATTTTGGTTTTAGAAAAATTTGTAATCCAATCTTTCCAACAGTGCTGACCTAGCCATAAAGTAGCCTATAGCCATAGCCCACTTTTGGGGTTTATGGTCTCATAAGATCTTGGATGCTAAACAGGGTTGAATTGAAAAAGTTCAGAAAGGTAGCCGAATTAGTCTGTGTACAGGATAAACTTAAAAAACAACAAATAATCTGGTAGCATTTTAAAAACTAACAAAACATCTAGAGGGTATCATGAGCTTTCATGGGCACAGAGTTTTGCTTTCTGTGTATAGAACATGGCATTTTATTTACTTAAAATTCTCTTGTTGTTTCTGCTGGGGGAAGTTATCCTGCAACCTATCTACTGTTGTTGTGAACTGTTAAACAGCTGCTACGTCTAGACTGGCATGATTTTCCGCAAATGCTTTTAACAGAAAAGTTTTCCGTTAAAAGCATTTGTGGAAAAGAGCGTCTAGATTGGCACGGACGCTTTTCCGCAAAAGCGCTTTTTGCGGAAAAGTGTCCGTGCCAATCTAGACGCGCTTTTCCACAAAAAAGCCTCTATCGCCATTTTCGCCATCGGGGCTTTTTTGTGCAAAACAAATCTGAGCTGTCTACACTGGCCCTTTTGCGCAAAAACTTTGTGCAAAAGGACTTTTGCCCGAACGGAAGCAGCATAGTATTTCCGCAAGAAGCACTGATTTCAGACAGTAGGAAGTCGGTGTTCTTGCGGAAATTCAAGCGGCCAGTGTAGACAGCTGGCAAGTTTTTCCGCAAAAGAAGCTGCTTTTGCAGAAAAACTTGCCAGTCTAGACACAGTGTATTTCCATCCACATATGGCTGCCTTAAGAGTGCATCAGTGCTGAACTAGAGGTGCTATTGGTGCTACTGCACCTCTAGCTTGCAGTGGCTTCCATTGTTTCCAGTGTGGTTAAACTGCTCTCAGCTCCTATGGCTGACTGTTCCTAATCCTGTAGTATTCCTGTGATGTAGCTTGATGTTTATGAAAGGGGCAACCATCTAAATTAATAAAAACTAGTAGCTCTAACCTTTCAGGCCCTATCCCATGGTTGTGTTGCAGAGCCACTGTAACAGGCTTACAAGAAGACTTGCTGCCTTTTCTGATTTGTTTGTTTCTCTGGCATGACGTGGACTAGCCCCCTAAGGATTCTATTAGTGTTGGCTCAGGAAAGTCATGCAAGTGTAGGGAGGGTCCAAAATCTGTATGGCAGTTGCTATCATATAGGTTGGCCAGCCGATTTCTTGTTTTTCAAGATTCCTTTTTGGCGCTTTCACTTTCAAACTATACAATATGTGTATCATGGGCAAAGTCTCTTGACACTGGTCCAATAAACCTGATATGCTTCTCAAAGCTCAAAAACTTTCATAAAGGTTTTATGCTGAAGACTCAGAAATTTACCTCTCCATCCCAATCCTGTATTTTAGCTTCTCTCTCCAATGTTATCTCTGGAATGAATCTTTTTTCTTTCCTTACAAAACACCCCTGTATCTGGTATTCTTGATATCACCATCCACAGTTTGTTGTCTAGAGTTGTAACCTAACGCTCACTTTTTGACTCCTTTCCCCACCCATCCAGACTATGTCATATTCTTACTGTTTTTTCCTCCAGCATTTTGAGGCTCTGACACTACCTCTTCATCCTGAAAACCAACTTCCACATCATGTGCCCTGATAATCTTCTGTCTTGATTAGGGTTACCAGATGCTTTCAAAAAAATATCGGACACACTTGATCTCAGATCGAGGGAAGGAACCAGCCAGGAGAGAAACAGGGCTGGCTGGGAGGGGGTTGGGAGGAGAGCGGGCCTGGCCAGGGGAGATTGGGAGGGGGGAACCAGCTGGTGGGAAGCAGGGCTGGCCGGGAAGAGGTTGGGGGGAGCAGGGCTGGCTGGGGGAAGCAGCTGGTGGGGAGCAGGGCTGGCCTGGGCAAACGCAGATCTTGGGATGCTGCCAGTCCCGCGTACAGTCCTGGAGGGGCGCACGGGCAAGTCCGGCCCCGGGGATTCCATCCTGCCCCCCTCCTCTCTACTGCATAGTTGCGTACTGCCTGGCTGGTAGACACACTCATGCAGTGTGAGCGTGTCTACCAGCCAGGCAGTATGCAACTACGTACTTATACTCATGATAATAATAAAACTTACTTAATTAGAAAATACCAGACATTTATATGTCCGATATTTTCTCAATTTGTTTCCCGGACAGGAAGCTCAAACACCGGACTGTCTGGTTCAAAACCGAACATCTGACAACCCTAGTCTTGATTTCTACAGCCTTGGCCACTCTGACATCCACATTGCTCCCCCTTCACTCCTACTATTATATATCATTAGTAAAATGATCTTCCTCCCCCATCAGTCTGACCGTATCATTTCCCTCTTAGAATACCTCCATTAACTCCTACTTACTTATCACATAAACCAGGGGTTCTCAAACTTGTGATACCGCGACCCCCCTCTCAGTTGCTCGTGACCCTCTTCTCCATTGCTGCAAGCAGCCTCTCCATTGTTTGCGACCCCCCTCTAATTTGTGATCCCCCTCTAAGTTGCTCACGACCCCCCGGGGGGTCGGGAACCATAGTTTGAGAAAAGCTGACACAAACATTGAACTCCTGGTCCTTGTCTTTGGGGTCCTAGATATATGGTGACCATATTTTCCGAACCAAAAATGGGGACACATGATATAAGGGTCCTACCATCAATCAAATGTTAATCATGCCCCCTGACCCTTTAGGCTCCAACCACCTGCCACAGGAAGTCCCACCCCTGAGGGTAGTACTGCTGGGGTCAAGATGACACAAGTGGAAGTAAAGAGTGTCATATGATTCCTCATAAGCAGTGGATATAGGGCAGGGCAAGTGGGGTGGCCGCCCCACGCCCCGTGCTTCAAGAAGCCCCGCTCATGCGCCGTGTCAAAGGGGGGGCCCTGCAAAATTGTGCTGCCCGGGGCCCCGCAAAATCATCATCTGCCCCTGCTCATAAGTCATGTACTTCAGCCCCCTAATCATTTTTGTTTCCCTCTACTGGACTTTCTCCGGTGTGTCCCCATCCTTTCTGCAATGGGGGGGCCCAGAACTGGATGCATTACTCCAGATGTGGTCTCACTAGTGCCAAATAAATGGAAATAATCACTTCTCTAGATCTGCTGATAATGCCCCCTACTAACACACTCCACTCTTTGCTAAACTGAACCTATCGATCTTCTCCAGTCTCCTACTGTGAGGCATTCATTGCAGGCCCCAAATCATGCTTGTAACCCTTTTCTGCAGTGCTGGTGATATTTTGGGGTGCAATCCAGATTATGTCACTGCCTGCCCTGCCCTCCTGTATGTGGCTGCTCAGAGCCCCCAGAACTCTGCCCACGTCACACAGATGCTTGCATGGAGCAGTTCAGAGCTGAACGCTTTTGTAATGTGGCCCCAAGGCTCTATGTACACTGGTGCCTGCAAGAGGCTGCATTTCTGTGAAGGGCAGAGGGCTTCCAGGCTGTGTCTAGACTACATTCCTCGTGGGATGAGGTTTACCGGGGCTGCCGACAAAGGGCTTTGATGTCGACAGGGGGAACGTCCAGACTAACGTGCGAGCCGACAAACAGCTGATCAGCTGTTTGTCGGCTCAGCGCGGCAGCCATGTAAATGTAAATGAAGCCGCGATCATTTAAATCGCGGCTTCATTTGCCTTTGCTGAACAAACAAATCTACATGCCTCTGCCAACAGAGGCATGTAGTTTAGACGTACCCCCAATGAGGGCTGACTTCACTTCGGGCTCACACTATATACTGTCTGCTGGGGGAGCCCACAGGACATAAGTCCGGCCAGGCTAGTGGCTGGCCAGAGGTTGGTGTCGTGTTGGGCTGATCGCCAGCCAATCCAATGCTGTGTCTTGGCAGCTGTTCGCTGGCTCCCTGCCAATGCCCTACACTTGAAGGGCTCACTGCTCAGACTCCATCTGGCATCCATGGACCGACCAGGCAGCACCAGCCCCAGAGGTGTCTCTCCTGGCTCCTCCCCAGCCCTTACCTGTTTTTTTCCTGTAGAAGCCTTCGGTGTCACAATTGGGGAGCTTTGCCGGAAAAAAGCACCAGTCTAGACGCGGATCTTTCAGAAAATAAAGCCTTTTCCGAAAGATCCCTTATCCCTCTGATAGGGATGCAAATTAGACATATCGCAATTGCAAATGAAGCAATATCATAGGGATAAGGGATCTTTCGGAAAAGGCTTTATTTTCCGAAAGATCCGCGTCTAGACTGGTGCTTTTTTTACGGAAAAGGGAAGCAGTGTAGACACAGCCAATGGATTTAGGAGCTGTAACGGTGTATCTACCCTGAATTAAGGAGCAGGAAGTTGCCCTGGTCCAGCTGGCTGAAAAGGCCCCACCCGCACAGCACTGCTGGGCATGCTCCCAAGGAAGCCATGGTATAAAAGCCCAGGGAGCCACGCAGTGCGAGCTGGCCGCTGGAGGGGAAGGCGCTCAGGCCAGAGCTCCTGAGCAGCCTTTGCAGCAGCCCCCCCTCCGGCAGCCACAGCCACCTTAGCTATAGCAACAGCCTCTGCCACGGCAGCCACAGTCCCAACAACTGCCCCGGCCAGGGAGGCTCTGACTTGCTGAACGATGCCCCGAGAGCTGAGCAGTGTGCTGGGAATGGTAGGAAGTGGCCCAGAGTGGAGGATTGTCATCCAGGAACTCAGCGCATTTCAGCAGGCATCCCTGCTGAGCAGGCAGTGGAATCCTCCACTGCCAACAGGGCCCTGAGCTGGGACTCGGTGGAGTGGGAGGGCCCACGTCCCCCTACCTCCCCACCCCATGGTAACCTCGCTCCTGGGCACTTTGAGAGGTGTCCCTGTGGACTAGGCCTCTAGGCCCTAGTGACCCTGGGTACGTCTACACTACAAAGTTAGTTCGAACTAACTTTCATAGGCGCTACACTAGCGCTCCATTAGTTTGAATTTAATTCGAACTAACAGAGCGCTTAGTTCGAACTAGGTAATCCTCATTCCACGAGGATTAAGCCTAGTTCGAACTAGCTAGTTCGAATTAAGGGCTGTGTAGACCCTTAATTCGAACTAGTGGGAGGCTAGCCCTCCCCAGGATTCCCTGGTGGCCACTCTGGCCAACACCAGGGAAACTCGTCTGCCCCCCTCCCGGCCCCGGACCCCTTAAATGGGCACGGGCTGGCTACGGTGCCCGTGCCAGGTGCAAGCCTGCCAGCACACAGCCAGCAGACCCTGCACCTGGCACGGATCGAGCCACCCACCCGATGCCCCCCAGCCCTCCCCCTCTTCCCGGGACCAGGCTGGCGGCTCCCGGGAGCTTGCCCGGGACCGCAAGAGGCGGGCACCCGCCTGGGCTAGTGCGGACATCGTGAACCTCGTCCATGACCTCCGCACTAGGCACAGGAAAGTGGCCGTCTAGAGCAGGAGAGCTGCCAGCCTGGCCACCCAGGAGCAGGTGTGCATGAAAATCAAGGTGGTCCACTGAGACCCCCGACCCTGAGCCCTGAGCTTACAATGGCCGTCCGGGGTCAGACCAAAGGTCCATCTAGCCCAGTAGCCTGTCTGCCGACAGCGGCCAACCCTAGGGACCCTGGAGGGGATGGACCGAAGACAGTGACCAAGCCATTTGTCTCGTGCCATCCCTCTCCAGCCTTCCACAAACCTTGGGCAGGGACACCACTCCTACCCCCTGGCTAATAGCACTCCATGGACCCAACCTCCATGACTTGATCTCACTTCCCTTTAAACTCTGTTCCAGTTCTAGCCTTCACAGCCTCCTGCAGCAATGAGTTCCACAGGTTGACTCTTTGCTTTGTGAAGAACAACTTTCTGTTACTAGTTTGAAGCCTGCTAACCATTCCTTTACTTTGGTGTCCTCTAGTCCTTCTTTATGGAAACTAATGAAGAACTTTTCTGTATGCACCCTCTCCACCCAACTCCTGCTTTTAGAGACCTCTCTTCTGTCCCCCTTCCGTCTCCTCTTTTCTAAGCTGAAAAGTCCCAGTCTCTTTAGCCTCTCTTCATATGGGACCTGTTCCCAACCCCTGATCATTGTAGTTGCCCTCCCCTCTCCCAGCTTCTCTCTTCCCCTCTCCCACCTCCTTTTCCCAGTCTCCCTCAGTTTTGTTCAATAAAGACAGATTCCATTTTGGAAGACACGTTATCTTTATTTTGTACATCAAGAAGAGGGGCTAGGGAAGGGTAAGTGGAAGGAGGTGAGGGAGGAATGGGGTACGCGCCCCCGATGGGGAGGACTGGGCTGGCTCTGTGGGCTTCTGGGGGTGGAAACTCTCCTGCAGCCCCCTAATTGCCCCCTCCCCAGATGGCAGCCTACGGCAAGTGCAGCCGGTCTGATGGCCAAGTGTTGTGATGTGCCCAGTGTGGGTACTCCGGGCAATCCAAGCCAGGACTGCTTTGCAAGCGGGGCACCCCTGAGAACTGTCTGTCCGGGGTGGGGGTCGGGACCCTTTAAGCACAGCCCTCGGCTAGCCTGAGACAGCATCTCCACGCTCTAAGTCCTCTTCTGATGCCCTGCCGGCACTGCTTCCGGCCATCCTTAACCTCTGATCAGGATCCACTTAATGTGGACGCGCTAGTTCGAATTAGCAAAACGCTAGTTCGAACTAGTGCTGTAGTGTAGACATACCCCCTGAGGGTATGTCTACACTACCCCGCTAGTTCGAACTAGCGGGGTAATGTATGCATACCGCACTTGCTAATGAAGCCCGGGATTTGAATTTCCCGGGCTTCATTAGCATAAGCGGGGAGCCGCCATTTTTAAATCCCCGCTGCTTCGAACCCCGTGTAGCGCGGCTACACGGGGCTCGAACTAGGTAGTTCGGACTAGGGTCCTATTCCGAACTACCGGTACTCCTCGTGAAACGAGGTGTACCGGTAGTTCGGAATAGGCACCCTAGTCCGAACTACCTAGTTCGAGCCCCGTGTAGCCGCGCTACACGGGGTTCGAAGCAGCGGGGATTTAAAAATGGCGGCTCCCCGCTTATGCTAATGAAGCCCGGGAAATTCAAATCCCGGGCTTCATTAGCAAGTGCGGTATGCATACATTACCCCGCTAGTTCGAACTAGCGGGGTAGTGTAGACATACCCTGAGAGAGGGGACTGCACTTTGGGACTAAGCCTGCAGGGCTGTGTATATATATACCTGATAGAGGAGACTGAGGTTTGAACTGGGCCGGAAGACTATATGTACCCTGAAAGGGGGACATTCATTATAAACTGAGTCTATGAGATGGGTTGGCCCTGAAAAAAGGGAGCCCTAACCCAGACTTTGGGGATTTCTAGACCGTGGAAGGGGCTTGCCCCTCGACAGTGGCCTAAATATCAATTTAAAACCTGATTTAGGTACTTAAGGGTCTAAATCCTATCACCTGTCAATGGGATTTTGGCATCTAAATACCTCAATCGTTTTATAAGATAAGCTTAAGACCCCTAAATTAGTTAGTTGCCACACTGAGCACAGTAATGCCTAAATATATATATATATATTTTCATCTGGGCCTACATGGCTTGCCCAAGGTCACTCAGGATGTCTTTTACAGAGCTGGGAATTAATACAATTCCTGAATCCTTGATCAGTGCCTCAGGAGAGATCCACTCTTCTACTGCCTACATAGGAATGGCCAAACAAGTGACCAGGAAGCCCTGCTTCAGCCTTGTGCCTCACCGGGCACTTGTACAACTATTTGCCTTCTACATGGGGCGGGGGAGGGGCGGGCAGCTGAGGGAAAGAGCAGGGTACCTTATTGTGTTCTCCTGATCCTTGTATGGGAATATTCCATCTTGGGAACAACTGAGGAAATAGGCTTGGGATCCTTTATTTTTGTTGTTTTTCCCTGCACAAGACCTCCCTACCCATTTGCTCTTTGCAGTGCAGCATTAGCAAAGGACGTGAATGGGAAGCCTTATTTTCCCTTGGGCCATGAAGGCAAGAGACATGTAGATAAAGGTGGCTGTGACTCAGCTGAAGTAGTTCTCTAAGGGTACACCTACACTGCAACACTATTTCAAAATAACTAGTGCTATTCTGAAATAACTTCATCTGTGTCTACACAGCAGATAGTTATTTTGAAATAGCGTCAAAATGCTGTCAAGCTGGAGGACTTTTTACTCCGACTCCTGTAACCCTCTCTAATAAACCATCTTGTTAGTCTTTAAAGTGCTACATTGTCCTGCATTTTGCTTCAACTACCCCAGACTAACACGGCTACATTTCTATCACTATTCTACATGCAAGGCACTACATTTAGCCGTTTGGAATGGAAATCCATCAACCATATGAAGAAACTCGCACAGATACAGACAGACATCATCTTTCTATCCAAGTGCAAGAAAATGGACATCGTACCCAAAGGACTGAAAGTGAACAATCCACTAAGATCAACGTACTTCACTGACTACAGTGAAAGACTCTGCCTCACACTATCCAAGAAATTAAGAAACCACCTGATAAGTATTTTATACAAGAAACAGAAAACCATCAAGAATGACATTTCTAACTTAGATCGTCTCATCTCAAGACAAACATCCACACCGACTGACACCTTGCAAGACTTTTGTTCCACCAGACAAGAAATCTACTATACACACTTCTATTCCCTACAACAAAGAAAAGACAATAAATTTTCTAACCTGCTCCATACCACTGGCTACAACAGCAACTGCCTCAACCCACCGGATAATATTGTTAACCTCTCCAGCTACAAACTCAATCCAGCAGAAGAGTCTGTCTTGTCCCGGGGTCTCTCTTTCTGCCCCACGTCCCCCACAAACTGGATACAATTTTGTGGTGACCTTGAGGCTTTTTTTCGCCGCCTCTGTCTCCGAGAATATTTCCAAACCACCACTGAACATCAATCTGACCTACCAGATCCCCCCTACCAACACCAAAGGAAAAATAATTCTATATGGACTCCCCCTGACGGTCGGAATTACAATCTGGATTTCTATATACACAGCTTCCGCAACAACGCACAGACTGACATTATTCGCAAACGACAACAAGCGACACACAATCTTAGCCGCGCTGAACACCATGCCATCCAGAGTCTCAAAAACAACGTGGACATTGTAATCAAACCAGCTGACAAAGGGGGTGCTGCGGTCATTATGAATAAGGCCGACTATAACCAGGAGGCAACCAGACAACTCTCGAACACCACATTTTACAAACCTCTCCCCTCTGATCCCACCTTGGACTACCAAAAGAAACTACACTGTCTCCTTAAAAGCCTCCCCACAGCTACTCGGGAACAAATCCTCACAGAATCACCTTCTGACCCCCGACCAGGATTGTTCTATCTACTTCCCAAGATCCATAAACCTGGGCACCCCGGACGTCCCATCATCTCTGGTATTGGCACGCTCACTACTGGTCTATCCAGCTATGTAGACACTCTTCTCAAACCCTTCGTAACCAATACCCCCAGCTATCTCCGAGACACTACTGACTTCCTAAGGAAACTACAAAACATCGATAACCTCCCCAATAATACCATCCTTGCCACCATGGATGTAGAAGCTCTATATACCAACATCCCACATGAAGACGGATTACAAGCAATTAGAAACACTATCCCAGAGGACACTACTGCCAACCTGATAGCAGACCTATGTAACTTTGTTCTCACCCACAATTATTTCCGGTTTGAGAACAACTTATACCTCCAGATCAGCGGCACAGCCATGGGTACACGCATGGCCCCACAGTATGCTAACATCTTTATGGCTGACCTAGAACAACGTTTCCTCAACTCCCGTCCCCTTTCACCCCTCCTCTACCTACGGTACATCGATGACATCTTTATGATCTGGACGCATGGCCAAAAAACACTGGAGATATTCCACAGAGATTTCAACAACCTACACCCCACCATCAACCTCAGCCTGGACCATTCTACACGAGAGATCCACTTTCTGGACACCACCGTACAAATCAACAATGGAAAATTAGACATCACTCTCTACAGAAAACCCACTGACTCATACAGTTACCTACATGCATCCAGCTCCCATCCAGAACACACCACACGATCCATCGTCTATAGCCAAGCCCTTCGATACAACCGCATCTGCTCTAACCCCACTGACAGAGACCAGAAGCTTCAGGATCTCTACCAAGCATTTATAAATCTCAACTACCCACCCAGAGAAACAAAAAAGCAAATTGAAAGAGCCAGACGAATACCTAGAAACCATCTACTCCAAGACAGACCCAAGAAAACCAACAATAGAACACCACTTGTCATCACCTACAACCCCCAACTTAAACCTGTCCAACACATTATCAATAAACTACAGCCTATATTGGAACAGGATACCATACTCAAAGAGGCTCTGGGAGACAGACCCATAGTCTCCTATAGACAACCACCTAACCTCAAGATGATTCTTACCAACCACCACAGGACATACCACACTAATACCAACCCTGGTACCTTCCCTTGCAACAAACCCCGTTGCCAGCTTTGTCCACATATTCATTCTGCTGATACCATTATTGGACCTAACCAAGTGAGTTATAAGATCAAGAACACATATTCCTGCACATCCAGAAATATAATCTACGCTATCATGTGCCGAAAGTGTCCGTCTGCTATGTACATTGGACAAACATCTCAGACACTTCGCCAAAGGATTAATGCCCACAAAACAGATATCAGACAAGATCACAAAGAGAAAACAGTTTCTTGCCACTTTAACCAGAAAGGACACTCTCTAAATGACTTAGCCACCTGCATTCTGCTACAAAGACCTTTTACATCTGCACTTGAAAGGGAATCCTCTGAACTGTCATTCATGTTAAAATTCGACACTTACCAACAAGGACTTAACAAGTCTTTGAACTTTCTCACCCATTACCAAGACAGTTTCCCCAATTATCACCTGTAATACCATTAACTCACAAACATCCCACTCTCCCTACCTTTAATATCAGCAATTCACAGACACTTACCTTCCTTCCTCCCCCTTCCCACCCCCCCGCATCCCCCTTCTGTTCTGCAATGTGATTTGTCCTTTTCATATTTGTTCATTTTTTTTAAATTGTATCCTTTGGTATATATGGTTGTGACTACTTTCTTCCACTATTTGATCTGAGGAAGTGGGTCTGGCCCACGAAAGCTCATCATCTAATAAACCATCTTGTTAGTCTTTAAAGTGCTACATTGTCCTGCATTTTGCTTCAACTACCCCAGACTAACACGGCTACATTTCTATCACTACTGAACAAGGAGTAAGGGAAGTCAGAGGAAGAGTGCTCTATGTTGAAATAAGTGCTGTGTAAATGCTCCCTATTTTGAAATAAGATGACGTAGTTCAATTTGCATAGCTTATTTCAAGTTAAGCCCTGCCCTGTAGATACACCCTGGTTGTGTCTAGACTGGCAAGTTTTTCTGAAAAATCAGCTGCTTTTGTGGAAAAACTTGCCAGCTTTCTACACTGGCCGCTTGAATTTCTGCAAGAACACTGACTTCCTACTGTCTGAAATCAGTGCTTCTTGCGGAAATACTATGCTGCTTCCATTCGGGCAAAAGTCCTTTTGCGCAAAAGGGCCAATGTAGACAGCTCAGATTTGTTTTGTGCAAAAAAGCCTGGATCGCGAAAATGGCAATCGGGACTTTTTTGCGGAAAAGAGCGTCTAGATTGGCACGGACGCTTTTCCACAAAAAGTGCTTTTGCGGAAAAGCGTCCATGCCAATCTAGATGCTCTTTTCCGCAAATGCTTTTAACGGAAAACTTTTCCGTTAAAAGCATTTGTGGAAAATCATGCCAGTCTAGATGTAGCCTCCAAGTCAGCACTCAGGTTTTCTCCCTGAGGTTGTGCAGTATGGCAGGCAGAGGTTTTCACAGCACTTCTCCCTCCTGTTCAAAATCTTTCAGGTTGCTGCGGAAGGCTTTCATTGCCTAGAGCTCTCAGGATGCTGGAAGGAGAGTGGTGAAGCAAGCTAGGTGCTTTTTTACTCTCACCTTGAAACCACCTTGTTTAAAATTTTTGTCCTAGCTCTGCCACTTTGCCCTGAACTTGGATACAACTATAATGCAACTTGATGATCCCATGACTGTGGTGAATTTCATGCTGGCTTTGCAGCCCTTTCAAATTGAAATCATTATTTTCAGGACAAGTATAGTGTAGTCAGTTGCATATGTAAGATTCCTTCTCCTGATCTAGTCTTTGAATCCCAACCCTGCCCTGGAGAGCACAGTGAAAAGGAAGAGCAGTCTCTATTGCCTATTCAGCCCTTGGGGTCTCTGAGACTAACAACAGGCAGAGTGTTTATGGTGATGCAGGCACCTACTTGCCTACTGGGAACTGAATTGACAGTCTCTCCATTCTCAAAACTCAGACTAGGGAGCTGCTGACAGATGGTAATAACTTTAGAAGCCTGGATAGATACCTAGAGATGAAAATTTCCATACTGCATCCCTAAGCCCTTGAGTCATCCACTTTTCTTAACTTAATCTATACCAAAAGTTTAATCTTGGACACTGATTATCATTGTTGGAGGTGGAGAAAAAAATAGACATTTTAAAAAAGAGAAGGCAGCAAATGAGGATTACATAGACAGAAGCAAGCACCAAAGTCTTATTACTAGAATTTGTGACATAAATTGCTATAAGGAAAAACCACTGGGAAATTTATCTAATAATATATCATGAGATAGGCTATTTAGGGACTGAAATTACAGAGGGACTGGCAAGGAAGATGTATGCTATGGGCAAACACAATTACAATTAATGCTAAATATAAGGTGTCATATTTTGAACTAATACATAACCTGCATTACACTGCAGAAAAGTGAAGCAATTAAGCTTGAGCAACAAGACCAGATGTGGGAGGTGTTTGAAGGAGATTTAAAGCAATATAATGGGAATTGAGGGAGAAGGCAATGTGTCCCTGTAAGGTTAGCTTATTGACCATGGAAAAAAAACATTTTGGAACCAGGCCAGGAATATAAACTAGAGCTAAATGTAGGCTTGGCTGGGAGGAGTTTCCCAAATCTACGGCACTAAACCCTACTTATCATGTTAATAAATCTTGCCTACCGTGAGTTGCTTCATGCATATGTAGCTAAGTAGCAAACCACCCAGAAGAGTTCTCTCAAGTAAGATTCAGAAAGCAGTTCTTGTAGCTCTGCTTGGATTTGCAGTCTTACTAGCCCAATTCAAAATGAGGCTTTTCTCTCTCCACGCCCCTCCCTCCTTCTGAGCCAGCAGTAGGACCAGAAAGGAGAACATGAGCTGAGATAGCAGGAATATAAGTGCACAGGATATAAGTAGGTACGCGAGCGCAGTTAGCAAAATTATCCTATCTCGGAAAACCATTGTTATTGTGATAATCTTGCAAGCCACTGAGATGAAGGAGGGCCAGACATGTGGCCCACTCACTAGCTAGAGTTGCCCATTGCTGCTAGGATTGCCAGATGGTTTAACCAAAAACACCGAATGATCACACACACACACACCCCAGGGAAAAAATTCTGTTGAGAGAAAAAAAGGGGGGGAGGGAGACCAAAGTTGTTGAAAAACAACAGCATTCAAACAGCATGGCCCCTTTAAGAAAAGTCTTTAGGCTTTTTGCTGGTGGCTATCTTGTTTTCTTGATCGGAGCCAGAAGGCAGCTTCCTTGCAGAACCAGGTAAACGGGCCCAGTTGCTGAGTGTGTGTAGGGTTGCCAGGTATCCGGTATTTTCGCCTTCTGGCAGGGAAGAAAAATCAGAAAATACCGGACATTTTAGGTGTCCGGTATTTTCTGAAGTTTTTTTTTCCAGACAGGAGGTGAAAATACTGGACTATCTGGGTCAATACAGGACACCTGGTAACCCTAATTGCTGCTCTATACCTTACTGCAGTCACAGGGGCTGCATCTAGATTGGCATGATTTTCCGGAAATGCTTTTAACGGAAAAGTTTTCCGTTAAAAGAATTTTCGGAACAGAGTGTCTAGATTGGCATGGACGCTTTTCCGCAAAAGCCCTAACCCTAAAGCACTTTTTGCAGAAAAGCGTCCATGCCAATCTAGACGTGCTTTTCCGCAAAAAAGCCCTGATCGTCATTTTTGCGATCGGAGCTTTTTTGCGGAAAACAAATCTGAGCTGTCTCCACTGGCCCTTTTGCGCAAAAGCTTTGCGCAAAAGGGACTTTTGCCTGAACGGGAGCAGAATAGTATTTCCACAAGAAGCACTGATTTCTTACAGTAGGAAGTCAGTGCTTTTGCGGAAATTCAAGCGGCCAGTGTAAACAGCTGGCAAGTTTTTCCGGAAAAGCGGCTGATTTTCTGGAAAAACTGGCCAGTCTAGATACAGCCAGGGTGTGATAGCAGCCCAAGCAAATACATGTGAACTAGCTAAACTAAACCCAGCTTTGTTACTGGAACAGAGAAGCTGTGCCAACACCAGTGTCAGTGCAGGATGTCTAAACTTGCCAGGAACCCTGGGTAATCACTTGTGAGGCTAGTTCACACTGCCATGAGCTCAGTGGCACTGTTCGAGGACCTGACCTAGTTACAGTTAGTCAGGCATGTCAGGTCTAACTGCAATCTCACACCCTGTCAATGCAATATAGGTATGTGACAGAAGAGGGGAGTTGGGCTCTGTGTCCCTTTCATTCAATCCTTAGCCTTTTTTGTTGTCTGCTTCATTTACAACAGTAAAAGTAGTTTGCATGCTGTGGCCATCCAATCTGCTAGCAACTGGGCTGAAAAGTCAAAAAGTCAGTGCTCGTAACTTATTTGAACTAAGTTTATTGTGGATAGGAAATGTTGGAAGGTTCTCACACCTTTTTTTTCATCCCCTGGCCCCAAAGCTTACTTTACCAAATGATCCCCCACACAGTATATTTTTAGTGTGCTACCTGATGGCTAAAGCTTTCCTCACAGTGAAATCTTTAGCACCTCTAATGTTTACAAACTGGATGGCAGAAAAAGGGGCTTTGAAAATCAAGTAAAGCAGAATATATCTACTGCATACAGTAATTACTCATTTAATATGTACCCGTTTAACACGTTTTCGCAATAGCACGATTTTTTTTTAGGGAATGTTTTTCTAATAACACCACCGTCCCCAAAATAACACGAAAATAATCAAGTGGTGAACTACTGCATGTGGTGGTATAAGTTGGTGAAAAGAGTGGCAAGACGCATGAGAGGATGAATACACGTGGTCACAGCACTCCTCCTCTCACTCACATGTTTATCTTTGTGTTTTAACAAACCGTGGTGACTTGTGTTGCTAGTTATCTTGTGTTGCTTGATATCTAATGTTGACGTTGATGACCGAGCACCAACAAAAATTGATTTTGCCACCACCACCTGAAATGCAACCCCCACCTTTTCCATTATTGTTAATGGGAAAATTGACCCTGCATAGCACGTTTTCGCTTAGCACGAACATTTTCAGAAACGCAACTATAGTGTTAAATGAGAAATTACTGTATTTGAGAGAGTTTGTCTATATGTGTGTCTGTCTGTTCAAGAACTCCTCTTAAACGGTAAGAGTCAGGATCACCAAATTTGTTATACAGCTTCTCTTATCATAACTTAAAGCAAGGTCAGGGTTTGGTGGCCCCAGGAAAATGGGATGTGCCTGGAATGGGATTGCTTCACAAAAACCATACAGAAAAGAGACAGAATCAATAAACAGGTAAAAGAGACAGGCTATGGGCACATCTCTCCCCCATCCAGGACTGTCATAGCCGTACACCAGCACTCTTGGGGGGAGAGGGGAGGGCTGAAGCTCCCCACATCAATTCACATAGGAACATTGCTGGCCGTTCCCCTTCATCAGGGAATGAGGGGAAAGTACACAGTTTGCGGTATTCCTCACTTTGGACAAGGAGCACAGAGAGCTAGTGAACCTGCCCTGCCCTGCCCTGCCCTGCCCTGCTGGGGGATATGCATCCCTCCCCTGACTGGGCCCACTAGAGCTGCAGTGGCCATAAAAAGATGCTTCTCACCTGACCCCAAGCTGCTGCAGAGAGAGAGGGCTGGTATAGTCCCCTGGCAGCCTGCGTACTGAATCTTTCATCCCCAGCTCTACCCCATAGCAATGATTCAAACGAAGCAGGTACATTTTCATTTTATTTAACAAAAAAATGAATTAAGGACCTGAGCAATGTCAGGTAAATCTTCTAGTAAACCATAAGATGAAATTGTGAATTTACTCTTGCTTTCATGTGGGACCCTTATCTGAATATAGAGGATTAGCTTGTGCATGAATAAAGAGATTTCATATAGCCATATACAAAATGGCAAATTTGGTGGCAGACTGGTACAGAAAAAGAAAATAACCTGCTGGGAAATTAACTCTAAAAAAGAACATGAGCAGCAGAAGAGTTCTTCTCTGTAGTGCTATTTCAAAATGTTAAGTGATTTCATGCTAGCAAAAGGTACCAACTTCTAGACTGGAATAATAAAAGCTTCTATTTCCCTAGTAGGAAGGTACAGCACAGGCAGGGGCATAGCAAGCAGCCCTTCCCAAAACTGGAATTCTCAAGCTCTCAACTCAGTTGTAATATATCATTTCTGGAGAATGTTCAGCATCCATTGCTCCAGTCATGCAGGTGCTGAACTTCATGCAAGCAATCCCATGGACGTTAATGGGACTAATTATCTGCATAACTGTCTGCATAAGAAGCCCATGATTGTTTCACTGTTAGCTTGTCCTCACCACTATTTGTTTGTCCATCTCTACCTGCAAGGATAAGGCCTTTCCCTGTAACCATATTATAAAGCCTAAAGCCCTTGTCTGCAGCCATATTAGGAGAACAATAGCCATTAGCTAAGAAGAAGGAAGTCACATCCTCATATTCCATCTAAATTATATTAAAACATTGTAATATCAGGCTGTTAAGGAGATCCTGTCCTAATAGCACTCACGATCACATAAAAAGCAGATCTTAAGGTGGTTAAAGAAAACTCAGTTTGATAGCATTCTGTCTGGCAAGCAATCACTTATCAATAGTTGTGATTGTTTTTTTGTTTTGTCCTTATAGTCCCCATTTCTGTACAGTATTGTTTGTCTGGATGATCTCTGGCTCTTTTATGGTTTGTCTGTTACATAATTAATGTTGCAGGGTGTAAATCAATTAACTTGGTGTGTGTGATGTGGTGCACCAGACCCAGAAGCCTCCTTCGTGTCCCAGGAAAAGGTAATAGAGTGGTCCTCCAGGTAGGCTAGAGTGGCTGAAGGAAACGGGCCAATCAAGAACGAGGAAGGCCCATAAAAGAGCTGCAAAGTAAAGTAGCAGTTAGTTGCAATATGGAGCTCAAGGGGTGTAGATTGGGTGATGGCATGGAGCAACAAAAAAAAGCAGAAGCACTAGCACTGTAAATGACTGGTAGGCTATGCTGGAACTTTGGAGTCAAAGCTCTAAGGTAAGGGTGAAGATGCTGCTTCTAGGAGGGGAAGCCATAGGGCCACCACTCTTTTTCAGAGTGGTGAACAGATTCAGAGAAACATTAGAGGGCACGGAGATGGGCCCCTGTTAGATGTGTAGGGGTTTTTTGATTGTACACAGGGGCTACGTCTAGACTGGCATGATTTTCCGCAAATGCTTTTAACGGAAAAGTTTTCCGTTAAAAGCATTTTTGGAACAGCGCATCTAGATTGGCATGGACGCTTTTCCGCAAAAGCACTTTTTGCGGAAAAGCGTCAGTGCCAATCTAGACATGCTTTTCTGCAAAAAAGCCCCAATCGCCATTTTCGTGATCGGGGCTTTTTTGTGGAAAACAAATCTGAGCTGTCTACACTGGCCCTTTTGCGCAAAAGCTTTGCGCAAAAGGGACTTTTGCCTGAACGGGAGCAGAATAGTATTTCCATAAGAAGCACTGATTTCTTACAGTAGGAAATCTTACATGAGATTGTCAGTGCTTGTGCAGAAATTCAAGCGGCCAGTGTAGACAGCTGGCAAGTTTTTCCAGAAAAGTGGCTGGTTTTCCGGAAAAACTGGCCAGTTTAGACACAGCCAAGGTGTGTGACTTGGCCAGAGGTGATGAAGAGGGTGCAAGCACATTCACTGGGGCCAAAGGGGGTGGTCATGAGCGGTGAGTGCCCCACTGTAATGGGGCATAGGACTAATTAGAGAATTTTGTTCCAAAATGCTAGGATGGGTTTGTAAAACTTGAGTAAAATGATTGGTTAAGAAGGTATAGTTAAGCAAAACTGGAGTCCAAAAGGAAGCTTTTTGGGGGAACCAACTCTAGGACATAGCCCCAAGATCAGTGTGGCCAGATTTCGACACACTCACAATGACAGTGCCAGAACTGGCGATCCCCCAGATGACCTGATCCTCCTGATTGGCTAGGAAGAAAAGCTCCACTGCCTTATTGGGAGTAGTGAGTACTGTAGGCTTAGCATATGCATCATTTTGAGGGATAACAGTAATATCCTACTTAACCTCTAGTTATTTACCAGTGAAAGAAGCTTACACTGTTATCTTTTGCAGGTTTACTGTCTCTTTAAGTCCTGAGTCCACAGGAAATGGCTGTTTACCCTTCTGTGAGCTCTGGACTCCATTCCTCCAAGATCTGGATGAAGTTAGGTGCCTTTTGCCGGAATCCCTAGGAACTGGGAAAGGGTGAGGTGCCTACATCAATTGGGTTATGCTTTGAGCCCTAGGAACTAAGTAGAGGTGGGATGAGCTAGCGTGTGTAAGCAACAAACTTAAGGTAAAGTTGGGTTCCTTGGATTGTGTGTAACAAATAATTTTGTGCACATAACACAACAGTTTTCCCATCTGAGTAGTTAGTTCTTTGGGGAAAGACTCTTCAGTGTGCGTGTGTACCAGGGATGTGACTGGCTAACTGGTAAGCATCACTTAGAAAGGGTAATGCTTATCATTTTTGGTTTACTGGTGGCCTAACTGGGCTGAACAGCCCCCTTCCTGATGCAGGTGGAGGGCTGCTTCAGCCTGACTGGGCCCACGGTGCTGCAGGCCTGGCCAGAGCAGCTCCCACTTGCCTCTGTTTAACCAGTTAACTGATCAAATGGGATTTTCCATCTCTAGTGTGTACAGAACACAGCACAATAGGGCCCTGATCAGGGCCCCTGGATACTGCCATGTATCAAATAAGAAATCTAAACAATTTTAAATTATCACTATCAATCAGTCCTTACTGTGTCTCCTAATACAGCTGTTCAAAGTGTACAATACAGATGGTGGTTTTTCCAACTTTATTTATTAGGAGGTTGTATGGTCTAGGGGGACAGAGCAGTGAGGTTGGGCTCAGGAGAAGAGCTGTGAATAGAACCCAATTTTCCTGTCTCCAGCATGCTGAGTGACCTTAAGCATGTGTCTGCCCCTTGTTGTGCCTCCATTTCCCTATCTTCAAAGTGGATGCAATGAGAGATATTTCCTTTACAAAGCATTTTGAGATCTATGGATGAAAAATGCTATGTAAGAGCTAGGTATTAATTTAAATAAAGCTAGCATAAGCAAGTGCACAGTTTAGCTAAAAATATACACCTCCCACTTCCGTAGTAGTAATAGGCATTTAATACATGACAGAGCTATAGATAAATTGCTTTTATTAGCAGCTTTGACTGCCTCAGCTGCACACTGCCCCAATCCATCAGACCTTTTAATAGTCAACTTCTGTGAGCAGCTTTCAAACAGCCATTTTATTTTTGAAGAAAAACATGAATAAAACCTGCTAATAAATATTTTGTGTCTCAAGGATGGAATTTCTCACCCAAAATTAAACTGTTCTCTATCCCAGGATGGGCAATATTCAGTCCAGTACTAACTCCAGTACCAGGTAAATTGGTTGAAACCAAGGAACAAAAATATTAAGACACATAGATGGGATATGTTGGGGAAGAGTCAATTTGGCTTTTGTAACATGGAAATTATGCCTCACCAATATATTAGAATTCTTTGAAGCAGTCAACAACTATGTGGCCAAGGGTGATCCTGTGGATATAGTGTACTTGGACTTTGGGGAAGCCTTTGATAAAGTCCCACTCCAAAAGTTCTTAAGCAAAGTAAGCAGCCATGGGATATGAGAGGATCTTCTCTCTTATCAGTAACTGGTTATAAGGCAGGGGAACCAAGGGGTAGGAATAAATGTTCAGTTTTCACAGCACAGAGGTATAGTGGAGTTCCCCAATCATATGTACTGGATCAGTGCTGTTTAAAATCTTCATATTATCTGAAGAAAGGAGTAAACCGTGAGGAGGCAAAGCTTGTAGATACAAAAGTGCTCAAGCTAGATAAGTCCAAAGCGGACCACAAAGTTAAAAAAGATCTCACAAAACTGGATGACATGGCAACGAAGTGGCAGATGAAGGTCAATGTTGATAAATGCATATTGAAAAAATGCAATTCCAACTAGCCACACAAAATCATGGATCTAAATTAGCTATTTCCACTCAAGACAGAGATTTTGGAGTTGTTGTTGATAGTTCTCTGAAAACATTTGTTCGGTGTAAAGCTGAACAATGTTAGCAACCAGTGGGAAAGAACAGATAAGAAGACAGAAACTAGCATGCAACTATATAAATACATGGTATCCCCACACAATAAATACTGTGTGAAGTTCTGGTCACTTCATCTCAAAAAAGATACATTAGAACTGGAAAAGGTACACTGAAAGGCAACAAAGTGATTAGGGATAGGGAACAGCTTTTGTATGGGGGATTTAAAAGACCGGGATTATTTTTCTTGGAAGAGAGACTAGTACAGGGGAATATGATACAGATCTATAAAATATTGGATGGTGTGAAGAAAATGAACAGTCTGCTCCTTCACATAATACAAATCAGGGATCACACAATGAAATTAATAGGAAACAGGGTTGATGTGGGTTTTTTTTTTAAGTAATATTTCACACAATGCACAGTCTACTTTGGAATTTGTTGCCATAGGATATTAAAGCCAAAAGTATAAATGGATTTTAAAAATTAGATAAGTTTATGAAGGCTAGGTCCATCAATGGCTATTAGCCAAGATGGCCAGGGATGAAACTCTGTGCTGTGCAGCCTTTAGGCGATCTGCAGGGCATTGGGACTGGACCACAGGAAATAGATCTCCTGAAGACTGCCCTAACTATTCTCTTTGAAGCATCTGTCAGTGGCCACTGTCAGAATACAAGATACTAGGCTAGATGGACCTGTGGTCTGACTTGGTATTGCCATTTTTAAGTTCTTAGGACCTCTGCCATATTGAAGGTCTTACACCTGGCTACCCAAGCGCAGCTTTATATCAGAAAACCAGGAATTCTCCTAACCTGGTTGTACAGGACAATCCCCTCCAGGCCTGGAGCCCAGCAGCCCTCGCCTTCAACAGCAGTGGCTGGCGCACACTTTGCAAATGGAGCAGGCAGCTGAAGCAGTGACTGGAGCCGAGGGGAGGCCAGTGAGTCCATGCCCTTAGCTAAAGCTGTGTGGCTTCGAGGGAGGTGCGGTTATGTGCGCTGACCAGTCACAAGCCATTGCCCTCCGCGGGCGCTGCTCCGGGAGCCCCTGCGAGCAGGCTGGCTGGTGCCCCGGGGTTTGGCAGCTGCTCGCTCTGCCCCCAGCCCTGGACGGAGGGGGCGGTGCAGCCCTTCCCCGGCCCCGCGCTGCCCCGAAGGGCCATGGGCTGCGCCTGGGCGGGCCCGCCTCCCCTAGCCGCCGCTCCACCCGCTGGGCGGCCTCAGCCAGGTGAGGTGGCCCTGCCCCGTCTCCGCCGGCGGCTGCAGGTGAGCGGCGAGGATGGCGGACTCCCAGCTGCTCTGCCTGGACGAGACGCACGTGAACGAGAAGGTGACCCAGGCCCAGGCCAGGTTCTACTACAGCGAGGAGCAGCGCCGGGCGCTGGAGGAGCTGGTGGCCCGGGGCGAGCCGGCCTACCGGGAGCAGCTGCAGAAGGGGCAGCTGCGGGACTTCCTCTCCCGCCGCGAGCTGCGGGTGCTGCCGGCCTGCTGGCGCCGCTACGATGCGCACCTGCAAGGCGACGGGGCCGGCGACGAGGGCGTCTCGCTGGCCTATTGGCCGGAGCGCTCCGACACCGAGGTGCCGCCGCTGGACTTGGGCTGGACGGACAATAACTTTTACCGGGGCATCAGCGGGGTGAGTCTCTTCACCCACCCCAGGAAGGAGGAGAATGCGCCGCACCTCAAGCAGATCGTTCGGGAGATGCTCCAGCAGGCAAAGAAGGTGGGTAGTAGGCGTGTTGTCTCCCCCCGCTCCCGAGCCCACTTCCTAGCCCCAACGCACTTGGCCCTTCACACCCGCCGCCCAAGCTGTCTGCCTGAGGAGCGACCAGGGGGCGCTCCTGCTCCTGCCGTCTCCTGTTGCTCAGTCTCCTACGGAAGCGGATCTGCTCAGTGGCTTGTTTCCATTGAGTTCCTTTTCTCACATAGATGGCAGCAGCGGCTGAGCCAATCTTCTCTGTACTCTCGTGAAGAGCTTGCATTCGGCAGCGACAAGGCACTGACCGTGCCGGTACCATAGGCAGGCAGACTCACTAGAAAGGATTTGGGAGGCCGCTGGGGAGGATTTGGGAGCCATTCAGTGCTTGAATTTGAGGGTCACAAATGGAAAAGGGCAGCCCACCATCCTACCCCACCATCACCACCCCAACAACACATAGATTCTCTTTGCTGTTTCAATTAATTAGGAAACAATTAGCTATTATCCCCCAGAATCTATATAACGGACTAGTGGCCTATATCCAGCATCTTATGATATTCAATCACTTTACTGCTAATTAAAATAAAGTTTTGCCAGAGTAACTCTATCCAGAATCTTCACTCCAGAATGTACATCCAGGACTGGCTACCCTGTTGTTAGTGGGGTTTTATAAGAAATGCCCATTTTGTACTGTCAGTTTCCTCAGTGGCTCAGACAACCACATATTGAGTCTGTTTCAGTGTCTCTCTTTCTCTCATATCTACATTTTTTTTGTAAATTTAGATAGGTTTGTTTATTTCTAAATCAATTGTTGTCTGAATACTCTCAATTCAGTCTTGTTTGCTAAGCAGCTGGATTTGAGACCATACATAGTTGTATTTATCATTTGGGGGCAGAGAACTGTTGTTATTGACAGTAAGTCTCTGCCAAGAAGACAAACAATTGGAAGATTCCAAAAGCTTACATGGAACACAGATGTATCAAGAGTAATTCTTGTGGCTTCCAGGAAAGAGATCTGATTTAAATGGCTTCTCTCCTTGCACAGATCTCCTCTTATGTTGGCACCCATGGAAAGGTAGCAAATGGGGAGGTTGTTTGATCCCTCACCATCTCTGCTGCTCTCTGTGGGAAATGGGAGCAATTTGGGTCTCCCTATATACACATATCTCTCTCAAAGATTTGCACAATTTATCTATTATGTTTTCTGAAAAGCAGTTTTCTGAAAACATCCTTTCTACAACTGTGTATCTTACACCCCTCACCACCACCTTTAAATGCCAGCAATGCCCTACTGCTATATATATTGGATAAACTGAACAGTCTCTGCAGGAAAGAATCAATGGACACAAATCAGATATACGTAAAGGAATCGTACAGAAACCTGTTGGGGAACACTTCAATCTTCTGAATCACTGTTTAAAATATCTTCAAGTAGCTGTCTTGTCACAAACCAGTTCTACTAGCCGGATCCACAGAGAAGCATTAGAATTAGAGTTCATCCACAAATTCAATTCACATGCTAATGGACTCAATCCTGATGAAAGTTGGTTGGGGAACTACCAACTTAACAGCCGTTGAAGGTGCAAACAGCTCTTTATGTAGACTCCTAAATCAGGAAGGATACTATCAATTGACTTTGATTCTTACCTGCTTCGTTTTAAATACCCCATCTTTGGATAGTTACAGATTCCCTCTAGCTCCCTGTCTCTCACTCCCCTTCCCTTTTTTTCCCTCCCCCCTCCTCTTCCCCCTCCTCTTTATTTTGGGTCTGCACATCCTAAACTCATAACTCCAGTCATCTGAAGAAGTGGGCTGTGCCCATGAAAACTCATGATGCCATCTACATGTTTTGTTAGTCTATAAAGTGCTACCAGACCATTTGTTGTTTTTTACTCTGAATAACGAAGACCTAATCAATTATTCCCTTGCAGCTTGTATAGTCGTGCATGCTAGTGAAAAGTGGCTGTAAAATGCTTTCTGAGTTAGTAGCATTTTGCATCCACTTTGCACTGGTGGAAGTGTCCAGGCAAGGGACAGGGCAAAGAGGAATTGGGCTGTTTTAGCCACTGTGCCTGATGGCCAACAGTTGCTGGGTTTTTTTGTTTTATTTTTTTGCTAACTTAGACAAACAGTAAAATCTTCGTAATTGCATGTTTAAAAACCTATTGAACATTCAATGACCCTGTCTCCAGATAAACCTGTAAATCATGCTCATGTTAGCTGATTGGTCTACATTGGCAATTGCGCAACAAAGCACCTGCAAATGACAAAAACTTTAACACCTCCCTATCCTCAAACAAAAGCTTTGCCAAGTCATGTGCTAGTGTATTCAGTACTTTGTAGGAAGGAGTGCTCACTCCTGAAAGGTGATAGAAATGTAGCCGTGTTAGTCTGGTGTAGCTGAAACAAGCACTTAAGACTTGTCTTCACTATGTAATGGATCAACGCTGCTTACCTGCTTAGGTGCAACAAATCAATCTCCGAGTGCTCTCCCCTAAACTCCAGTACTCTACTAGGATGAGAAATGTAGCTGGAGTTCACGGAAGAGCAGCCCCCATTAACCTTACTGCGAAGAAGACACTGTGGTAAGTGCACAGGTTACATAGACCTGAGAGGGCGAGAGGTTAGTGTAGACAAAGGTATGTCTACATTAACAAGTTTTGTCAACAAAGTTTATGTCAACGCTGAAAAGTTGACAAAACAAAAATCACCATAGGGTGTTCACACTTACTCCTTCTGTGAACAGATCATGTCCACACTCTATCATCCCCAGTGTGAGCAATGCACTGTGGATATGTATCCTACTGTACAGTGCTGTGAAGAGACAGAACTGATCCCTGTGCATCTGCATCATGAGTGAGCTCTCCATGCTGAGCAATGTCAAAGCAGCACCGCAGTCTGTCTCCCTCCTCCTGCGGAAAGCTCCAGCAGCTGTGTTCTTAGTGCAGGGCAAAACAGGATCAGTTAAATTGTTTGCTCTTTGTTTGTTCCCCAAAGGGAGCAGCACACTCAGCTGCCATATACTTCCCGGAGCTTTGAAAGGAAAGGGGAATATGCCTGCAGGGCAGCAGAGATCAAAACACTGAGCAGAGCAATCAGAGCAAGCATTGTGGGATACTGGCAGAAGCCAGTTCTGTCAACAAAACAAAGAGCAGTGTCTACACTAGGGATGTAAAAGGGTAACTGTTTACTGGGGTAACTGGTTAACCAGTGCCCGGACAGGCTGGAGCAGCCTCCTGCCCTGTGGTGCAGTGGTCCCTGTCCAGCCAGGGCAGTGCACCATGTGTGGGGGAGCTGGTCCAGTCCAGCCAGTGGCCCCATGCCCACTGTGCGACATAGTCAACCAGTTAACGGGTGAAACATATAGACTGACCAGTTAACATTTTAAATAGCATTTTACATCCCTAGTCTACACTAGGGATGTCAGAGATTAACTGGTGGGAGCTGATGCAGCTTCTCATCTGCTGCGGGCAGAGGACTGCTCCAGCAGGAGCTGGGAGTCAGCAGCAGGCCCAGCCCCCATATGGGGGCTGGGAGCAAACAGCCAGCCCCAGCACGGGGCTGGGAGTGGAAGCCTGCAGTCTGGGGACTGCTCCAGCAATTTTACATCCCTAGTCTACTGTCTTTGTCATCAATAAAGGGAGGGGAAAAGAAAAAAATCTCTAGCAGGGGTGGAAGTATTTTTTATGCAGAAACTGGGCGTTGTTCCCAACAAAAGCATTGTGATGTGTATGATGCAATGTGTTGAGACAGCCTTGTCACAAAAAAATCAGCTTGTATGAATGGTATTTAATATTTCTGTGCCCTACATGGAAGGGGAGGTTCACTTTGTTGTCAGAGGAGTGCTCCTGCCAACAGAGCAGTGTTCACACTTTCACTTACCAGTGCAAAACTTCGTCATTCATGGAGAGCAGGCGGGTTAAGCAATCGTCAACACAAAAAGTTTTGTTGATCGAGTGCAATTGTAGATGTACCCTTATTGCCTGACTTTTAGGGTATGTCTACACTACCCCTCATTCCACGAGGAGTAACGGTAGTTCGAACTAGGAAGCCTAGTTCGAACTACCTAGTTCATGCCGCATGTAGCCGCGCTGCATGGGGTTCGAACCAGCGGGGATTTAAAAATGGCGGCGCCCTGCTTATGCAAATGAAGCCTGGGAAATTCAAATCCCGGGCTTCATTTGCAATTGCGGTATGCCTACATTACCCTCCTATTTCGAACTAGGAGGGTAGTGTAGACGTACCCTTGGTGACATGGCTGGGTTGCCTAAATAATGTGTAGTGTAGACAAAGCCCTAGAAAACATTGTTGTAGTCATGTTTGGTCCTAGATATTTTAAACAGAGTATGTGAAGTAACTTTTTTGGGGGAGCAAGGATCGCGTTCTGTTGGAAAGACAGCCATGCTTTGGAGCTACACCGAGCTCCTCTTCAGGTCTGGGAAATGTACTCAGAGTGTTACAGCTAATACATGGAGAAACAGTTTGTTTTAGATGCCCTGTGAGAAACTGCTTCACTACTGGGAGGGAGATAAACCATCTCACCCCCTACTTGTCACCTTTCACCCCACATTGTAACCTTATAGGATATCATTAAATAGTTACAGTGCATACTGAATGGGGACTACATCCTGAAATTTTTTCCCCTTCTCCCACTTCCCACAATCCACCTTCTTTTCACTGACCCTATTTTCCATCCAGCCTCCTCTCCTCTCCCCCCCTCCCCCCACTTTCAAAGTTTCAGCAGAGCCAGTTTCCCTGTGGAATTGATCTGGGCTTCTTTAAAAACAAATGTAGTGCATGCCAGGGTTTCTTTTTCCGGGAGTGGGGTGAGTAAGCAGCAGATACTGTGTACTTTGAACTTCTCCTAGCATGACAAACCAAGAAACCCCACCCTTCTCATTTCTTGGAGCCCTAGCAGAGAATAGTACTAGGGCTGTAGCGATCACAAGTGGCATCAGAGTTGTTCACATTTCTCAGCAGAGAAAAGGGCCATTGCAATGACCATGAAGAGCCAGTGAGAGGTGGACTCCCAGGTCTCAGCTGACTCCCTTTGGGCACTAGAAGACATGCTGATCTCATAGACAGCTTTACCAGATGTGCCTTCATCTCCTGCTCCACTAACTTCAGGTTACTGATGCCCCTTCTCCATTCTGTTGGCTCATCTGTCTCCTGCTGCCTCTCATCTACTTATCCTTCAGTTTTTGCTACTCCTCTCCTCCCCCTTTCTCTTGGGACCCCTCTAATTTGCATCCTTCCACTCTTTGCTGCCCCCATTGTCTGCTGCTACCACCTGCTGTTGCCTCCTCTACTCACTACCCTGTGATCTTGTTCAGGAAAACTACTGGTGCTTGAAGGTAGGGATGTTATCCTGAAGACATTTATACAATTAACCAATAAGCCTGACCTGCATTCTGGGTAGTACCGGGGGGGGGGGGGGGGGGACACGGACACACACACACTGCAAAACCCAGCTTCCCACAAGCATTCAGAGTTTTTCTCTTTGGCCTGGGAGCTTCCTCGGCACCCCACACTCCCACCTGCACCCCAACATTCAGTCCAGCCTGAAACCCCCTACCAGAGTTAGCATAGCATTCCCTTCTCCTCCTTCTCCTGTACCCCAACACTCTGCCTCAGCATGGAGTGCCCTTCTGGTCCTTGCCCAAAGCGCACACACCGCTCCCCTAGCCCAGTGAAAGTGAGTGAGGGTGGGGGGCAAGCAAGTGATGAAAAGAGAGGGGAATGGAGTGGGTGGGGTCTCAGGGAAGAAGTGGGATAGATCCTGGGTTTCCCTGACATTTAAAAAGTGATCTTGGGCATAAAAAGGTTGGTGACCACTGATTTAGGGAGATTGATGGGTAACTATCTACAACTTGCCAAACTTAAAAAACAACTGGTCTGGTAGCACTTTATAGACTAACAAAACATGTAGAAAAGCTCATGATACCTTCTGCATGTTTTGTTAGTCTATAAAGTGCTACCAGACCATTTGTTGTTTTTTAAGTTTATCCTGTACAGACTATCTTGGCTACCCCCTGAAGCTTACAACTTGCCAGTTTGTAAACAGTGATATGCTATTTATGCCAGCATTAGAGACAACCTGGAGCAATGCCATATAATGGGCATTTGTCACCTATTCTCAGAACACTTCAGGGCAGTCATTGTTTTCAAGGGTTTATACTAGGGATCGGCAACTTACAGCATGTGCGCCATAAGTGACATGCAAGATGATTTTTTATGGCACGGTATAGGAGCCAGGCAGCCCAGCAAGTAGAGCAGATGGCACGACACTGTGTTGGGCTCTGCGTCCCTGGGGTGTGCAGCTCCTGGGAGTTCAGGGGTTAACACCCTCCTTCCCCTGCTACAGGCTCTGCCTCCTGCTCTGCAGATTGGGGTGGCGCAGCTGGTCACATGCTGCTGCCACCTCCATGGGGTGCAGGAGCCCAGGCTAAGCCACAGCTGCTCTCCACAGGTCGGGAGACCCTCCCACAGTACTGCTGCCCTACCGGTGTGTGTGCTGGGACACAGGGATGTGGGGGCAAGAGAGGGTGAAGGAAGATGTGGGGGCAGGATGGGAGGGAACAGGGCTTATACTGAGAAGGATGGGGAAAGTTAAATCTTGGCATGCCACTTCTGAAAGTTGCTGACCTCTGGTTTATACCATTCCTACAGTTTGCAGGGGAACTAGAACCCAACAATTATTTGAGGAGTCAAGGCATCATTTGTGTGACTTTTTTGTTTAGAAGGCAAACATAAATAGGGTGACAGTCCCCACCTAGATTTGCTGTAGCACAGACAGAAAAGAGGCTGCTTGTCCCAAAAGAAGACATGGAATGTGATATAAATTTCTGCCCAGAGTGCTGGAGGAAGATGTTTTGGAAGTGCAATGTTTCTCTCTTGCTATTTGTTTTTGGTGTTGGGGCATTTACTTGGGTGTATTTTGCCCTCACCTTCCCACTGTTTTAATCTCGGTTTATTGTTTCAGCCACCCTAAGGTAATAATAATCTATGCCTCGCCTGTGCCTTTCCTGGAGAATCTCAAACAACTTTACAAAAGTATTATCCCCATTTTATATACTCAGAAAACTGAGGCATAGTGAGGTTTATATATGTTGCCAAAGTTGTTTGCAGTTTTGTTATAGCTGTGTCAGTCCCTGGATATTAGAGAGACAAGATGAGTGTGGTGATTATCCTCAATAGAAGTGGGTCCAGTAAAAGATATATCACCCACCTTATCTCCAAGTTGCCCAAAGTCACACTGCGTTAATGGTAATGTTTTGAATAATATAAAGTGTCACATGGTATTCAGTCTTGTGCTCTAAACATAGGACTGGCTGCCTCAGTTGAAACTCATTGATGCAGTGTACATGGAAAACCCATAGCAGAAGCTAGAGCTAAATAAGATTTGACAACGAGGAGTCCTGTGGTATCTTAAGAACTAACAAATGTTTTAGAGGAAATTTTACTAGTACCAGTCTATAAGGTGCCCCAGGACTCCTCGTTTTTGGTGAAACAGACTAACATGTCTACCTCTCTGAAGATTTGACAAGCATTATAGTTAATACATGGTATTTAAAGTCAGCACACTCCCCAACCCCAGGGGACTAACCTGTGCTCACAGGGAGTGTGAGTGACAGCACAGAGTATTTGCCCTCTGGCTAGAGGCCTGTACCTGCAACATTGCATTTCTGCTGAGAAGACAGAGAACCAAGCTGGAATGTACTTCTACTGCATAGAAGTAATCAGTATGGTCTAGTCCAGAATTTCTCACATGCAGCCAACGGGGGCTTTTCATGCAGCCATGATAGTGATGGGTGAGGAGAGAGGAATATCAGCCTTTGTGGCATTGGGCCTCACCTGTCTCCAGGAGCAAGGTGAGATCTCAACCTACCTTTAAGAGAGAAGAGGGGGACTCTGACTTCAGCTCTGGGGTGATTGGGCAGCAGGCTCTGACCAGCAGTGGGACTTTGGGAGTCTGGTTACGGGGATTTGAGCACTGACCTCCAGCTCTGGCTATATGACCCTGGCTCTCTTCCCTGGGTGTAGACTCCTGGCCCCTGCCATGTGGCAGCAAACTCCAATCCCTGGCTTTAGCTGCCTGGAACCTGGCTCTGACCAAATAGTGGTGGGCACTAATCCCCAACTCTGGCCACACAGACTCACCACCCCACATTGCCCCAGGTCCCCACTGCATCCTCCCTCTGATCATTCCTTCCATTCAGGGCTTACTTTGTCCTGGGGCTTGCTGAGAAAAGTGATACTAACAAGCATGCAGGTATCACTTTTCATAGCATTATTTTTATTATTGAGGGTGCAAAAAACCCCAAAACTATATAAATAATCTGCAATGATTTGGATGTGTACATGTGCTTATTTATTTGTTTTTCCTAAAGTTAATTAAGTATTTTAAGGAAAATGTCAGTGCAGTCACCAGCATGAGTTGGTGGCCACACTCTGAGGCACCAAACAATTTCTTGTGCTAACTGTGGTCTAGTCTACACAGAGGATATTTTCTAAAACTTGTCCATGTTGTCAGTACTATTCAGCTTCACTGGGGTTAGCAACTGGGAGCTCCAGTGTAGTCATGATTCCCATAGCTACTGCTACAAACCACAGCATTGAGACTTGCTCCAAACAGGTATTATTGACAAGTTAAAGTTAAAACTGAAGCAGCAATTGGCAGGCTGTCTAAAGTAAGGCTCATAATGTGACTAATACTGAAGCTAAGTCAGTGCCCACACTGTGAGAAATTTGTAAAATGTTTCCCTCTTATACTCAGGACTTACAATGGCCAGGCATTGAAAGACTGGGAATGAAATCTGGGTCCTCATAACTGTGTATAGCATTGACCCCCAGCAGGTGCACCTTGGCTTCAGCTTTGCCCCAAGAACTCCAATCCAGGTCCCTGCTGATGACCGGGCAATGTTCTGCCACTAGTTGGCCATATTTTGCCACATCTCTAATCACTGATCACCTATGGCAAATGCATGTATGTTGGCAACTGTCTGTTTTTAAAGAAGACACTGTGTAACCCTCTGCTACCAGAACAGGCCTGGTAGAGCAATGGTTTTTGGCAATGGTCTGCATGGTGAGAAACAAGGGAGTGTGTTGTGGCATTGGTTTGGAGCACACAAAGGCAATTACCCACTTTGTCAGATGCATGTAGTGGAAATTCCAGAGGCAGGTATAAATATATAGACATAAGAAAAGAGTACCAATCAGGAGTAAGGCTAGAGATAAAGAGGTCAATTCAGTCAGGGAGGATGAGGCCCACTTCTAGCAGCTGATGTGGAAGTGTGAAAACCATGAGAGGAGAAACTGCTTTTGTAGTTGGCTAACCATTCACAGTCTTTGTTTAATCCTAAACTGATGGTATCAAATTTACAGATGAACTGAAGCTCAGCAGCTTCTCTTTGAAGTCTAGTATCAGAGTGGTAACTGTGTTAGTCTGAATCTGCAAAAGCGGCGAGGAGTCCTGTGGCACCTTATAGACTAACTGAAATTTAGTTAGTCTATAAGGTTCCACAGGACTCCTCGCCGCTTTCTTTGAAGTCTGTTCTTGAAGTTTTTTTGTTGCATGATGTGCCAGCAATGCCCCTCTGCTATATACATCAGACAAACTGGACAGTCCCTACCAGTGGCGGCCCGTCCATAGAGGTGAACTAGGCAGTCGCCTAGGCCGCCAAAGTTAAATGGCGTTGAGGAATTTTGAGGCGGGGGTGCCAATCGCACACCGATCGTGCGTTTCGCTTAGGGTGCCAGTTGCCGGCAGCTCGTCTAGGGCCGCTCCTGGCACGTGAAAGAATAAATGGACACAAATCAGATATCAGGAATGGTAATATACAAAAACCTGTAGGAGAACATTTCAGTCTCCCTGGACACACAGTAGCAGATTTAAAGGTAGCCATCCTGCAACAAAAAAAACTCTTTTTTGCATACCTTTGTCCAATAGTTTTGTCGGAAGAGGCTTTTCCAAAATTTGTCTCGTCTACACAGGGCCAAATTTCAGAAAAAAACTCTTTCAGAAGAGCCCTTCTTTCTTGTGGAATGAGGAAGACAGGGCTTCCAAAAGAGCACATCTGCTCATCCACAAAATAAAGCAGAAGAGCAGACGCATTCCCTGGACATGGCAGAGTTTTTCTGGGATACCACAGGTATCCCGGAAAAACTCCGTATTCTAGACGTAGCGAGAGAAAAGCCCTCTGATCTCTTCCTCTGTTGTAAAGGGCACCAACAATCTTGCTTTGTAGTTACCCATAATAGCTGACTGTTCGGACTTTTAAGAGTTTAACAGCATGTTAATGTAACCTTTTGTGGGTTTTTTATTAAGTCTGTGTTGGAAAAATATCTTGTTGGGCATTTAAAGTGAAAGGGGAGGATATTTGTAGCTCTAACAAATGCAGAATTGAATGCCAAGCCATATCTGTTCTTAGAAATATAATCAGGTGTGTTTGAACTCTTAATTCAGATTAAGAGTTGTGTTCCTTGAGAATTCAAACAAGGCAGGCGAGTTCTCAGGGGAATCTGTGGAACAGAAAAACAAAATCACCTTCCTCCTCACACCTTTAGAGCTCTGACTCCTCTTCTCACAATTTCCCTGGCCCTTTGTGCTGAGCAAGAGAACCTTGGTTTTCCAGGGCCTCCTCACATATAGGTAAATCACTCTGAGATAAACAGGGCTGAGAGGTTTCACATTGGAGGTGAAAACTGGGCAGCTGGCTGTGTTGTTCTTCAGGCCTATGAGTAATATACAACATTTCGTGAGACTGACAAGAGAGCTCCCAACAAGAACTAACAAACTCTTTCCATGTACATGTGCAGGCATTGGAAGCCATGCAATGAGATAATGAAATAACTGATTTGTGTTCAGGCATGTGTTTCTCTCATGCTTTCATATACCTTGAGGAGACTCATTATCCAACTGGCCTGGCACCCTTTTGTTTTATATGAGTGTCTTTGCAAGTCCCTGCCCCACCTCTCATCCCCATCCCTAATATTGTATTTTACTTACCTCTCTTTCTGCCCTCTCCTTGCTTCCAGATCATTGCCGTGGTAATGGATCTGTTTACAGACCGGGACATCTTCCAGGATATTGTGGACGCAGCATACAAGCGCCGGATCCCAGTTTATATAATCCTGGATGAGGAGGGTGTGAAGTTCTTCCTGGAGATGTGCAAGTGTATGGATCTCACTAGCCTCCAGATCCAGGTAAGATACTGTCGTACAATGAAGGCCATGTCTACACTAGCTGCTGTAATGCCACAGTGTAGAACTTCCCTTCATTGACAGAAGGGGATTTTTCTGTCAATATGGTTAATTCCTTTTTTTCCTGAGGCAATAGCCAAGTTGACTGAAGAATTCTTCTTTCAACTTAGCCATGAAACTGCAGCCAATAGGAACTGGGAGGGGGGGCAGAGCTGATGTTCTAGAGCAGCTTGCAGAGCCTCCTTGGCCAGCCCTGCACCTAGGAGATCCAGGGACATGTTACTGCTTCCTGGGAGGTGCCTGAGGTGAGTCTGCACTTCAGAGAGCCTGCACCTCAAACCTCATCCTGCATCCAAGCCTGCCTGGGGTCTGCTAGACTTTTAGTGGTCCAGTCAGCAGACTGACCAGAGCTGACCTTTTTGACTGGGGGTTCAATTAAAAAACCAGATGCCTAGCAGCTAGGGACATTAAAACAGTTAACTGGTTAACTGGAGAGTAGTTAACCATTTTGACTCATTCCTGCCACCTGGCCCAGTCCTGCCATGACTGTCAGGTTCTGCTGCCCAGCCCACCAACTCTTCTGCGGCTGGGGCTGCTCCAGTCCAGCATGGCTGGCTACTGCTAGAGTTCGTTGCCAAGGGTCAGTTAACTAGTATGCACATCAGTACGCTTCGGCTGTGTCTAGACTGGCAAGTTTTTCCGCAAAATCATCTGCTTTTGCAGAAAAACTTGCCAGCTGTCTACACTGGCCGCTTGAATTTCCGGAAAAGCACTGACGATCTCATGTAAGATCGTCAGTGATTTTTCAGAAATACTATGCTGCTCCCGTTTGGGCAAAAGTCTTTTTCCAAAAGACTTTTGCGCAAAAGGGCCAGTGTAAACAGCACAGTAGTGTTTTCCGCAAAAAAGCCCCGATCGTGAAAATGGTGATGGGGGTTTTTTGCAGAAAACCGCGTCTAGATTGGCCACGGACGCTTTTCCGCAAAAAGTGCTTTTGCAGAAAAGCATCCTGCCAATCTAGACGTGCTTTTCCAAAAATGCTTTTAACGGAAAACTTTTCCGTTAAAAGCATTTTCGGAAAATCATGCCAGTGTAGACGTAGCCTTCATGTTAACTGGTTAACTATTTCACATCCCTACTGGCAAGCCTACATGCTAATTTTGTGACCCCAGTGTGTATGTTTTTTTCCTGGGAGAAGACATTGCATGATAGGTATCCAGTTGTCTCTCCTAATGAGTGTGTGTACAGCACTTGACTCCAGGGTTTGTGAGTGGAGGTCACTTAATTATTGTGAACCATTGCTCAGGTCTGTACACACTGTGGATACGTCTATACTTGCAAAATCAGGAGTAATGTTAGTTCGAACCAAGGGGTTTGATTCGAACTAATGTGGCACAGAATGCACTTCCTGGTTCGAATCAGCTGGTGATCAGAATAGCACAAGGGCAAGATTATGCTAATGAAGCACGGGATATTTAAATCCCCGCTTCATTAGCAATTTTGGTTGGCTACATTTGCATCCCTATCTCAAGATAGGGAGCAAGTGTAGATGTACCCTAAGATAGTGTTAGTTTCAGTAGTACCAGTGTCACAGAACTAGAATAAGGGTCTGAGTCTAGTCTACCTGCTGAAGATTAGTGTGTGCACAGTAGGAAGAGTTTCACATAAAAAGAGAGACGAGTCCCCTCCATGTATATATCATAACCCACTGTGCGGTCTACAGAGTGTAGCTTGGAGAGATTCTCTGAAGCCATGATTAGCCTGCTTTGTTTCCTAGCAGGAAATAACTGGTCATTGCTCATGGTGAAACCAGGTCTCCTGTGGTTGAAGTCATTGCAAAACAAGCACCTGTTTGTAGCTGGAATTCAGATACAAAGAATATGGTTCCTGAAGCCTAAGAGTGGTAGATAAAAACAAGGCTTCTGCAACCAGAGGTTTCCAAAATGGATGCAAACTGGAGGGTTGCTTCTAGCTGCGGTCTAGACTTGTCCTCTGCTTTCAAAAAGCGTTTAACTGATACACTCCCTTTTTATACTTAGTTTCCTGCTGCCACTGTGGGAGACTTCAGTACTTGAGTTCAGCTTTATTCTCCTATGAATAGGCTTCCCTGGCAGCCTGGCAATAAAGGCAGGCTTCTGTTAATCTCCTCAGAAAGAGAGTAGTTTTTACTTTCACCCAGCCAAATAGCAGGTAGCCATATCACCTTTTGTTGGGATCCCCTCTGATTTTATAGGCTAAGCAGGATCAAACTAGATCAATACTCGAATAAGAAATCTTCAAGGAACACCAAGGTTCTGCAAGAAGTGGTGGTATTGCTGACTGAATAGATGGCTCTTTTGCCAATGTTAACATTGAACTACAATCTTAGCATGGTAATGGGGATGCTCTGCTGCTGGAAATGCGACCTTCCAAGTGAGCAGTAACACCAAGATTCTGATAAGTTGCAATCATGAAATGATCCCATAGTAGGGCAGTAAATTCCTGTCTAATCAGTTAACTGGCTAAACATTATATTTAACCAATTAAGTGGGATCCCGCGGGCAAGCTTGAGTGGCCCTCTGCCACGGGCAGGGCCTGTTCTAGCCGGGCTAGAGGGCCCTGACTCCCGGCACACTGCTCTGCTCAGGTGAGGCCTACTGTGGGCTGGGATGCTCTGGCCAGGCTGGAGCGACCACCTCCACGGTGGACCTGACTAGGGCTGGAGGAGTCCATGGCAGGCTGGGGGTTGCTCCAGCCCCAGACACCAGTTCCGGTAAGGGTGATAATTACCAGTTAAATATTCACATCCCTATCCCACAGTACTCTGATTTTTTTTGAATTCTTAAAAATGTTCTGACTGTATTTTATTTTAGGTAACTGCACTCTGTTTCAACTGAATATAGTATTCTTTCTCTTAGGGTACAGCTATATTTGATCTGGGAGTTACAATTCCTAGCTTAGGAGCAAGTGTGTCCACAGCAGCTCAGGGTAATCACCTAAGTGCGTACCCAGAGGTTGGATGAGACTGTACTTGGGGCAGCAAACTTGAGAGGCTACCTAGGCTGCTGCAGACACATTGCTATTTTTAGGCACTAGCTTGAGTGGAGCTAGCATGGCTACATCTCTGTAAGCTAGGACTCAAACCTCCCAGCTCAAATATAGACATACCCTTAAACTATTGAATAGCATAGTAGTGTTCCATCCTACAAGTGAGTCCATTTCAGTGGCAGGTTAGTGGTCCCTCAGTATAGTTTATTTATCAGTCTTGAAATGCCCTGAGATCTTTCATGCTAAGAAACATAATAGAAATACAAGGTTTTAGAGGTACACTATTATAGGGGTATTTGTGTGATTCTTTTGTATTATCTTTTTGCACCCATGGAAAGAGTCATTTTCAGATCACAGTAATTAAATGAAAATCAATGCTGACTTCTTTTCACCAAAAGCAGGAAATGCAATATGCAAATCCAGTGAAACCTTCACTTGCCGAATACTATTGTAACATGTCTGGTCTTGTGCTCACACAGATTGTTTCCTAATAAAGAAGTCACATAACCTCTTTTACTTTTTTTTTTTTTTTTTTTTTTTTTGACTGATGTGAAAAACTGAGGCCATTCTGTTTGCAGATCATGGGCTTCTTTACAGACATAGAGCAAAATCCAGGTTGGTTAAAGAAACAAAAAGATCTTCAGTGGAAAACAAAATGAATAAAAATGTTATAATAAACACTGTAAATATCCTGCTTCTTGTGTGCTCTCCCTGACCTGCATTCTGCAACCCACACAGATGATTCACTGTGAGACCCTAAGCAAGTCACTTTGACTTTCTCAGGTCTTCCGTCTGTGACATAAAGTAGTAATACTTGTAGAGGTGTTGTAATGGTTAATTAGCTAATATCTGCCCAGCATTTCAAACATATCAAGCTGTGTATGATTGCAGGTATTACAGTTTATTATTTGTACAGACACTGCTGCGTTTCTATTGAGCAAATAAAAACAGATATGATTATCAGATTAAAAAATACATATTATATTTAGAAAACTAGGATTTTAAAAGAATTCTGGATACCTTTGATCACTAGGGTTGCCAGGTGTCCGGTTTGTACCGGACAGTCTGGTATTTGAGCTTTCTGTCCAGGGAACAAATTGAGAAAATACTGGACATATAAATGTCCGGTATTTTCTAATTAAGTAAGTGTTATTATTATCATGAGTATTA
This sequence comes from Pelodiscus sinensis, assembly GCF_049634645.1. NCBI lineage: Eukaryota > Metazoa > Chordata > Testudines > Trionychidae > Pelodiscus > Pelodiscus sinensis. Next base: position 90,407,379 of record NC_134711.1, on the reverse strand, counting down.
GTACATAGTTGCATACTGCCTGGCTGGTAGTCATGCTCACGCTGCGTGAGTGTGTCTACCCGCTAGGCAGTACACAACTACGCAGTGGAGGGGGGGGCAGGGCTGGGGCTCGACTTGCTCGTGTGCCCCGCCGGGACCATGTGCGGGACGGGCAGCACCCCAGGATCTGCGTGCGCCCGGGCTAGCCCCGCTCCCCACTGGCCGGTTCCCTCCCGCTCCCCCCCCGGGCCAGCCCCGCTCCCCCCGGCTCCCTCCTGGCCAGTCCTGCTTCCTGCCGGCCAGTTCCCTCCCCCCCGATCTCCCCCGGCTAGCCCTGCTCCCCCCGATGCCATCCCGGCCAGCCCCACTCCCCACTGGCCGGTTCCCCCCCGGCCAGCCCCGCTCTCTCCAATCCCCTCCTGGCCAGTGTCCTCCCCCCCAGTCTGAGATCAAGTGTGTTCGGTATTTTTTTGAAACCATCTGGTAACCCCATTGGAAACAGTAAAGTAAGTTCTCCTATGGCTGGAAATCAAGCCTGGTAAAGCCAGGGCCATGCAGTTCTCTAAACTTAAGACGTAGGTCTAATCAGCATAGCACTTGTTGTGTGCCCAAATCTCTGTTCTTATATGTTATGAGCAGACAGACATCTGACACTGAAAATCATGTAGCCTTAACTCAGCAAATGTTCTAGTCTACTTAGGACAGGGCTGAGGAAGATGCCTGCCTAACACTTTGAACCAGCCCGCGGACTGCATCTGGCTGCTTTCTATTTATATCCTGCTGCCCATGCCACCAAATTTCCAGGCGGTGGCTCATACAGCAGGATCCTATTTAAATGGCTTATGGCTTCCAGTCATAACATTACCCCACCATGGGCCAGAGCTGCATGCCCTTTAAATAGCCACTGCAACCCCGGGCGGCTGGCAGGCAACGCAGTAGCAGCAGGGCCAGGAGCCGGGAGCTCTTTGATGCATTTTTGTTTCACAACCTATGGTCCCAGATAACTCTGGGGGGAGGCTAGTCCCCAGCCCTGCCCCTTTTGCCACAGGCACCGCCCCTTCCACGGGTGGAGCTGGCCCATGACCATATACCAAAATTCATTAAGTAGCCCCCCCTGCAAAAATTATTGCCCACCCCGACTTAGGACATTACTACAGCTGACCCTTATTTCACCAAATCTCTAAAAGATTATTCTGTTGTCTGTCATGCCCTATGAGCTCTGCAGTGGCCAGTTAGATTTCTGAGATGCCTGGGAATCCTTCCCAGCCCATTGCCAAGGAGAAGAATTCTCTTACTGTAGCAGAAGGTGACTAGGAAGCCTCCGTTATGGAGGGCTAGAGGAGTCTCTTCTATTGGAATGTTCAAGAAAATTGGAGTGTTCTCTCTTCTTTCCTTTGATTAAAAAAAAAAGTCCAGATTTTTAATTTACTGCCCTTTACTCAGCCCTACTTCTATCCTTATGACCACACAAATGAGACCAAAGCCTGAGGCCTTAATTCTCCATTTCAGCCCCTTTAAATTAACACCAAGTGGATATCCCCAAAGAAGAATTTCCCTTCTCCAATTTTCACCACATAGGAATATGCGAGAGTTAGGAGTTTGCGGCCACAAACCATTGTGCTCTCTAGCTAGTCTGGGCTAGCAGAGTGGCTTTTGGGTGACGGGGGGGTAGACCCAGGATTCAGCAGATAGTGCAAAAATGCTATTGTTGATTTGTTTTCCCACTCCTCCCCGTCCCAGGCTGGGTCTCCTGAGGCTGAAACTTGGAATTGGGGACTAAGGATAATTTTCTTCCCTTAGATTTTGAAAGCTTTGTTCTACCTGCATTTTAGTCGTCCGAGTGTTCGGACAAGTAGGTGAATGGGGCAAATAAATTGGACAGGTCCACAGATTGAAGGAGTGTGACCTGTGTAGAAAATAAGGGACAAGCTGGGACAGATAGCAGAAATGCATTCTGCATTGGATTATCCCTACTGCAACCTTTCTGAGTTCTGTTGGCCAATGTGAAATAAGCTCTAGGGTGGGATGAGGTGAGATGACTGGAGTGGCGCTGGAGCTGGGGGCGTTATCTGATACTCTGTATGTGCTATTTGTTGTGACTTGTTTTTTCACCTTCCTGTTAGAAAATCCGTGTACGTTTTGTGACGGGAGCTGGGTTCTATATGGCATCAGGGAAGATCAAAGGCACCTTGGCCTCCCGGTTCCTGATGGTTGATGGTGAAAAAGTGGCCACTGGGTCCTACAGGTGGGTCATTCACCCAGGACATACCCATGTTCCTTGTATAAGGTCTATCCCATCCTTTACCTCAGGAAGGAGGGGACCAGCCTCCTTCCTTTTATCTCCCCTCAGTTGTCCAGTCCGTTTCCTAGCTAGGCAGATGTCCAGCTGAACTTTTTGTAGAAGTCTCATGTTTTGGGACAGAGAATCAACAGAACATTTCACTGAGTGAAAGAATTTCTCCTCCTCGCCAGCCAATGGCCGGTTGGGATTCTCCACTGTGGCCTGTTTCCTATCTAGAAGAGGTTGGAAAGGTAGTATAGAGAGACTTCCTGCCAATTCAACAACAGTAGTTTGTGTGATTTCCGGTGTCCTTGTTTAGACAGGGGAACTGTACTTTAAGGTCACACAGCTTTCTCTACCAGATTTGTCCATTTGTACAACAAAGAACAGATTTTAAAACATATACACCACCACATGTTTTTGAATGCTGAGAGTTCTGAGGTGGTCATTTGGGGGTTGGAGAGGTGTCAGGTCTCCTTATCTCAATGCAAAAATCTAACAGGGATTTCTTCACTCCTAGCTTCACTTGGAGCTCATCCCACATTGACAGAAATATCCTCCTGTTGTTGACGGGGCAGAACATGGAAATGTTTGACATCGAGTTTCGTGAACTCTATGCCATCTCGGAGGAGGTCAATCTCTACAAGGAGCTGAACATTGCTAGCCCTTTTCTTTCAGGAGCTGGGAATTTGGAACTTCGCTTCTCCACCGTATCTCGTAAGATGATCAACCCCAAGTATGGGCTAGTGACAGGGGCTGCCCCTGGTGAAATGTTATTCTGGGCTTCACGTCAGAAGGAGCAGGCACAGGGGAAATTGGAAGGGAATGAGGAGGAAAGTGAGTCAAATAAACGGCTGAATCAGTTTCTGAACGACTTGATCACAGTGGATCAGGAGCTACCAGAAATTCTGCCACCTCTTGAGAACTTGAACCGAAGTCCCAGTAAATGGTTCTCTTGGTTCCATCGGAAAAATAAAGCCAGGGAGTCTGTTCACAATACCAAGAAGGACGATGGGGCTGGCAGCTCTGTTGCTAATGGGGAAGCCAGCTTCACGAAGGGTAAGAGGCATGGCAGTGGGTTTTTCAACAGGAAGACTAAACAGCCCCCACTATTGGACACTGAGGGCAATACTTTTGCCAGTAAATGGCTCCAGTCGAAGACGCCAGATGAAGACGAGATCAGCTTCAACATTCGCAATAGCAGGGGCACCTCAGGTAAGCCTCCTCCCCCATACTTCCCCTCAGTTCCTCCAATCCAGGTACTAAAGGACAGCTTCAGCAATTTCTTTTCCTCTCTGCCTTTAAATGACAAGGAGAGCAATTGAGGCCAATGAAACAAAATAATCTTGCAGGTATTTTTAAGGGGAAATGTTGTGAGACTTGTAATTTTCATTGTGACTTCCTTTTAGAGTCTCCAGGTGGGGAGGGAGAACTTCTCTTTCATTTCCCCTCTTCCCCATGTAAAAAAGTTCCAGGTGCTTGGCTTCCAATGTGGAAGCAGTGAATAGTGGTTCATTTCCCTCCTTGTGCTCGCAGAGATGCTTGTGTTGTATTTTAGAGACTCTGTGGACAGTGTTCAATTGCAGAGACAGATTTCAGATGTCTCCTACCATCTGACCTACTCAGCTTTATTTGATTGGTTATGAGTTGCTATGACAATGTCATGAGGGGAGAGAAGACAGAGTGGGTGATTCCGACAAAATTTCCTTCTCCATCCTCCCTATCCAACAGGGGGGAGAACATCATGGAATTAGAAGCTCGAGCATTAACACAATATTGCCATGCTTGGTGCTTGTGACATATCCTTCTGTGGCTTTGTCCAGGTTAGTTTTCAGTGACTCAGGTGAATTCAAAACTGGCAAATACCTTTCACACATTAGCTTCTGAATGGTTTGGATGTTGTCAGACTGTCAGACAACTGTAGACTATCCAGGCAAGTGACCTATGCTCAGTGCAAAGCCAGAACATCTCTTAGAGGAAAAAATACATTAGGGCAGTGGCCCCCAGACTTTTTTGGTTATATCATCCCACCCTCCCTTTCCCCAAGACATAGTCAAGGGATGGAGCTGGGAGCAGGGTTGGAGCTGTGGGTAGGGGCCATGGCTGTGGACAGAACTGGAGTCAAGCTAGGGGCACTCCTTCCTCACCCTTGTGGGGGATGCCCTAGAGGCTCTGCCACATTCCCCCTGACTCTGCCCTCCTAGGGGTGGAGCACCCTATAGTGTGGGGAGCACTGCCTTAGAGGTATAATTTCTTCCTGACCCATTTTAACCAGGAAAACAATGAGTAGTCCTGTGGCACCTTAGGGTATGTCTACACTACCCCGCTAGTTCGAACTAGCGGGGTAATGTAGGCATACCGCACTTGCAAATGAAGCCCGGGATTTGAATTTCCCGGGCTTCATTTGCATAAGCGGGGAGCCGCCATTTTTAAAACCCCGCTGGTTCGAACCCCGTGCAGCGCGGCTACACGGGGCTCGAACTAGGTAGTTCGGACTAGGCTTCCTATTCCGAACTACCGGTACACCTCGTTCCACGGTTCCCGCTAGTTCGAACTAGCGGGGTAGTGTAGACATACCCTCAGAGACTAACAAAAATACATGTAGTAGCATGAGCTTTCGTGGCCAGAACCCACTTCTTCAGATGAGCTTGAGATCTTACCCAGAAATCATTCTATACTCAAAAGAATATGAAATGTCACATGCAGTGTGAGGAGGAGGAGGGGAGATTTGATAAGCCTGAAGTCAGTTTGAAAAATGTAAAGAGACTTTCGGGAAGAAAATGAGGAGGGTATTAAGGAAAAAGAGATGAAATTAAAAACCAGCCATGAGCTGGATTCTTAGAAATATTTCTAGAGAGAGAAAAAGAGAGAGAATTAAATCCCAAAGCTATTTAAAGATTAAAACAAGTGTCAGATAGTCTAATCTGGATCACAATAGATTCATTCTAGAGGACACCCTGAGAAGTTGGGAATAAGCCCTCTGCTCCCCCATACCAAGCGACAGCATATTATCTGCACAGGTGGTTTGTGCTGTTAGGTCCCTTTTCACTGAGGAATAAAATTTGTATAGGGATCAGATGGGTTGACTTAAGGGCTTATAGTACCCTCTAGTGACAAAACTAGAAAACAGTTGAGTCTGTTTTCCTCACATGTCTGACTAACAAGGCAATTTAAGGTGGTAAAGCCTCCATATTTCTACCCCCTGTCTCTAGATGTTGTAAAATAGTTCTCTAACCACCCTGTCCTGTCCATATGTTATGTCAAAAAGAGGTTGTTATCTTTCTGAGGCTTGAGCTATGTCTTCCTATCAGTGCTGTAAGTCACCTTCCACAATTTGGGGTAACATATAAATAAGGAGCTGGTAAAAAGGAAACTCACTCACAATTTATACTTTGTATCAGTTTATAAATTAAATGCAGCAAAAACCTTAGAAACCTAAAGTCGACAGTGAACCTAGAGAGCATGTGGGTGGCCTACATTTTGAAGTTTGGAAGAGGGCTGGGAGAGTAGGGCAGTCACACAAAAGTACAAACTTCCAGGTGGCATTGTGCTGCTGGGCTTTTCTACCTCTGCTCTGATTGGCTGGCCTTTTTGTTTTGGCTTGGTGGCTGGTAGTGGCTGGCAAAATAGCTGGTCACTCCTGCCTGTGGGTGTCTTATTTAGATTTATACAAATACTAAAGAGATGCTGGTTTAAAAGTGTAGGTGAGCCTGACACCACAAAAGTGGGTGCAAGTGAATGTAAGTGAGTCTGAATATAAAGGTGCAGCAGGGATATAACTTAAGCGTTGCCTTTGAATTTGGACCACAGTCCCTGCACCAGGATGCTTATAGTCAAAGAACTTGATCTTACAATCTTTAACCAGTGAGGTTACTCAGAGTGAGATTCAGGTCCCTCGATAACACTTGAGAAGTGGGGATGAGGGACAGAGAAGAACCAGGGGTACGTTAATAAGATCTTGTGGTTGCTTTGTTAGTAACATGCTGCATGAGAGTTCAGTGAAAGTTCTTAGGCCTGGATGTGGAGTGGCATTCATGCTTCTTCAATAAAATGTGAAGCATTTCCTACCATTCACATAACATTGGTACTAGCTTCAGCTTGATGTAAGCCTAAGTGGAGAATACTGCTGTGTTTTTGAGGCTGGGATACAAGAGATGCTTTGAATGCAGTTAGGTGCAGTTATCCAAAACTTCATATTTTGAACTGGATTCTTTTACTTTTTAAAGATTCACAGAAGCATGCATTAACTCTGTGGGCTTATCTATTGTGACAGGGTCAGGCCAGAAGGGTACATGAGAGTGATCTTTTTGGAAAACCAAGAGGGACTCTTCCCCGGAACCCAGGAAACCAAATGATTACAGGAGACAAATAAACAGGGCTAGGTGTGAAAGTCACACAGAAGAACTGACTTCCAGAAGGTGCCCAGGTGTTAGCCCCCTCACATCTAAAGGACCTCCCCTCAGCCTATGGGGAGGGTCCATAGAGCCCAGAATACCAAATAATTACTGGGGACAAATGAAAAAAAAAAAAAAAACAGGGACAGGTGTGGAGGTCATTGAGTCAAAACAAGGGAGCTGGATGGGGACACTGAGCAGAGAACCCTGGACAGTGCCTAGTGCCCCTTGAAAGTCTTGAGAGAGCAAGCGGATGCCGCCCAGTGGAACTCTGCCCAGATGCGTGAATGGATGCAGGAGCAGAAATAGGCCCCATAGTCTCAGGCACCTCCCTCAGCCAACCTCTGTTCCCTCATACAGGAGAATGGTAGAAGAGAAGTATATTGGCTCTAGATCCGTGAGTCCAACATGCTAGCCACTAGCACATGTGGCTATTTGGCCAGTTGAGTGTGGCTAGTTGGCTTGAACAATGTGGCTATTTGGCCAGTTGAGTATGGCTAGTTCGCTATAGTAGTACCCACCATAGTGGTCACTGCTTCAGAACTAGTTGGACACCATTGCTCTAGATTGAGTAAGTCTCTGTTCCCAGGATAAATTAACAAGAGCTAGTCCAGAACCAGCAGAAGTCGCCAGCATCAATCAGGGCAATTAAGCACCTCAAGCCAATTGGGAGGTTTCCAGAGTCATGTGAGTCAGACAAGCCAGAACACCTGGTGCAAATTAAGAACAAGTTAAAACGGGTTAAAAAGAGCTCCTCTTCAGTTAGTTCAATGCAGTGAGGAGCTTGAGGAGAGAAGGAATTGTAGAGAGTCTCAGAGGAGAAAGTGAAAACCAGTAGCAGGAGGAAGAATCTGCAGGAAGGAAGGTGCTGGGGAAGGCTGTTAGGAAGTGGCCCAGGGATTTATAGCTGTCACAAAGCTGTTGCTGGAGTTATTTCAGACAGTTGCTATCACAGGGTCCCTGAGCTAGAACCCACAGTAGAGGGCAGGCCTGTGTCCACATGCACACCAACTCCCATTTCAGTACTAGCAAGAGATTGGCTTTAGTACAAGGGTTTGTCCTACCCTGTACTACTTGGAGGGGCCACAGAGACTATGAAGTTTGGTTTCCCCTCTGGTTCCCATGCTGGCCAATGATGCTGTTTGCTGAGCTACTCTCAAGCTGGTGTCTAAATTGAGGGCTGCTATGAGTCTCTGAGGCAAGTAATCCGCCTGAAAATGTGGGACCCACCAAGATTGAAGAGGAGTTTTGTCACACTATGGATGCGCACATCCTTTAAAGTAGCTATTAATTAATATTTAAATGTAGAAACAAATACATTGAAAGACCAGATTCCCATTGCTTTTGTTAGTCACTTGGGGTATGTCTACACTGCCACCCCAGTTCGAACTAGGGTGGCTAATGTAGGCATTCAAAGTTGCAAATGAAGCCTGGGATTTAAATATCCCGGGCTTCATTTGCATCTTGCCGGGCGCCGCCATTTTTAAATCCCCCTTAGTGCGGACTCCATGCCCGCGGCTACACGCAGCATGAAGTAGGTAGTTCGAATTAGGCTCTCTAATCCGAACTACTGTTACTCCTCGTTGAATGAGGTGTACCGGTAGTTCGGATTAGAGAGCCTAATTCGAACTACCTACTCCGTGCCGCGTATAGCCGCGGGCACGGAGTCCGCACTAACGGGGATTTAAAAATGGCGGCGCCCGGCAAGATGCAAATGAAGCCCGGGATATTTAAATAACCCGGGCTCCATTTGCAACTTCGAATGCCTACATTAGCCACCCTAGTTCGAACTAGGGTGGCAGTGTAGACATACCCTTCCTGTCCTAGCTGCTGTCAGTCTGTGGCCCAGGCTCAGTCAATAGTAAGAGTAGACAGTGAAGAAGGGAGAGAAGTAAGCTTTGTGGCAGGGCTTGAAAAACCGTACTGGCTGTTTACATTCCAGAAGATTGTACCATAATTAGATACAAAATGTGTGGGTTGTAGAGTTCTCACCAGTGAAGACTGAGGGGACAGGGGGCAATACCCTGATCAAAAGCCTAGCCTCCACTTAGTGGGATTTCTGTGAGGGTGATGTCCCAGTATACTGCTTGAGGACTCATTTTAATGAAAGTGTTGTCCCTGGATCTTGAGGAGCCTCCCCCAGTAGTATCTTTTGTATTGAACAAAATACATCTTGTTTAGCTATCTACTGCCTAAGGAGGATAGGGTAGTAAAGGGTACAGACATCCAGGAGGAGTGGGAAAGAAGGAAACTGTTCAGGGTAGCGGCCAGGGGACGATAAGGAGTAATGGGACGAAACTCAGCACATGACTACTTAGGCTGGATATCACACTTAACTGTGGGGTTATTACATTCTGAATTAGTCTCAAGAAAAGTTATATAAGCCCCATCACTCTGGACCTTTGAAGCTAGGGTGAGTAATATACTGCAGAACATATTGTAGGGACTAAGGCTGCACTGCTCAGGTGAACAAGCTGACCCAATAACCTTTTTTCATCTTTTAACTCTTTGAAAGCATTCCAGGCAAACAATTACCAAGTTTGGCCTTTCTTGCCTTCTGTGAGCTGAGGAGACCATAGTTCAGTCTGTCATGCTAACAGGCCAAGAAATACAGCTTGTATCTTTCATTGCCATAAAGTTTTGTCACCTTTTGTTTCTGGAGTCTGCTTTTGTTTTTGTTTGTTTGTTTGTTTGTTTGTTTGTTTGTTTGTTTGTTACTCGTGATTTCAGAGTTAGCAAGTAAGATGGGTCCTTCCCACCCCTTGAGGCGTGAATGTACATTTAAAATGAGCAATATAATGAGGGAGAGTTGAAAGTGTGTGCCGAAAGTTTTATTACACTTTTTTTTTAACCTTTTTATTACAGGTAAAGTGAACCCAAACTGTTCCCCAGGGGATAAAGCCAAACAGTCAGCCTGTGTGATGTCTTGATTTGGAAATAATGTCAGGACAATTGAATACCTCAAAAGTGCATTTGATGGACTTCATGATTTTTAACCCTTTTAAAACCTGTAGAATCATTCTCTCACAAATGGTTTCAAACCATTGTTAGGTCCGGGATGCAGTTTGTACCTCCAGTGAATTCACATGTGCTGCATAAAGTATAAAAAGGTTGGTGGTTCTTCGGTGAGAATTCGCAGTGACAGTGTAAAAGTCAATATTTAATTGTGATAATTGGAATGCTGAGCTAAGCTTGCATTGAAATGAATGCAGCAGAGCTTCCCACTTTTTAATGCTGCTATTTCAGTCTGTCTAGCTATGGACGCAAAAGGACAGCATTGCATCACTTGGGAGAAGACTGTCAAATCTGCAGCTCATGTAGATTTTCTTAGTCCATGGATTTCTATAGATTTCTATTATGAGCAGGGACAGCTAGAAGATTCAGAGTTGAAGAAGGTGGATTTGGCTGGAAGAGACCAGGGGCTTAGTATATTAGCCCTTTTCTTCATGTCATAAAACTTAACAATTAAGCAGAATGATATAGTAATTTCCCATCTGGAGAAGACAAGGTTTGGAATGTAAGGGAATGCTTCAGATTAAGATCGAAGCACATTCTTATGTTGTGTGGGGTACCAGACCTGAGACAGCAAGGAGTGCTGCAAGATTATACAAGGCCATGGGAGATGATATACACCGTAAAATCAACTGAAACATAAATTCCCTGACATCTTGCTCTTAATGGAAAGTGAGTAAATAAAGGAGGCACATCTTGAAAAGATGAAAGATGGGTGAACGTTTCAAACGTCTAACTTGCTTCCCATTTTTAGTTAAACCTCCCCCTTCCAGAATAAAAATCAAGGTCTCATCCCATAAATATATGGAGACATCAGTTCTTGTGCACAACTCGACTGGATTCATTTGATATTTGGACTAGCATTTTGTCCTGCTGCGTGGAGTGAATTTTTGCCATGATGATTACCACAATATGCTACCTTCAACAAAGCCTTGATGATTTTTTTTTTGAAGGAAAATACATCATAATGATAAATAACTACCTAAATACAAACAATATGTTTGTACTAATATGATATTGAACACAGCAAAGATAATATGGTTTAATTAAAGAAAATGAACAATTGATAACATCAGTTAGTTGTCTCCTGCTTCCAGCCAGTGCCCTGCTTTGATGTTGCTTGTTGTAACAGATTTTCTCCTGTCAGTAGGCCTGGTTCTCAAATATCATGTTGGTAAGTTTGGAATAAGAACATGACTAGGATTCTGTCTCTCCCTACTTTTTATTTATAGGGCCAAGAAACAGTCATGTGCTGCTATACTGGGCATGTGCAGTATATTTAATATCAATAACAAATGAACTGCTTCTGCTGCTGAGCATGCTTGCAAGAGCCTTGCTTGACCTTAAGGTAGCCATGGTATCTTTCCTTCTTTCTATTGGATATGCTCACTCCAATGTGAGTTGACAAAGTGGTTGCCAGTCAGTATAGCCAGCCTGGGAACAGATGGTATCCCTAAAACTGGTTCAACCAACTCCAGCCTAACAGCAGCTCTTTATAAAATTTCCCCTCTCCAGTAACACAGTAGGGGCTTACACTATCCCTTAAACAAGTGAATAACTTCATACATGAGTAGTCCTACTAAATTAAGCAGGGATACTCATATATGTATTTCCAAGATTGTCAGACAGGCTTGCTCCTTATAAATTGAGGTGGCTTAGTTTGTCTTGGTTCTGTTATCCTCCTATTTGTTTGGAGTTTGTTTCTCTCCTTACTTGTATTTGTTTAACTTCAATCTCTGATAAAATAATTGGTTAACCATGGCCAGGATTGCTCCTCATATCCTTTTTCTAATTGGACAGACAGTTGTCTGGCTTCAATCTTCTGGTGTTTCCCTGTTCTCCATGACAAAGTATTGTATTTTTTTAAAATGTGGTTTAATAATAAATAGACTAGCTGATTCACCTAACATGATGATTTAAATAGTCTTGCATGTGGTTTTAATCAATATGTTGTAAAGGTCTTCATTACAATCCACATCTTTCTCTGATTAAGACAGACTTTAAAAATCAATACCTCAGTCATTCTTTTGCTGTTTAATTTAATTCCTGCCTCACTTATTAATAGACTGACTGAATTTCTCTTCAGTACTACTTTCCCCCACTGATATAAAAACTCTTATTTCCTTTAACCTCAGTAACTAGCATAAAAGGGATCATTTTGTTTTGCTGTACTTATTTTTCACTGTAGTTCTCATTTCCTTGTCCTTTTTTTGTTGTCACACCCAGCTTCCACATATAATTTCTTGGTCTGTTTTTCTTCCAGTTTTTAGTAGCCTCGGGAATTTGTTTTATGCCTTATCTCTGGTGTTTGATAGGACTCTACAGCCTTATTACACACAACTAGATTTTAATTATATTTATTAGATTTCCTAATTTTCACTAAACTTGCTGTTTTGCACTCTAATGCTGCATCTTCTGAACCCATTCCTGAACAACTTCAGTGGAATGTTTCTGGGATGCAGACAGCCCAACAGATCCTTCTCTCAAATGCATAGTTGAATGTTTCAGTCTGCTGGTTTACTTATCTACACTACACATAAGTCTGGTTGTTCCCATAACAATAAGTCCGTGCATGGGTGGGATAATCATGATTTATTTTGACCAAGCCTATTCACTATGGTTCATATTCACAAAGTGTCTGCAACTTTTTAAATAATCGATGCTCTTCTCATGGGTAACATATAATTGCGGGGGCAGGAACATGCAAAAATAGTCAGCACTTTGAGGGAGGGCAAGGTGGAGGCAGTCCTCAATGAACCTTGGTTGAACCTAGGCTGGGTTCTTGCCCAATAAGCCATCTTTTGATGCTGATATTGGCAATTAGAACCGTGTGTCTAAACTTCCATTTTGGGAAGATTACTTGAAGATTGAGAGGAAGCAATTCTTAACGCTTCTTGGAAAAACTTTTCTTGACCTCAGTGCCTCAACTCTGGAACTTGCTTCCCCTTTGGTCCAGCAGAGCCAAAGTTCACTGACTTTCCTGGCACATCATGAAGCCTATCTTCATGCACAGACTTTTGCCATGGGATGACAAGGTTTGTGTGCGTTCTCTTTTCTGGAGTAGATAGAGTCCTCTGGTTAACATTGTACACATTCATTGTCCATATTTGTGTCTTTAATGAATACATGTGCCAAAGAACCATGAAAGATGACTTTTATAAATCAAATAAATTCTTAACATGTTATATTCAGGTAGTTTGTCGTCTTTGGTGTAGTCTCTCAATTTCAATAACTTCTTTTTTATGCTTTGATCAATTTATGCTGGAGGTTTTGGTTAGTTTTTGTTTCCTGCCCCCCAACATCTTTTCCACCTATTACGGCTACTTTCTTGAATCACATTTTAGAAAAACTCCATAATATTCTCCAAACTGCACTGAAGGAGAAAAAGCAGCTGTGTAAGTATCTGATAAAACTGTCCTGTAGTGTATTATTGCACATACGTTATACAGATAGCCATTATAACTACAGACTATATATGAATTGTGTATTAGTGCCTCCAAGGTATGAAGGTATCTGGAATAGCCATGCAGTTTCCCATGTGGTGTTCTACCTCAGGCAAGTGAGAATTCACTGTGAACATGTACCCCTGTCATGTGTTACTGTCAGCACACACCTAGTGTTGAAATCAGTTATAAATTTGTTTCCAGGATTTCTTTTTTAGATTCTAACCTTATTCCCAAAGGATCTCTTCCCCTCCTTGCCCCTTTGTTAGAAATTAGACTTGTATTCTGAGCAATATAGAAGATCTTTGACCAGGAGCGGCCCGAGGCTGGCTGCAGCAGCTGGCGCCATAGGTGGGGCAGTGCAATCGCCGCCCCTGCCTGCAAGGCCGTCAATGGCCATGACGTCATCATGGGGCGCCTGGAGCAGCGGCACCCTATCTTTGGCAGATGTTTGGCTGTTTCTGTTAATGGATGTCTGAGCAGTTAAAATTCTCCATGAGTTCAATCCCCTGTGGTTTTGAGTACCTTGAGAGTTGCTCCATAATTTTTTCCTTCTTGTTCTTTTCTACTTGGGTTAGCTGAAGTGGCAAATGCCCACTTCAGTTTTTTGGGGTTTTTTTTCCTTTTCCATGCTGCTCTCTTCATGACTGAATTATATGTTGCTGCTGTTGTAAATACTCTTGACAAAGTGCTATCTATCCTTCCTTCCCTGTCCCTCTCCTATGTAATTTGTACCCATAAGTAATGATGCTTGAGAGCAATCACCCCATTGCCTTTCAGCTATGTTTAAGTAACTCTTCTTCCTCATGACATGCTTTTTTGTGTGTACGTGAAATACTCTTTTTAGCCCTGATCACATTTTGCAATGATTCTATTGCGTCTGATTTCAGCATGTTGAAGGATATGAAAAACTACTTGAGGTAAGCAGGGCCGGCCCGAGCCATTCTTGCACCCTGGGCAGCAGGCACATGGTGCATGCGCAGCCCTGCCCCGGGCGCACGGCACATGATTGACGTGTACGGGGCGCCGTGCCCCTGGGCGTGCGGCACATGTGCAGCCCCGCCTGCGGGCGGCAACCTATGGGGGGGGGCGCCTGATGCGGCGGCCCTTACCACTTCAATCAGGCGCCCCCCCATACGTTGGCGACCCGGGCAGCTGCCCGGCTAACCCCTCCCCCCTTAATCCAGCCCCGGAGGTAAGCAAAAGCTCCTCCCTTAGTCACCTGTGTTTTAAAGCCTTCTTAGCAATCACTGCCAATTCATAACTTAGGCACTGTGCATTCCTTTTGTTGAAGTGGCAGTAGTCTCACCAGTTATTTTTCCTTTTATTCCTCAATCCTAATACAATTATTGGATTCTCCTCCCCCCAAATTTCCTTAAAACTACATGGATGCACTCATGTAATCAGTGAGTGTTCCAGGAGCTAATGACCCCTTTGTGTCACAAGACCCTATTTGTCCTCAGTCTGCAAAGGAATGCAGGATTCCTCCATAGTGAGAGATTTGGGAAAATCAGGATCAGAAGTGGTAGGAGGCCCAGGATGGAGAAACCTACAGCTTTAGCTTTAGCTGGAAGGCCTTTGCTTAACTCTTAGCGCAGGTCTAAAATTTCTGATCTTCGTTTTAAGTCACAACCTCTTAATGTAGTTATCCTCCAACAGCTGTTTGATGGAGGGAAACATTATTATCCCCATTTGACAGATGGTAAACTGAGGTGCAGAGATTAAGAAGTGACTTGCCTAAAAGTCACACAGGAAGTCCCCATCAGGCAGGAAATTAAAAGTAGGTCTTCTATGCCCTAGACTAATGCCCTAACCTCTGAACTAGCTTTCATCCAGAGGTAGGAAAGCTCCAACATACAGGCAGAAAGAAACTTGCATGTGTCTGAGCCTGGCCCTGACACTCAACAACAATGATTAAGGATGCCTGTGTGCCAAAAAAGGGTGTGGGATAACTGCATGGGTCAGCAGAATTGTCAGACGCTTTGTTCGTTTAGGAAACTTCCAAAAACAAACCCTGTGTGTGGGTGTTATTTGTAGCTAGATTAAATTCATGGTATCTGAGATTCCTATAGGGCAAGATAAAAGGGTCTAGGATAAATGTCTCAGATAATTTCAGTAGGGCAGAGCTATGAATCCCATTTCTATATTAGGATTGGGTTCTGTTTGTCTAAAAAATTCTGATCTAAGTGAACAGTAAAAGCTATTTTCCTTATTATATCTTCCTCTTTTTACTTCGCTAGGGCCATGTCTACACTACAGAGAAGATCAAAGCAGACGATCTTCCGGGGTTTGAATTAGTGGGTCTAGTGAAGATGCACTAATTCGAATGGAGAGGACACGCCTGTTGATGCTGGTAGTCCTGCTTCTACGAGGAGTAAGGGAAGTCAAAGGGAGAGAATGTGCACCCTTTGACTTCTCACAGTGTGGATGGCGCCAAAATTCAAGTTAAGATATTTCGACTTAAGCTACTCAATTAACATAGCTGAAGTTGTGTATCTTAATTCAAACGTATCCCCTAGGGTAGACCAGGAGTGGGAAAGGAAGGACTGAGGTGCTGCTCTCTGAACCACATGCAGGGCACTTCAAGAGAGAGAGAGACAGAAAATTAAAATAAAAAGCTCCCCAAAGGACAAGACTTTTGGTGATATGGCTTGAAGTGCATATGCTGGGTATTCTTAAGAAAGGGAATTTACTGCTTCATGTATTTGAGAAGAAAGAATACTTGAAATGAATAGTTCTTTGAAAATTTACTGTTGCAGTATTTATCTTTTTTAGAATTCTGACACTAACATTGCTTTAGTCATCCCTAATCTACTACCAGAAATTTTTTGGCAGTTTCCCCATGCTGACCACTTGCTGTTAGAGAAGTAGAAAATAACAGGTCTAAACAAAGTGTGATCATTTTTAGCGAGCTTGCTAAGTGCAGAACATTGTTGTAGAATAATCAGTTACTCTGGTTTATCCTGGCCATTAGTCACAGTGTGCTGCTATTGAAAGAAAGGAAAATGGCTCCATTTAGTGTAGTGAGGGATAACTTGTTCCAGTGACAAAAATTAGAGATAGAAAAAGATCCCTGGGTTCTCTTGTCTACTGCTCCAGCCTGTTACAAGATTATTCCCCACACTATATTTTCTCTAGGGCTTCGTAAATGATTCCAGCACTTGTCTTTGAGAATCTGTTCCCACAAGCTAAAGCACCTTGTGGTCAGGAGGTTATAAAATAACACTTTAGATGTAGAGGGTAGGTAGGTAGAGGGTCTGATGGGCACTTCAGTGAAAAAATGACCTTTCCTCTAATTTATTAAAACATCTTCTGTTGCCCTTTCAGGATGGAAATACAGTAATAAATACAGAGCCAATAAAGTGAATATATTATAAACATTTTAATAAATCAAAAGTTTTATGGGAGAAAAATTCCATTCAGATGCAGTTGGTTTCTCACTTAACTTCTAACCTACTTTAAAAGTATTAATTTCTGCTATATGCCCAAATCATGCTTACACCAGTATAAATGCAGACTAATGGCACTGAAACCAGTGCAGTTAATCTGGATTTGCACTGGTGTCACTGAAAGTAGAATATGACCCCAAATTTCCTACTTTGTATGCAAATAGGTGAGAGAGAGACAGAGACAGAGACAAAAGCAGTTGCAGCTGGTATGCCTGTAACCAGTGGGAGTGTTCTGGCAGTCTGGATCTTGCTTTGGAATCTCCTATGTCAGGGGTGTGTGGTGTAACTATAGATAAAATAAACATAGGAGGGGAACTTATCCCTACACTGCAGTCTCTCTGTGATGGCTAAATCCCTGAAAACAGGCTGGACAGCCAAGAGGGCTCTGTGTGATGACCCTCCTCCCCCAGTGATGATTCCACAGCTCCCATTGGCCAACAGCTGTGGCCAAGGAGCACTGCAGGAGTAGTGCCTATGGGCAGAGACAGCACCCTCCACACACATTTCTGAACTCCTCCTTTCTGATCCCACCCCACAAGCCTTACCCCTTACTACATCTCATCCCCCAGTCTCAGCCTGGAGCACCCTCCCACACCCCAAACCTCTTGTCCCCATCTCTGTTTGGACCTCGTTCTTGCACCCTAAGCCCCTCATCCATGGCCCCAACCCAGAACTGAACCCCCAGCCCAGAGCTGGTACCTGCACCCTCACTCCAAACCCCTCATCCCGGACCCAACCCCAGAGCCTGTGCCACTTCTCATACCCCACAACCCTGCCTCACCCTGGAGACCCCTTCCACATGCTGAATCCTGCAGCCCCAAGCGCTCATCCTTATTCCCACCCCAGAGCTCACATCCTCAACGAGAGCCCTCACCCTCTCCTGCACCTCAAACTCCTGCCCCAACCTGAGCCCCTTCCCGCACCCCAACCACTTGCTCCAGCCTGGTGAAAATGAGCAAGTGAAAGTGGGGGAGAGAGAGAGCAACAGAGAGAGGAACCATGGAGTGAACAGGGGAGGCCCTTGGAGAAGGGTTGAGGTAGGGGCAGGGAAAGAATGTTTGATGTTGTACATTTAGAAAGTTGACAGCCTTAGAAAATGGATGCACTGAGCAGAGAAGGCTAAGAGGAGTTGTGGTTCCTGTGCTTAGGACAAAGGGGGCAATTGCCCTGAGACCTGGTGATTCCAAGGGGCCCTGGGCCCCTGGCTGCAATTGCTTCTATTGTGGCAGGCAGCAGCTGGAGCCCTGGACCCTTTAAATTGCTGCCAGAGTGTCACGCTGTGTGCTCCGTGGAGCTCTGAGGGAAGCACCACGCTCTGGGTGCAAGGGTGCTATTTATGGGAGACTTGGGGGGATCTACATTTGGACCACTATTAAACTTCTCATAAATGTTCTTGAAAAGGGGATAAACATTGACTAATCCAAAGCTGACTGCAAAATTACAAAGGGATCTCACAAAACTGGGTGACTGGGCAACACAAGGGCAGATGGAATTCAGTGTTGATAAGTGCAATGTAATGCACATGAAAAAATATAATCTTAATTATAGATACAAAATAGCTGTTACCACTCAAGAAAGAAATCTTAGAATCCTTGTGGATAGTTCCCTGAAAACATCTGTTCAATGTGCAGTGGCAGGCTAAAAACTAAAAAGCTAACAAAATATTGGGAATCATTAGGAAAAAATAGATAAGACAAAATACCATATTGCCTCTATATTAAGTCATGGTATGCCCACATCTTGAATACTATATGCACATCTGGTCACCCCATCTGAAAAAAGATATATTGTATTTGGAAAAGGTTCAGAAAGGACGATGAAAATGATTAGAGGTAAGGAACTGCTTCCATATGAGGAAAGATTAACAAAACTGGGACTTTTCAGCTTGGAAATAAATTACTACGGGATGAGGGGATATGTTAGAGATCTAAAGCATGGGTTCCCAAACTGGGGTGGGTGTGAAGAAATTCTAGGGAGGGTGTGAGGCGACCCAGTCCTCCCCCATCACCCCCACCCCCCAAGTTTTGCTGCTATTTTTGTTTTTCGGCCCTGGTCAGTTCCTTTTTTTTGTTCGCTCAACAAGTTTTGCTGCTATTTGGGGGGGGGGGGGAAGCATGTGAGGGTTTCTCAAAAATCAAAAAGGGGTTGTGATGTCAAAAAGTTTGGGAACCACTGGTCTAGAGCATTATGAATGGTGTGGAAAAATAGAAGAAGGAAATGTTATTCATTCTTTCACTAATATAACATAAGAAACTGACCCAATTAAATTTATAGGCAGCAAATTTCAAACAAACAAAATAAGTGACAAAGGATGGATCATGATGCTCGCCTCTTCTGTTTATTCCTTCTGAAGCACGTGGCATTTGCCACTGGCTGAACAACGCATCGGGAATGGTAGGAAGTGGCCCAGAGCAGATGATTGTCCTCCAGGAGCTCAGAGCGTTTCAGCAGGAATCCCCGCTGAGCAGGCAGTGAGCAGGAGGGCCCAGGTCCTCCTACCTCCCCACTGCACGGTAACTCTGCTCCCTAGCATTCGGGGAGGCTTCCTTTGGACTAGGCCACTAGACCATTGTGACCTTGAGAGAGGGGAGGGTGTTTCTGACCAGGCCTGCAAGGCCATATTTACCCTGCTAGAGGGAACTGTACTTTGCAATTAGGCCTGTAGAGCCATATTCACCCGAATAGAGGTGAATATGGCCCTACAGGGGCCTAGACCTGCCGGGCTATATATACCCTAATAGAGGTAACCATACCCTGGGACTGAACCCGCAGGGTCATATTTGCCCTGCAGGAGGCGGGCACAGACACCGATTTTAGGGCTTCCGGACAGTTGAGGGGGTTGGCCCTCAACAGTGGCACAGAGGGCTGGTTGCCCCAGGTCCTGCCCCTTCTGACCAAGGTCCCATTCTTTCCTAGAGTGCAGAGACAGCCCCCCTCCTTTCTACCCAGGGGCCTATAGATACTCTCGGCACCCCTGACCGTGCTGCAAAGTTCATCACATGTGAAGTGAGGAGGGGGTATTTGTACAAGTCTCCTATCACCCACTGAAAGCTGGGGCACTTCTGGAATAGGGAAAGTTCTTCCCTTCTATCCTGCATCCCAATAACAGGCAGGTGGGGTCCTCTGTGTGCAGTACTGCATGGCTGAAATCGAATGAGCCAATTACTGAGCGAGAACCTTAGCAGTGAGTTGCCTGCTTCTGAGCTCTGTCAGCAGCCTCACTGTGCTTCACAGTGGGAGGAAGTGGGAAGAAGATGTAGCCTGTAAACAGGGCCGGATTAAGGAGGGGGCTAGCTTATGGGGGCGCCTGATGGCAGCTGTAAGGGGTGCCGCATGCTGGGGAGCAGGCCTGCGCATGCGCTGTGTGCCCGGGGGCGGAACCGCGCATGCGTAGCATGCCCGCTGCCTGGGGCGCAGGAATGGCTCGAGCTGGCCCTGCCTGTAAATGGCACCATTGCCTCAGGACCACTGTCTGTGGATTTCCTGTGTTGTCAATGAGCCCCTGGTAGGTTGGGGTCCTACCCTTGCCTATCCTTTCCTGTCCTATGCTTCCTTTCAGTCAAATGGCAGCCAGGTTTGGAGCTGCTATCAGCTTCCAGTTGGGCAGGAGGTGCAGGGAGCTCAGCACCCTGGGCCAGGGTGGTGGATATAGCTGTCAACAGTCCTGGGATACTTGCCAAGATAGAACAATGAGTCACAAATTTGTGCAGGGTGTGATTCGGATAAGAAGAAAAAAACAAAATAAACTCCAAGAACTTTGTGTTTACTGCTTCCAATATCAGCTTGAAATGGAGGGTTAGTCATAGGAACAGCTTCTGTCAGCGACCTCAGGGCTGGCCAACCATCCAGGATCTGGGTTGATGTCACACATGTAGCAGCTTCATCTTGCTTGCCCCACATTCTCTGCAACTACTTACACAACTGGCATGGGTGTGCACTAGTAGCAGGGTTCCCTCTGCCGTTCCCTCTCCTAATTCCTGTAACACTCTGTCTCTGGCATGCCTTTTCCTGCAATGCCCCAGCTAGAAAGTGCTAGCAGTTAGGAAGTTGGAGGAAGGGGAGTGAGAAGAATGAGTAAATGGAGATTGGAGGTAACAAGGGTTTAGAGCTGGCCAGGCACAAGGGACATGTGTGACAGAAATAACTCCAGCCCAGGAATCCTGTTCCATCAGGCTGCCCCCTTCCTCTAATACTCCTGGCCCCAGGCTGCCCGTTCTCTCCTCATAACCTCTTCCTGGAGCATCTCTCACCCTCCTCCCCCAGTCTTTAGTGGCTTTTTCAATCGCTCCCATCAATCATCACAAGCATTCCCCAAGCCCCAGTTTCTTTCTGTCTCTTGATTTTTCCTAGGGTACACCTAGACTGTCGGGTTTTTTCTGGGATACCGGAGGATCCCAGAAAAACTCTGCCACATCCAGGGAACACGTTTGCTTTTCTGCTTTTTTCTTTTTTTTTTTTTTTTTGCGGAAGAGCAAACACACTTTTTCAGGGAGCCCTGTATATCTTGTTCTACAAGTAATAAGGGCTCCTCTGAAAGAGGAGGCTTTTCTGCCATTTGACTCCATCTCATTGCAGGAGGAGTAACAGTTAATCCGAACTAAGGACTTAGTTCAGATTAACTTCTGACTGCCATGGGCAGTCAGTTCGAACTAAGGGGATTTAAAAAAGGCAGCCGCCCAGGAGCATGCAAATGAAGCCCGGGATATTTAAATCCCGGGCTTCATTTGCAAGTTTGAATGCCTACATTAGCCACCCTAGTTCGAACTAGGGGGCTAGTGTAGACATACCCTGTGTGTGCAACTCATGCCACGGCCACTCACTCCCCAAAGTCATTCTCTCTGTGTCCTGCTCAACCCCCTCTTTTTTCCATTTCCCTGACTGGCTCTTGCTCCCTCACAATCCTCAACTGCCCTAATCCACTTTGCAGCTACAGCTCCCCAGCTCCATATCAATGTTTACACGCACCTGCTTCCACTGTTCTGCTGGAACTTGGGCTGTGGCAGCTGTTGGTGGGATAAGAACTTTGGAGAGGGCTTTGCTCCCAACTCAAAGCTGATTCCTCTTGTGGGATAGTATAGCAGGTTCCTGATTTCCCCTTCCTGTCTGCAACCCTTGGAGAGCTGCCTTGGCCTTTCTTTTCCAATCCACAAACCACTCCCTGTGCTGTGGATAGTAGAAATAAATTAGCTAGAAATGGCAAATGCAGAACTGCACAAAATTTGAACACTGTGACCTTATCAAACACTAGTGCTCATCTGAATCTGCTGCTTGTTTTTCTACTTTGGGGAGAAGGAAAATAATTGTACAGCCTGATCCAGGTCAACTGCTGCAACCACTAACAATGGACTCATGGGAGAGTAGGGAAACAGTAGAGGCCCTTTTACATCTATATACACATTCCTACTAGTCTTCTTTTGTATTTAGCTAGGGTTGCTTCAGAAACTGGCATAGTAGATGTAGCTGCTGGTGGTGAGCTGGATTTTATTCAATTTGGTAGAACAAGGGAGATTAAAGGGTAAGTTAAAGCTTGTCCAATATGTCATCTGACCTTTAACCCCAGCAAAACTGCAATAAGACCACAGTTTCAGCTACCCTGCCCCTTGCACTTAGTCCATAGAAATCAAATGATTTATTTTCAGACCTGAAAGTTCAATGCAAATGTTTCAATTTCAAACATCTCACTGGAAAACAACAGAGAAAGAATGCTAGGTTAAAGGAATATAAAATTATTCATAATATTTTCCTAGTTATCCTTTTTTCTTTTAAAAACAATAACACTAATTTTTTTGCTGAAAAATTAAATACCATAATGACAGTGTGAAATTAAAAATGGCTTAAAAAAACATCTGAATGAGATATTGTCTTAATTTTGTCTGCAAAATTATCCATTTACATGCTTTAAAAAAGTGTTTACTTAAGAGTAATTGCTGCCTGAACAGTTTTGTTTGCAAAGAAAGGTCGTGGAATTTTCTTTACTCATATGGCTCACAAAAATTGGTGGAATTTAAAAAAAAACTTTTCATATTAGAAATAGCCATACAGCTGCACATACCAGTTTGAGTCACAGAGTCCAGGTTTTGAACAGCTGTGGTCATTAAAGAAATTAAACCCTTTTTTGTAAGAGTAAAAGTGGATTGGCAACTTCCAATATGAAAAATTAAATTTGACATTATCTTCAAGTACTTTTTCCCTTTTTGTCCACAACTGTTCTTTTGCATTGCTCTGTGATCTGAAAAGGAAAATAATTAGGTATAGGCTTTTTTTCCTTGTTGCTTTATCATGAATAAAGAAGGCCTAAAAAGATCTCTTCCCCCCTGCCCCCCCCCTTTTTTTTTTGCTTCCCAGTCCATCCTCTTCTTATAACTCTCAGGAATACAAATCACATCTTCCTCCTTTTCTTAAATTTCATTTTATTTGTTTGCCAGACATCATCTTAGCAGTCCAAAGAAGCGGAATGAGAGTTTTCTCAACACCTAAATGAAGGCATGAGTGCGCTGTTGAATCTCGAGCAAAGATTGACTAATTCTTGGACTAAATAAATTTTAACCAAAAAAAAAAAACCCAACATTTTAGTAGGACTTCAAATAATTCTCAATTATTCAGGTTTATTTCCTTGGTACTAGTTCTTCAGTTGATTAATGTCTTCCATGAAAAAGAAGCTTCAGAGGGGTAGCTGAGTTAGTCTAAAGAAGGATAGGCAAGAAGTGAATTTCCAATGTTAAGAAGCAATGTAGGTAAAAGTCATCACATTATGTCTTTGTACATAATAGAAAGCCACATTCTTTTATTACTTTTTCATACTTAACCTTTTAACGGCTGTCATGTTCTTCCTAGCATTGGCTATATTTCAGAGAGGGGGCAGGCTATAAAGGGAGGAGAATGCACAAAGGAGGTGTGGGGGAGAATGCAAGGCCAGCCAGCCCACAACATTTTGGCACCCGAGGCAGGGAGCTCAAATAACGCTCCCATGCCACCTTTTCTCCTGCCTGCCTGTTATGTCTCTTCTGCCCTCCTTCCTCCAGCACAGCAGTCCACCATTTCTGTGCATCTAGAGCAGAGATAATACATATGCACCAGCAGCAGAGAATTTTCTACACTCTGGGTCCTAGTGGCACCCCGCCCCCCACAGTCTGGCACCTGAGGCGGCTGCCTCAGTTCGCCTCATGGTAAGGCCAGCCCTGGGAGGGTGTGAGGGTGCCATGCTTACCAGGGGCAACCCTCTCTGGCAGTGGGTACTGGAGAGGTGGAGGTCTCCCTCCAAGTGCTGCTGCCTGCCTGCTGCTCCTGTGACCTTCCCCGGCCTCTCTACTGCCCCCAGGCAACTTAAAATGCCCCCCCTTTGCCACCACTGACAGCACAGTGGGGCTAGAATGGCATCCAGCAGCTCGCTTCCATGGCTGCGAGCATGTGCAGCCCTGCAGCCCAGGGAGAGAGGAAGGGTTGGTCAATTTGCTGGGAGCAGGACACGGAGACCCCCTCTCCCAGCAGCAGGGATGCACCTGCTGGCAGCCGCAGGGAGTGAGTGGCAAGGAACTGCTTTAGCCCTGTTGTGCTGCTGGTGGTCTCTGGCATTTTAAGTTGCTGAGGGTGGCAGGCAGGGTTGGGGGACACACAGGGGAAGTGTGCGGGATGGCGGGGAGCCTAGGAATGCAGGGGGCAGCAGACAAGTGAGTTTTGATGGAACCTAGACACAGACCAGGAATATTCCTGGAGCTCAGGCACCACGGGCCCATATATAACTCATTGCTTATGTTAGAAACAACCATAGGTGCTAGAACTATGGATGCTGGAGATGCTGCTGCACTCTCCCTGGCTTGAAGTAGTTTCTATTATAGACAGGTCTTACAGTTTGGTGTAATGGGTCTCAGCCCTTCCAGGGTACAAATTGTTCCAGAACACCTGCCCACAACTCCCTGCCTGACTGTACACCAGAGTGATGGCATGAGAGTGACACTGTGTGGCTAAAGAAGAGAAATGCAGTTTCTTCATCCAGTCTGATCTCATTTCTGGAAAGGTGAGTGAAAAACAGGAAACGTCTGTATGGAGTGACACAGCAGCTCTAGTGTGAAGGCTATTGCCCCAAAATTCACTGAAAACCACAAAAGATCTCCAGTCATAAGAACATAAGAACGGCCGTACTGGGTCAGACCAAAGGTCCTTCTAGCCCAGTATCCTGTCTACCGACAGTGGCCAGCACCAGGTACCCCAGAGAGGGTGGACCGAAGACAATGATCAAGAGATTTGTCTCCTGCCATCTCTCTCCAGCCTCTGACAAACAGAGGCCAAGGACACCATTTTATCCCCTGGCTAATAGTCTTTTATGGACCTAACCTCCATGAAATTATCTAGCTTCGCTTTAAACTCTATTATAGTCGTAGCCTTCACAGCCTCCTCTGGCAAGGAGTTCCACAGGTTGACTACACGCTGTGTGAAGAAGAACTTTCTTTTATTCATTTTAAACCTGCTACCCATTAATTTCATTTGGTGACCTCTAGTTCTTCTATTTAGGGAACTAATAGATAACTTTTCTTTATCGGCCCTCTCCACACCACTCATGATTTTATAGACCTCTATCATATCCCCCCTCAGTCTCCTTTTTTCTAAACTGAAAAGTCCCAGTCGCTTTAACCTCTCCTCATATGGGACCCGTTCCAAACCCCTAATCATTTTAGTTGCCCTTTTCTGAACCCTTTCCAAGGCCAAAATATCTTTTTTGAGGTGAGGAGACCACATCTGTACACAGTATTCCAGATGTGGGCGTACCATAGTTTTATACAGGGGCAGTAAGATATTCTGTGTCTTATTTTCTATCCCTTTCCTAATAATTCCTAGCATCCTATTTGCCTTTTTGACCGCCGCTGCACACTGCGTGGAAGTTTTCAGAGAACTGTCCACGATAACTCCAATCCCTTTCCTGATTTGTCATAGCCAAATTAGCCCCCATCATATTGTACGTATAGTTGGGGTTATTTTTCCCAATGTGCATTACTTTACACTTATCCACATTAAATTTCATTTGCCATTTTGCTGCCCAATCACTGAGTTTGGTGAGATCTTCTTGGAGTCCCTCACAGTCTGCTTCTGTCTTGACTATCCTAAACAGTTTTGTATCATCTGCAAACTTTAATACCTCACTGCTTACCCCTTCAGATCATTTATGAATAAGTTGAAAAGGATTGGTCCTAGGACTGACCCTTGGGGTACACCACTAGTTACCCCTCTCCAATCTGAAAATTTACCATTTATTCCTACCCTTTGTTTCCTGTCTTTTAACCAGTTCTCAATCCAAGAAAGGACCTTTCCTCTTATCCCATGGCCATGTAATTTACACAAGAGCCTTTGGTGAGGGACCTTGTCAAAGGCTTTCTGAAAATCCAAGTATACTATATCTACTGGATCCCCTTATCCGCATGCTTGTTAACCCCTTCAAAGAACTCTAATAGATTAGTAAGACAGGATTTCCCTTTACAGAAACCATGTTGACTTTTGTCCAACAAATTATGTTCTTCTACATGCTTCACAATTTTATTCTTTACTATTGTTTCAACTAATTTGCCCGGTACTGAAGTTAGACTTACTGGTCTGTAATTGCCAGGATCGCCTCTAGAGCCCTTTTTAAATATTGGTGGCTACCTTCCAATCATTAGGTACGGAAGCCGATTTAAAGGATAGGTTACAAACTACAGATAATAGCTCAGCAATTTTCCATTTGAGTTCTTTTAGAACCCTTGGATGAATGCCATCCGGTCCCGGAGATTTGTTAACAATCCTCCTAGTATGACTTCCTGTATATCACAGCCTCTCAGAACCACCCAGCACTTGCATACTAAACCCAACTGAAGTTAGACTTAACTAGACAGCTTACAGGCGAGTAGAATATTGTGCCAACAGGCAGATGTTAGGAGAAACCAGCATGCACCAGTGGCTGAGACTCTCAAAATGGCAAGGAGATTATTAATATCCAAATAATCCTGATAAGTGATCTGAAACCACATGCTACAGAGGAAGATGTACCCTTCCTCTGACCTGGTGAAAATTCCTTCCCAACCCCTCATATAGTGATCAATTAGGCCCTGAGTGTGTGTATCACAATCAGCCAGCCAAGCTGAACAGAATGCTTGGTGCCATGAGCTGCTTTGGGGAGGTGGGACCATGGCAGGAGCCCAGAGCCACCCCAACTCCCCCACCCATGGCCAGAGAAGCCCCAGGCCAGCCTGAATCCCAAGGCATGCACACACATCTGCTTCTAGGGGAGCCTTGGGTTGCCCGTTGTCCCAGTCCTGCTCTGATTCCAGTTGGTTAATTGACCTGAGCCTCAGGCTAGCCTGAGCGGTCCCAGCCCAGCGTTCCACAGTCGTAGCTCCAATGGGGAAGGTAGATCCTTCCCTGGCCTATTATACCTGCCGTTCATGCTTGTTACTACCTCAGAGAACCAACCCTGATCCAGCCCATTCAATGTCCCATCTCTGGCCATGACCATCACTGGTGCTTCAGAGAAAGGAGACCATAAGGACTGCAATATATGTGACATCACCCCTTTCATTGTCCCCGCCTCTTATCTCTGATAGCACCCACACAAAAAAAGACGAAACAATACAAAGAAAGCCACTAGCAAGATTTATACTAAATTTAATATGAGGATAATCATAGAAGACAGTATAATGGTATCCTAACCAATTATACCCTACCAGTGTAGTTGATTTACACCTAGCAAAATTAATTATCCAGCAGACAGAAACAGTTACAAACCAGACAGAGATCTCACAGACAAACAATAGGGAAGTGAGGACAATAACCATATAATGAGGATTCCTCAGCCTCAACTAAACAGTTTCTTGCCAGACGAAATGCGGTTAACTAAGTTTTCTCTACCCATCTTGATATCTATTTCTTTATCTGGGGTCAGTGGATGCTATTAGGATAGGATCCTCTTCTCACAGCCTAGTGTGAAACTATTTTAATACAATTCAGATAGCATGTGAGTATGCGACTCCAGGCTTTGCAGCTAATGGCTGCTGCTCTTCAGTCTGGCTGCAGAAGAAGGCTTTAGTTTAGGCCTACCAATATGGCTACAGAAAAAACATATTTTTACATTACAAGCACAGAACACGTGATCATCCGCTTTCTGCAGAACTGTTAGAAGAACTGAATTAATGGATAACATGATTTCTTAGAGGACAGATTTCTGTGGGACATAACAAGAACCAGTTTAAGGTTGTTGGGGGTATTCACAAAGCAACTGCAGATGGTAGTGTGCTGCTTCTGGACCCAAGAAGTGAGCATTGACTTGACTCATTATGC
Organism: Pelodiscus sinensis; assembly: GCF_049634645.1. Taxonomy (NCBI): domain Eukaryota; kingdom Metazoa; phylum Chordata; order Testudines; family Trionychidae; genus Pelodiscus; species Pelodiscus sinensis. Next base: position 90,379,520 of record NC_134711.1, on the reverse strand, counting down.
AGGTTTAGGATTATGAGCAATGGCTATTAGGCCTCGTTCCTGAATATGTACAGCCGCTTTTCCGGAATAAGCTGCGAGCTGTCTACACTGGCCTTTGAATTTCTGGAAAAGCAACGATGCTCTACTGTACAAAATCAGCCGCTATTCCGGAAAAACTATTCTGCTCCCGCTCGGGCATAAGTCCTTATTCCGGAACACTGTTCCGGAAAAGGGCCAGTGTAGACAGCCCAGTAGTCTTTTCCGGAAAAAAGCCCCGATCACAAAAATGGCGATCGGGGCTCTTTTGCGGAAAAGCGTGTCTACATTGGCCACAGACGCTTTTCTGGAAAAAGGGCTTTTCCGGAAAAGCAGCCTGCCAATGTAGACGCTCCTTTTCCGGAAAAACTGAATAGTATTCCGTTTTAAGCAGTTCCGGAAATTCATGCCAGTGTAGACACAGCCCTCCTGTGCAGGGACACCAAATTCAGACACACTGACAATAGAGAAATGAGTGGCAATTGCACTGTGGAAGCTTGCAATGCCAGATTATTTCTCATTTACCTGGAACAATTTTGGAGTTGGAACATCCAGTATGGGGACTATAGTCATTCAGGGCATGTCTACACAACACGCTTATTTTGAAATAAGCAATTTCAGAATAAAAACTCCGAAATAGCTTATTTTGAAATAGCGTGTCCACATTACAAATGCCCATCGAAACAGTGCTGAGCTATTCCTCAATAGAGCATTCACATTCATTGGAGCCTGACTCACATTTAAAGCTCCCTGGAAGCACTTCGGGCAGGGCACAAATTACTTCCTGGAGCTGCTTCCTGAGGCTAATGCTTAAAGGGACCCACCATGTACAGCTGTGTCTTAGGGTCTTCTCTGTTGCCTACCTTCTTGAGGGACAGAAAACTCATCTCACTGTGTGCTCTGGTTGCCCTTGCAGACACCACAGCACTCCAGTCTTGGGATCCGGACCTGCTGGAAAGCAGTAACCAGCTCTTAGACCTGCTGCTGCATGCACTTGTGGGTCTACAGGAACAGGACCTGCTGCTCCCTGCAGAGCACTTACGCACCTCTCTCCATATACCACTCATGCAGCACAACCTCTCCTTTCCTCCCCTGCACACCATGCACCGCCGTTTCTGGTGACAGGACATCAGTTCCAACTGGTGGGACCAGATCATCATGGAGCAGTGGCACAACCAGCACTGGCTCCAGAATTTCCACAAGCGGAAGAACACCTTCCTAGAGCTGTGCAAGTAGCTTGCCCCTGCCCTCAGGAGACAGGATACCCACATGAGAACTTCCATCGCCCTCCAGAAGTGGGTTGCCATCGCACTGTGGAAGTTTGCCATGCCAGACAGCTACTACTCCATAAGGAACCAGTTCAATGTGGGGAGATTGACCATCGGGGCCGTGGTCATTCAGGTATGAGGCTTTCATGCTATTATCCCAGGAGGATGGTAAACTGCTCAAAAGGGGTTCCCTAGGGAAAGGTGGGGTGGAAGCTCCCTCCCTGGAAAGTTTTTCAGTCCCACCTTCACAAAGCCTGCCAAGGGATGGAGTAAGTTGGGGTTGGTCCTAGTGTGAGGAAAGGGGGTTGGCCTCAAGGAATTCCCAAGGGCCCTGGCACCCCTGTGATGCTCTATTTGTCTCCTTCTACAGGTGGTGAGGACCATCAACACCATCCTGCTATGCAGGGTCATTGTCCTGGGCAATGTGGACCCCATTGTTGCAGGCTTTGCTGCCATGGGCTTCTCCAACTGTGATGGGGGGGGCATTGACAGCATCCACATCACCATCCGGGCCCCTGACTACTGGGCATTGGATTATATCAACCAGAAGGGGGACTTTTTGATAGTGTTGCAGGCCGGCATGGATCACCAAGGCCACTTCATGGACATCAATGTCAGGTCATCAGGGAAGGTGCATGATGTATGTGTCTTTAGGAACCATATCATCAGGGTTGGGGACCTGGACATGCCCATGTGCATTGCGGGGGACAAAGCCTACCCTTTGCTCCCATGGCTAATGAAGCCCTACATGGCACACCTTGACTGAAGCAAAGAACATTTCAAAGGCAGGCTCAGCAGGGTTCGCACTGTTGTGGAGGGCACTTTTGGCTGCTTCAAAGGGAGGTTCTGCTGTGTCCTCACGCAGCTGGACCTAAGTGAGCAGATGCTCCCCTGAGAGTGTGGGCATAAGCCTTTGCCATGTATGGCACTGCTGTGTGTGTGTCTGTCCATGATTCCATCCTCCTTAGTGGTGGGAAGGTGTCCCAACGTTAGGTCAGGAGTAAGGCAGGCCTGTGAAGGAACCCCGTGAGCAGAAGTGCAAGGTTCCTGTGTGGCAGCCTCATTGCAGCTGTCTGCTCTGCACTGGCACGCCACATCTACCCACATGCACAGGCTGCTGTGCAATTCCCCAGGGTGGGGGAGGAGCGTGCCCACCACGTCCTCCCACGTGTCTATGGAAAGTAATGGAACTCACCCAATGGACCTTCCCCAGCCTCATCCAAGCCCTGGGTGAGATCTTGGGATGGAGGGGATGGCTCCAGAGCTAGGATGAACTCCGAGCTGGTGGGCTTGGTGTTGATGCTGGCCCACCTCATCTTCCTCTTCCTGCACCACCACCTCCTTGTCCATAGCCATACCCTCTAGAATGTTGACAATGAGTGTCTCCGGCCCAGAGTCCACAACAAGGCGGGGGAAGGGACTGACACCCCTGTCCCCCAGGATGCGGTGGAGCTGGTCATAATAAAGGCAGGAGTAGGGTGTTACCCCAGAGTGGGAGCTGCACTCTCTGGCCTTGTTGTAAGCCTGTCTCAGCTCCTTCACTTTCATTTGCACCTGCTCCTGGGTGCAGCTGTGGTCATTCTGGCCCAGGCTGTCAGCCATCCAGTCATAGATGTCGCTGTTCCTGAGTCTGGTGTGGAGATCCTGAAGTTTTTCCTCCCCTCCCCAGACCTCAATGAGATCCAGGACCTTCACACCAGACCAGGATGATGCCCTCCTCTTTTGCCCCTGGGCAGCAGCTTGGGAGCTGGCTGCTGGCTCCCTTGCAGCAACAGAGGACTCAGTGGACACATGAAGGTAGTTCATGGTGGTAGGGAAAGAAGAGCAGGGCACTGCTGTATGGCACAGGACTAGGAGGGCTTGTACCACAAGCCCTTTCCTCTAAAGCTGCACCTTTAAAGCCTGCAGGGGAAGGGGTACTATAGAGTCCTGATGAGTGTGGACAGAGGCGCCACCAAGAAACCTGTGACAATCCTTGGAGGCCACTTATTTTGAAATAACCTCAACTGAGCTTTCAAGTAGGAATAAGAGATCCTCCGGAAAAGAGCTTATTTTCCGGAGGATCGCGTCCAGACTGGCGCTTTTCTCCGGCTTATCTACAAGCCGGAAAAAAGCAGCAGCCATGAAAATGCAAATGCCGCGGGGGATATTTAAATCCCCCGCGGATTTGCCTATTCCAAAGTGCTACATTTGCATCCCTATTACGGAATAGGGGCCAATGTAGACACAGCCGATGAGTGGAGCATTGTACCCAATGAGCCAGTAATATGAGCCTGTGTGACAACATAAGATACGGTTGCGTATCTTTCAGAAACAATAGGTACATTGGGAAATGCCTACACCATAGAATATTTAAAACAGAGGTGGAGAACTTTTTTTGAGTCAGGGGTCACTGACCCACACAAAAATCAGTCAGGGGCCGCACATAAGTGAGAAACTGTGACGGGGCAAACAGGCCTCACACTGAAGGGCTGGGAGTAGCCCAGGCCCAGATGGCTTAAAGAGCCCCGCCCCTCCAGCCCTGCTGGGCATGCTCCCAGCAGAGCCAGCATATAAAGGCAGAGGGAGCCCAGCAGGAGAGGAGGCAGCTGGGGGGTAGAAGGGTCTAGGCTGCACTGCTGGTGTTCCTACAGCAGTGGAGGCCAGAGCGAGGGCCTGCATCAGCCTCTGGGAGTGAAGCCGGCATCCAAACCTGCTGGAGGGACTGGACCACCTACACCGCCAGCCCTGGCCCTGGCCCTGGCCCTGGCCCTGGCAAGGACTGCTGCTGAGGCAGACAGACTATAGGGGTGCCAGGGTGGTAGAAAGTAGCCCAGGGCAAGGGGTTGCTATCACAGCTTGGTGTGTATTGGCTGGATTCCCCACTGAGCAGGCAGGAGCAACAGTCCCTGCCTACAAGGCCCTGGGCTGTGACCCTGTGGAGAGGGAGGGCCCAGGTCCCCCTACCACCATTTCCTGTACCCTGGGCAATCACACTGGCTGTGAGAGGCTTTTCCTGGAGCTAGGCCTCAACTACCATATATGCCCTGATAGAGGGGTCTGGACTGTGTACTGGGACCATTAGTACTGTATAGGCCTGATTAGAGGGAACAGGATGTGGGATCCTGGGGGGGGGGGTGCACCCCATGTCAGGGGCTGGCCCCCAACAGAAGCCAAAAAACAACCCTGGTCCATTGACATGGCTCTTGATTGAAAAGGAGAAAGACACTCACCACATACACTAGAGCCTAGGGTTGCCCAGGCTGGTAGACTTTGACTATGTCTATGCTAGAGTTTTGTTGGAAAAACAGCTGCTTTTTGAACAAAACTTGAGGAACGGGACATCCACACTGCAATTGTGTTTTTCCGCAAGAAAATCAAAGGAACAGAGGGGTTATTCCAGCATTGGTAATCCTTATTCTATGAGAGAGAAGCCTTCTTGCAAAAGAGCTGTTTTGCAAAAAGTTGTGTGTGGATGGGGAAGAGGGAGTTCTTTCGGAAGAAGAGGAAAAGGCACAGGTGCTCTGATGCCATTCTGTCCATAGCAATTACAGCTTACATGTGAGAGAGTGTTCACCCAGCCTGGATGCTCTTTCAAAAAAGCGGATCACTTTTTCTATTCATTTTTGCAGTGTGGCTGCTCTATTTCAGAAGGTTTTTTTTGGAAGATCTCTTCCGAAAAAAGCTTCTTCCAAAAGAATCTGTAGTCTAGACATAGCTGTGTGTGCCAGACCTGTGGAGGAGGGTAGGGGGAATGGAGTGCCAGATCAGGCTCCCCAATGCTGGAGGGGGAACCCTAAGCCTTGGGCTAGATCCAGGCAAACTGAGGGCCACATTCAGCCCCTGGGCCTAAGGCAGGCATGTCCAAAATCTGGCCCGTGGGCCAATTGCGGCCTGTGTTCCGGTTTAATACGGCCCCCCCAGGTAATTTGGCAATATCTATCTTTTATGGCCCCCAACGAATCCATATGTATTGAGATGAATACATTGTAAAATCTCAGTTAATGTCATTTGGTCTAAATCAGTTATAAATATATTTGGACACAACATGTATACTTGGTGTTATGTTCCTGTTCATATTTTTTGAACTTAAAAGTTGACAGACAACCTTTATTACCAATAATATGTAATGTACTTTACAATGTTCCTGACATATATTTCAGCTTCCTGGATTTTTTTTTTTTCATCTGGCCTTCAGATATGAAAGGCAGAGTGATTTAACACCTGTTTAGATTTGTCATCCATGTGACGAAAAGAAAAATATGCCGTTTGCAATAAACTTTGCATAAAATAGTTAATTTGCATTTAATTTTAATGGTTCAAAGAATGTCAGGCAAAATGGTCGGCCCTCACACATGTTCACTTCATCAAATCTGGCCCTCGTTGAAAAAAGTTTGGACACCCCTGGCCTAAGGTCTCCCACCCCGATCTAGAAGAAATGGCAGTGAAAGCTATAATAGTCATGAACAAAAATTCAACTGTCGTGTGCAGTTTTGTCACAATACTTCAAACCTAGCAAAGAGATAAGATACTTAAAAGAAGAAACAGAAGAATGTTCCTTAATAAATTCTGGCTGCAGTGCCCATTTAATGCATTCTTTAGCCAAAGACTTAAGTGCCTTTTCTCCAGGAATAAAAAATTGTTGAAGTTGAAAAATTCTTTTGTAACCATTTTGTTTCAGTGTTACTGAAGAGAGCGGGAGGATTCAAACTAATTCTCCCTAACAAGGTTCTATGGAATTCTGTGGTTGATTGTTTTGAACAATTTATTAAAAATTGGCCTAATCTTTGTGAAGAAAACCGTGATTAAATATATGGAAGTGTCTCATGCAAAGTAACATTGGAATAAAGAGTACTTTAGAGGACGTGCTCAGCTTGCTGATGCTATTGAAATTTTAAAGGCAGTTCAAGAGACATTGATGAAAGAAATACCTCACCAGAAAGTTAAACTGCAGGCAATAAAATAAAGAAGCGAATGAATCAAGCACGAACTCCACATTATTTTCTTGAGAACATTCTTGACCTCAGGTACAAAGATAGATGCTGAATTTTTCAAGATACTGCTGCTGCCATACCATAGGCATCTCAAAAATCACTCCTCAGTTATCCAAGTCATAATAAATTTCAGGGCTGGAGCGAAACCATTTAATTGGTACATGTTTAGTGATTTTTTTTTTTTAAAACAAAGTCTCTCCCCTGACTTGGTGGAAATAATTACCTAGGCAAGTTCCATCAGTGGCTAAGCCAACTTTTCACAGCACTAGCTTCCTCTGCAGGCACAAAAAATATTTTCATCATTTGGTATTTCTCGCTCAAAGCTAAAACTGACTGGGAGAGGGGAAAACCAGAAAAAAATCATTTTTGTTTATCTATGAATTAAAATGGAACAGTAGGTGTTAAAATGACAATAGGAGTGTGGAAAACAAGAGCTAGTTGTAGAAGTTCTAAGGATACCATACATTTAGTGTTGTGGTTGTTTGTGTTAAAAGTTAAACTTTTTTAATTTTCAAATTATATTATGCACAGTAGGAAAGATTAAAAAATGTTATTCTAACAGTATAGATGCTAAAAATTTTAGTGGTTACATGCTAACTCCCCAGGAGCCAAGCTGGCAGACACTGTGCTCCAGGCTGCCAGCCCCACTCCCAGGGAGCCAGCTACCAGCCCGTGACCTACAGACTCTCATAGGGTATGTCTACACTACCCTCCTAGTTCGAACTAGGAGGGTAATATAGGCATACCGCACTTGCAAATGAAGCCAGGGATTTGAATTTCCCGGGCTTCATTTGCATAAGCGGGGCTCCGCCATTTTTAATGCAAATGAAGCCCGGGAAATTCAAATCCCGGGCTTCATTTGCAAGTGCGGTATGCCTACATTACCCTCCTAGTTCGAACTAGGAGGGTAGTGTAGACATACCCCTATAGACTCAGTAGCACAGGGTGGCAGCCAGTTCCCCAGGAGCCAGTGCACGCCAGGAGCCAGCTTTTAAGCTGGCTCCCTACGTGTACTAGCTCATGGTTGCTGCATTGCACTGCTGCCTCTGATACAGAGACTTCTGTAATTTAATTTTTAATATTTTCTAAATCTACACTGAGCTTTTTTTTCCTAATAGTTCACTGTGGTTGTTCTACACAGCTGTCTCAGTGTAGAAGCCAACAGGGTATCAAAAGACTAATGGCAGTCAAGAAAACACTAATGTAGTGTTTAGGGAAGTAGTGTTTAGGGAAGTACTGTAACATGTAGTATGTGAGCAATAGACCAATTTTTTTTGTACAGCTTCATTTGCTCATAATTCTGTATAATCAGTGCAAGATTAACATGCTCTCTGGACATGAAAACGGTCACAGAGAAGGGGAGTTGGTGAGCGTAGCAAGCAAGGGGGCACAGCCCCCTAGTTAACTTTTTAGTTCCATTATCCTTATTATCTCTTGAATCTTTGGTAATAAACTTATCTTTTTTTCACTATGAACTATCTAAATGCTGTGATATTAAGCAAGGTGCTGATCCTGAGTTGTCATAGCTAGCATATAAACTGTTCCTTTGGGGAAAGCAGACCTGGTATTTCTGTGAACTTCATTAGATAAGGGTCTGGATGCTACAAGTGCGTGTTCAATAGAGCTTGGGGACTATGGTGTGCCTATTTTTAACCTGTAAAGCAAAATAAGGCTAGCATTGGCTAGAGGAGAGTGCTCAGGTGGCTAAAGAGCTGTTGATGTTAGGGAACAGACACTCAGCTAAAGACAAGCAAGTTTCTCACATGCTGGAGGCAGGGGTTGACAAGGTACCCCTTAGAACTATTACACTGTCCCTGGGCTTCTGCTGTTCCTTGATCTCTGCATAAAGCCCCTGGCTACGTCTACACTGGCCCCTTTTCCGGAAGGGGCATGTAAATTTCATGAGTCGTAGTAGGGAAATGCGCGGGGGATTTAAATATCCCCCGCGGCATTTAAATAAAAATGTCCGCCGCTTTTTTCCGGCTTTTAAAAAAGCCGGAAAAGAGCGTCTACACTGGCCCCGATCCTCCGGAAAAAGTGCCCTTTGAAGTAGGAATAAGATCCTCCGGAAAAGGGCACTTTTTCCGGAGGATCGGGGCCAGTGTAGACGCTCTTTTCCGGCTTTTTTAAAAGCCGGAAAAAAGCGGTGGACATTTTTATTTAAATGCCGCGGGGGATATTTAAATCCCCCGCGCATTTCCCTACTACGACTCATGAAATTTACATGCCCCTTCCGGAAAAGGGGCCAGTGTAGACGAGCCCCCTCTATATAATTTCAATCACTCCTTAACAGCTCTCCCCTCACCTGCTAAATATTTATCAGCAGGGTCTACAGAATAAAACTAAATTAATAGAATACTAGAACTGGAAAGGATCTCAAGAGGTCATCAAGTCCAGCCCCTGCCCTCATAATGGGACCAAGTACCATCTAGGACTAGGTCATCCCTGATCGATGTCTAGCTAACCTGCTCTTAAATAACTCCAGTGATGGAGATTCCATGATCTCCTTAGGCAATTTATTCCAGTGTTTAATCACCTGGACAGTAAAGAAGTTTTTCCTAATGACCAACCTCAATCTCCCTTATTGTAATGTAAGCCCATTGTTTCTTGTCCTATCATGTCAAAAAGAACAATTTTTCTCCCTCCTTGTAACATCCGTTTAGGTACTTGAAAACTCCTATCATATCCCCTCTGTCTTCTTTTCTAAACTAAACAAACACAATTCTTCCTGTCTTTCCTCATAAGTCATTTTTTTTGGACCTTTAATCATTTTTCTTGCTTTTCTCTAGACTGTCTACAATTTCTCCACATCTTTCCTGAAATATGATGCCAGAGTACTCCAACCAGGCCTAATTTGGAGTATCTGGACCAAGGTGGGTTTTTTTTAAAGTAAACTACAGCCATGATTTCAAAGCACTGTGGAAGAAAACCTGGCTTCACTGACATCAAAGGCAAAACCCTCCTCTCCTTCAGGATAGTGGTAGAAATGTATCCCTTAGTCTGGTGCTGCTGAAACAAAAAACAGGACTATGTAGCACTTTAAAGACTAACAAGATGGTTTAATAGGTGATGAGCTTTCGTGGGCCAGACCCACTTCCTCAGATAAGAGTAGAAGAAAATTGTTATATGGTTGTGACAATTTTCTTCCACTATTTGATCTGAGGAAGTGGGTCTGGCCCACGAAAGCTCATCACCTATTAAACCATCTTGTTAGTCTTTAAAGTGCTGCACCTTCCTATTTCTCCTTCAGGCTGCGATCCCTTCAGTGTAAAACGCAGGAGTGCTGGAAAGAAGCCTAGGGCAGGGCGGCGGCTGCGCAGCGTAAAGGAGACGCTCCGTCACCTCACTGCTCTACCTGGTTCCTGTGGGTCACAAACAAGGGTTTCGCGTGAGACCCCCCCCCCCCAGACGCCAGAAAGGCGATTCGCGCTGTGCTGTGGCCGCTGCAGCAGCCAGGAGACCACTGAGATCCGTGCCAGAGTCACAGCCCAGCGCCGGCTGGGGCCGCGCTCGAGACTGTGGCTGCAGCAGGCAGGGCCGGGCTGAGACTGGGCCGCTGGATCAGGCTCTGCGGGGATGCACTCGGGCCGTAGACAAGCAGCTGAGGGGCCTCAGGATTAGCGCTCTGCGGCGCATGACAACGGGCCAATCAGAGGCGCGCTTAGAGGGAAGCCGCCCTATGACGCTATCAGTAGCTATGGTGGATACGCTTACTGTTGCCAAGGGCTGAAAAAGATGATAGGCGGGACACCCCAAACGCTTTCACCAATGACGTGCGCGCTTCATTAAGACTGACACCTTTCAGGCCCAATAGCGTTTCCCTCCGGCTATAACCTGCACGGGGCGGTGCAAGCTGGGGATAAATAGCGTCGCAAGCTGTGCCGGGTGTGCCCGTGTTGCGTCTCAGACAATAACTAACTGGGGGCGGGGCGTTGCATTTGTGGGTGTTTATCGCTGGGGCCCTTGTTGGTAACTTGGACACCAGTCAAACGCCTTCCCTCTGGCCGGGACCACACGGGAGCCGCTGTGCGTGCTTGATTGACGGTGATTTTACCTAGCTGAGCTAGGTAGTGCTGCCGGCGCGCAGTGACGCACCAACGCAGAAGTCTCTTTTAAGACCCGCAGCTTGGTGGGCGGGACTTTGTTTTGTGACGGGCCCAGCATTCATCCAATGGGTGGGAGAGAATAAAAATACAACCCAATGAAGGGTGCGGAAGAGCCCGAGAGTTGGGCGCGTTCTCGTCCAACGGCCTGGGTGTATAGCCAATGGGGAGAAAGGAGGAGGCGGTGCCAGACAATGAGTTAGGTGGAAGATGTATGTGACTGTCAGTGAGTGTAGCCAATGGGTGGGGAGATGGCGATGATGCCAGCCAATTGAAGTCGCAGAAAGGTGGGTATTGATGTGATAGGCAAGGGTTGTGGCTAATGGGCGGGGAGACTACGGAGACGCTATCCTATTAACAGTACGGAGGGGTGAAAAGAGGCGAGGTGTGTGATCGGCAGGAGCTGCGGCCAATGGGGGCGGACGCTGGCGCAACCCTGGCCAGTGAGCTGCGCAGGGGGCGTCACGGAGGCGTGTCTCGGTGTGTTTGGGTTCGTGCTCTCGGGGGGAGGGAGACGGCGACGAGGAAAGTTTTTATTTTTTAAATTGTATTTTGTTTCTAGTTTCTGGGGTTCGCGCTTCCCCTGCGGGTGACGCGGGTGGGTGAGAGGAGCCGCCCCCGGCGCTGAGGAGAACGGAACTACGCGCACCTCGGCGGTGAGTACGGGACAGGCCCCCCAGGCACAGGCAGCGCGGCGGGGGTCTCCGTCCGTCTCCCTGGGGCCCCGCGCTGCGTCTGTTCCCCCGCCCTCAGCGGGAGGGGTGGGGGCCTGGCTGGAGAGCCGCCCCGCCCGCCAGGGCTCCCTCCGGGCCACTCCTGCCTCGGAGCCGCAGGCGGCCGCTCGCTGGTCTCTGCCTGGGCGGTCCCGCTGGCTGCCCTCGGCCGGCTGGGGACTGAGGCGGCGCGCGCGGGGCCGGAGGGTGGCCCTAGGCCGGCGGGGTTTAACTGGTGCCCGAGCCCCGCCCCGTGCGGAGGGAGGGGCGGCTCCAGGCTCAGCCCGCGGGAGCCGAAACGGGAGCCGAGGCCCTGTGTGGGGCCTGCAGCGCTGCTCTGCCCGCGGCGTGCGAGGCCAGCTTGACCCGGCACGGCCTCGGCAACCGGCAGCGCGCGGGCCAGCGCAGAGCCTCAGTTGCCGCCGCGTAGCGCGCTGCGGGCCCCAGGGAGTGAGCAGGAGACTCTGAGCCCTGGCGGGTGGTTCTGCTTCCCGGCCGCCCCCAAGCAAGCCGCCAGCAAACCTCCAGTGGCTGGAGTTACCCCGCTCCGCTGCGTGCGGATGCGCTCCTGAGGTTATGTCGGTAGCACTACCGACCACATTGGATTTGTTGCATACGCGGCTGGTGGAATGAGTTTAGAGGCGGGAGGAGTAACCGAATTGAAGAGGAGTGTCCCAAGCCAAAGCCACTTTTCAGAGCTATTCCTGGCATAGGAAAATCCGAGGCGACACATTGCTAGGGCTGCTTCTCTCTCACTCTCGTGCCTGCTTTGTGGTGCTCCTTATGTTAATATATACGCTCTATGACTACATAGGGAAGTAACTGAAGTCACCTAATTTTGTGAGGCGTGGGCATGTTTTTTTTGTTAACTCAAGCCAAAAAATAAGTGGTCATGCTGAGGCCCCTCCATTTGCATTCACAGTCATACATGACCCTTCCGTTTTACTGTCCCAGTTTAGTTTCTATAACAGGGGTGGGCAATACTTTTTGTAAGGGGTGGGACACATCACCAATTTTGGTGGTAGTGGTGGCTGGCTGTGGGGCAGAGGAGCACATGAGATCTCTTGCACCTGCCCAGCCGAGGCACACAATGCCTAGAGGGAATTGCTAGTGTTTTGAACTGCTGGCCGTTCCCTCTGGAGCAGTGTACCCCTGATGGGGGGAGGAGACTCCATGCACTCTTCTGACCCTGGGTCTTGATTGGCCTGGAGGCAGGGCGCAGCGCTGCCAGCTGCAGACTGGATCAAATGGCTTGGCAGGCTGGATTCAGTCCCTGGGCCATATATTGCCCTTTCTATGAAGAAGCTTTTTTAATGTCAAAGTATATCTTGCTTTTTTAACTTTTGGGTTTAATATCCAGATTATTTTGAGGTGTCTGTACAGACTAGGGATGTTAAAAAGTGCTTAATTAGGTAACCATGTAACTGTTAAGTCTTAGCAGTTATTCGTAATGGGCTCTGCAGTATAAAGTTTTAACCCCCGGAGCTGGGCAGGCAGCAAGTGTGCACTGGAAGCTGGCTCTCAGCTGCTGACTCCACTCCTGGGGAGGCCTACAGCATGGGGCGGCAGCTCACTTCCACCTCCTGCTCTGCTCTTGGGGACCCAGTTGCCTCCCTTGCACTGCTGCCTCTGATTCAGGGTGGGTTGGGGGGGAGAAGAAAGAGAACAGGGTGAGGGGTGGTCTGGATTGAGGGGAGGAAGGGGTCCTTAGCCTTAGCCCAAGTCCCTGCCTTGAAGGACCCAGGCAAGGCGGCTGGTTAAATCTGCTAGTTTAAAAAAAAAAAAAATCAGTGTACCATTTGTCTCCTGGGCTATGTGTAGCAGTGAACAAAATGAATATTGTTGTTTGCGGGATTTGGCACTAAATCTTTTTATTACAGCCTAGCTATAGAAATAGGCTGCTTTTTGTACTCTAGGTAGCTGTTACTGTCAGACAGATGAAGCTGCCAATATATATTTCTGTTTAGGCCTTGCCTGGTTGAGCGTAAGTCAACAATTCTCTGATTTCTGACCTTTCTATTTCAGTGTATAATAAAGGGTGCTCTCCTGATACCAACAACAATAAAGTTGATAACTTTTAGAAAGATCTCTTTGTATCCTTCAACTATGTGAACTCTTACCTGTATGATCAGCAAAGGAGCAGATTTGTTTGCAAGTGTTTGATAGTTCATTCCATTTGTGAAGCAATGGATATAGAAGAAGAACATATAGCATTTAGATAATGCTTTGTATTTTTTGAAACAAGGGACAAACAATCCGTATTCACATCACCCTTCTCGCATATTGAGTCCAGTGATATTGTTAACTTTGTCCTATGGCATGGACATTGTGGCTATGTCTACATTTGCGGCTTCTTGCGCAAGTAATATGCAAATGAGGCTAAGCATGGAATATTGCTGAGCCTCATTTGCATACCTAATGAGTCACCATTTTTTTTCAGAAGAGGCTCTCGCGCAAGGAGTGTCTACACTGCCCCTTCTTGCGCAAGAAAAACCCTCTTGCGCAATGCCGTTCTTCCTGAAAAGTAAATAGGTGTAACGGCATTGCACAAGAGGATTTTTCTTGTGCAAGAAGGGGCAGTGTAGATGCTCCTTCTTGCGCAAGAGCCTCTTCTGAAACACATGGTGGCTCATTAGGTATGCAAATGAGGCTCAGCGATAGTCCATGCTTAGCCTCATTTGCATATTACTCGCGCAAGAAGCTGTGAGTGTAGACATAGCCTGTGGGAGAGGGTTCTGAAGCTTTTATTTTTTCATGAGTACTAGGAGTTGTAATCTCATCTTGGATAACTCTTTGTTTACAGTGTATTGAACTATGGAGATGACCTTTACTAGTTTCACCAGGTCTGTATGGATCACATTTCTGAGGGTTGGCAGGCTCTTTAGTTCAGAAATCAAGCTAAGAAATACATTTAAATGATTGTCACTCATCTACACAAAATCTGATGAATTACTTCTGTAGAAAAGTCTTCTGAGTTTGTTTCACTGTTTTAATCTTTATGTAGTTAAATGAATATAACTAGAAACTGGGGGGGGGGGGGAGCTCTCTTAACCAGTGAGTCTCTTTTGGAATGGGGAAAAATATATAATCAGATTTAGTGAAAAGGAATGGAAGGTACTATTAAAATATAATGGAAGATGAATGCCATGAGAGAGAGGAGTCAAAATGAAAGTGTAAAATGATAGGCAGCAAGAGGATCCAAATACAAGCAGAGAAGGCAGAAGATCAAAGGCCAGAAAGCTAATTAGTGGATCAGAGGTTAAGAAGTCAAACTGAAAAATGAAGGGGTGATAGTTGGGGAGGGAGGGCAGCTTAAGCAGCTTGACAGAGTATTTGGAAAGAGATGATACAGTAATGACATATTGCTTTAAAGAGAAATGAAATTGAGTTCTGAAGAAAGGTAAAAGTCCCCTACACTTATTTAAATTTACTTTTTAGAAATTCCGTCTCATAATTCATCACAGTCAGTATTAAGAAGCTTTCTAGGGAAAACTGGTGAGAATTCTAGTACAGTCCTAAACTACTTGGAAAAGGTAAAGACTGATCTACTATGGAAGACATGATGAGTTCCCTGATGTTCCAGAAGCACTGTAGCTCAAAACATTTTTTTTTTTTTTTTTTTTTTTTGTATAGAGAGCTTCTTCCTTTGTCTAGCTGACACATTCCTGTTTCTGCCTCCTATCTTAGGGCTAGTCTATGCTACTGAGGGAGATCAATTTTAAGTTAAATGAATAACGTAGCTGAATTTGACATACTTACTGCTGTCTCATCTCTGTGGTGCATTTATAGGAGATTATCTCCCGTCGTTTGCCCTTGTGCTTCTTGTTCCAGTGGAGTATGGGACTCGATGTCTAAGCGATCAGCCATTGATTTAGTGGGTCTTCATTACACCTGCTAAATCGACTCCTGGTGGATTGATCTCTACTTTCTCAATCCAGTTGGTAGAGGAGACATACCCTACCCTATGTAGTCCCACATAAGGCAACCCTTGCTAAATAATTGTCTCTGTTTTTGCCATACATACCTTGTTTCTGCTTTGAGGCCTAGTCTACACTGGGAGTTTAGGTTGAACTTGGTGGCATTAGGTCACCTTTTTTCCCCTAAACAATGAGTCCATACCACCAAGCCCATTTTGTCGCCTTTAAGGGCCTCTAAAGTCTGTTTCTGTACTCATGCTCTCACAAGAAGTAACTGCTAAATTCAACCTTGCATGGTTGACTTTCTGGTAGCGCAGAATCAGCGCTTTGAAAGTCAACGTTCTTGGCCTCTAGGCGGTGTCGTACGCTGTCCCTTGATGACTGCTCTGGTCACAACTTTCAACTCTAGTGCTCTCTAGGCGAATATGAAAAACCCCTGGAAATTTTGAATTTTGTTACCTGTGTTGCTGTTATGGTGAACAGACTTCAAAATAGGCAGCACTCCTGACCATGAGTTCCCAGGGTCACAGATGAGCACCAGCAGGGAGAGTGAGGAGATCCTGGACTCCATTACAGTGTCAGGAGAAGAATCTGTTCTTGCAGAACTACAAGCCAGCCAAAGAAATGCAGATATCTATGCCAAGATTGCAAAGGACATAGACAAGAGAGGATGCATTGAGAATGCCCAGGAGTACTGAGTGGAAAATAAAGGGGCTGAGGCAGTCATAACAAACAAAGGAGGCAAACAGGTGATCTGGAGCATTGTCCCAAACAGGCTGCTTTTAAGAGCAGCTGCATGTGATCCTTTAAGGCACGGGGTGGAGGGAGATGGAAACAGTTTCCCTAGCCAGTGTATGGATTCTTCCCAAGACGCTCAGGTAGCCTCAGGCAGCAGCATGGTGGAGGAGGAGAATGGTCAGCAGGCAAGTAGGGTAATTGACGTCACTGAGAGCCAAGAACTTTTTATAACCTTGTGAGATGTTCTGGTAGAGGGAGGATTGTCTCTATTCAGTCACTGATTCCCCAGGAGGGCACTTTTATTGAGTTCACATTTTTTTATCCTGCTAAAAGTAGCGTGTGATTTGTGACATCCACTGTGCCTGAACAGTGTGGGGGTCCCTGGAGAAACTTGTCCCTCTGGAGACACAGCAAGAATCCTGCATGCACATCTCCATAAAGCTCTCATAGAGGAACTCTTTAATCATTCTCACAAGGTTTCTGGAGAGGCCTGTCTTATTCTGTCCTCCTGGTAGGACACCTTTCCATGCCAAGCCACCAGAAAATGGTCTGTTGTCATTGCAGCACAAAGCATTGCAGCATCATGTCCAGGTTTCTGGCCACATTCAGTCAGCATCTGCTTCCTGTCACACTGTGATTTGGAGAAGACTGATACCTTGCATGACAACTTGGATGAAGTAGGGGAGGCTATTAGCTGATTCTCTGCAGTAAATCTCCATTTGCTCTTTCCCATTGAAGCATGGTTTGAGCCGCTGTCTTGCTGCCATGCCTGGATCCCTTCCCCTCACCTGCCCACCTGCTTCTGGGGGAAGGAAAGTTGAACTCTCCCAGCAAATGGGTGGTAGTCCTGAACACACTGGCAATGTGTGAGTCCCTGCCCTTACTCCACTGCCACACCGGGACCCTCTCCTCTGCCAACCTGCAGACTTATGCCCTGACCTGTCCCTTACCATGCTTGCCACCAAACTGGGTCCAGCTGCTCCACTAAGAACTCTGAGGTGTAACTGCTGCATAGTGGCTGCTTAAAAGCATAACTATGGCCTTGTACATAACTCATCCCTATTGTCTTTAGACACATCTTCATTTTATTTGAACACATTGTAGAGCATAATACCTACTCTATCTCCTGTAAAGTCTGCCCTTCATTTCTTGTTACAGTGTGAACAGCAGTGAGCCTGCTGCACACTTCCTCGGCCCCTCCAGCTGGCACAAATCCACAGGCAAAAAAGGTTAGGGAAGAAATGGTCAAGGTGCAAATGCAATCTGCCAACTTGGACACAGAGCACATATGTGAGTGGAGGAATACGTTGGCGGTGGTGTGAGCAGAGCATGAGCAAAGGAGAGTGGGGAACTGTAAATGAAGCACCAGGAGAGAGTCTTGTCCATGATGGATCTCATAGAGACTTTCCAAGATGCCTATCTGAACAAGCACCCCCTCTAGTCCTTGCAGACCAACTTTTCCTCCTCTGGAGTTCCATAGAACACAGGGGTGGGAAGGATCAAGGGCAGCCTCACATTCAACCCCCTAGGGATGCATCACAAAGCAAGAGGCTATTCTTGCAATTGTGATAATCCTGGACTCCTTTTCTGTCCCTGTTGTGTTCCCTAATTAAAAACACATGGGGGGGGGGGGGAATCTCTTTATTGCTTGTGTTAAAGGGGAGGGAGATTACAGGCATGCACACTGAATACAGAGGTACTTCATTGAGAGCAACATGCATAACTCTCAAAACTGGCCATTCATAATGCTGTGTTTCAATGCCTCTCTTATTTGTACTACCCCCTCACTGTACTCTCCTTATTGCCTTGGTGTCTTCATAAAATCTACAGCTAGGTGCTGTGCCTTGACATTCCACCCTGACAGATACATTTTCCTCCCTTGCTCTCACAAATATTATGGAGCACACAGCGGGGTGCTACCACAATGGGAATGTTGTGTTTGCTGAGATCTAACCTAGTTGTAAGACTGTGGAACCTTCCCTTTAAAAGCACATTCTACCACCATTCTGCACCTGCTCAGCCTGTAGTTGAATTGCAGTCCAGGCTGCCTGTGTATGGCTTCATGAGTCACGGGAGCAAGGGGGAGTAGGCTGGATCACCAAGGATCACTATTGGCATTTCAGTGTCCCTGATGATAATTTTCTAGTCTCAGAAGAAAATAGCAGCTTGCCGAAGAGGCAGGAGTTCCTAAAGATGCACACGTCATGCACCTTTTCCAACCATCCCACACTGATGTCGATAACATGGTCCTTGTGATCCAACAGCACCTGCAGCACCAGCAAGAAGTACAGCTTGCAGTTTATATATTCCTTTGCAAGGTGCAAAGTTGGGGATGTGCATTCCATCTATCACCCCACCACAGTTAGGGAACCCCAGTGCAGCAGAGCTCTTCACTATGTCCTGCATATTTCTCAGTCACTTCTCTCCGTCGCAGAAGGGTATTGATTGCATTGGCTATTTGGATTACAACAGCCCTCATTGTAGATTTCCCTACTTATAACTGATTTCCAACTGACCAGTAGCTATCTGGTGTTGCAAGCTTACACAGGGCAATTGCCATTTGTTTCTTCGCTGTCAGAGTGGGTCTCATTCTGATATTCTTGCACTTCAGGGCAGGAAAAAGTAATTCAGACTTCCATGAAAGTGGCCTTAATTCAAATAAAAGTTTTGCAGCTGCTGCTGATCTTCTCATATTCGCATAACAATGCAATCTCCAGTCTGTGCTTGTCTGACAGCACCAGAACTACCCACTGCACAGTTTGGTTCCAATGTGTGCTGGGAACATATCCCAAAATAGAAAGCAGTGCAGGCACTGTGGGATAGCTACCCGCAGTGTCAGTAGCCACCCTACTGGGGAGACACTACTTCAGACTATGTTGAAATCTTGCATGCAGTGGGTTCATGCACCTTTGCTTTGACTTTACAAAATGGGGTGCTAAAAAGTACAATTTAATAATTTTTACCTTATTTCGTAGTATAGGCATGGTCTAAGATGGTCCGAGAAAAGAGTGCATGTTAAGTCACTTTTCTAAGATCAGATAGTGTGTTCTGAAGTTCTGTGATATTCTCCTTTGGAATTAAGTGTATACTGTATTTAAAACTTTATGAAAGCAAGTAGCAAAAGGCAGGTCTTTAAACCAGTTAAGTTAAACTGTCAGAAAACCTTGTGTGCCTGCTATAGTTTTAAGAATGTATTATACTTGCTTACCTTGAATAATAAAATAAGAGCATCTGAGTAGGGTTTTGTGTCTCTTTACTGAATTGGTTTTAAGAGATGCATTTAACTATGCAAGTTTGTACATAAGGCCTGAGCTTCATACAATTGGAACATGCTTGGCTAATGAACCTGTGTGTGGACCAGTTACTGTAAAACTTTTAATTGTGAGCAAAATATTAATGCCTTGTCTAGGCACAGATTTTTGGACAAAGCTTGTGACTTTCTAAAAACAAACAGTTATTAATATTTCTAGTGCCATAGTGCCTAGGAACCCTAGTTGTGGACCACCATCCCACTGGGCTGCTGCATGCTGGAAAACACAAAACTGAAAGATGTGTTTTGCCCCAAGGAGTTTACAATCAAAGTATAAGACAAGAGATAAGTTAGATGTAGACAGGAAGGGGAATACATGGAAACAATGAAGAAGGCAAGCTTTGAGAGCTATCTGCATCCCAACACTTACTCAGCAAGTTAAATTTGTTGGCTTCTTTGCTAGAAGGGGTCCCCAATTGACAGGTGTAGTTGTGGAAAGTTGTTTCACAAAATTATTCACTGTGGTATGTCTACACTACAAGTTTTTTCTGTCAGAAAATATGCTAATGAGGGACTTATTAGCATAAGTCACAACATCATTAACATATTTTCTGCCTTTTCTTTTTGCGCAAGGGGTTTTTGTGCAAAAAGAAGCACAATGTAGCCACTTCTGTTTTACGCAAAAACCCTGTTTTGTGCAAGATCCTTGTGCCTCTCTACGACAGGCATAAGGATCTTGCACAAAACAGGGGTTTTGCGCAAATAGAAGCGGCTACACTGTGCTTCTTTTTGCGCAAGGGTTTTTTGTGCAAAAACGGCAGAAAATATGCTAATGAATCCCTCATTAGCATATTTTCTGACAGAAAAAACCTGTAGTGTAGACGTAGCCTGTGATTATTCTTTTTTTCATTTCTACTATGGAATTGATCCTAAAACTTTCGCAAACAGTGTTATTGCTCCTCCTGGAGAATCTTTGTATATCTTAAGGGATTTCTCATTTCTCTGTAGAATCTGCTTCAGTACTCAACAGTTCAATACTTTTGTGATTTGGAAGCTTTCATAATGATATTTTACGTAACCCTGATGTTTGCAAAAGAGAGAAAATCTGGACTGTCAGGCTTTTTCTGTACTGTGAAAACATTATTTCACAGGACCAATTTCATGTTGTTCACAAAACAATGCCTTAATAAAGATATGCTGAAGTTAACATAGTAGGTAAAATACTTACTAGCTATAGCAGCGTCTTGCACAATCTTTATGATCCTTTAGGGGAAAATAGTGTAGTTTTGAATTTTTGCTTCTGATTAAGTGCTGAAATTAGCCCTCTCTTTTTCTTGACTCCCAAGTAAATACAGTTGCTTAAATTCAAGAATGCCCTGTACACAGTAGGGGTTTTCCCGGTTATACTAATACAGTTAAACTTATGTAGTTATTTTGTGTGTAACTTTCCCCTATGGACATGCTTATTCCAGAATAAGAGTGGTCTTTTTCATTGTAAACCAGTTGTTCTCTACCAGGGATCGGAGGCTCCTTGGGAGCCCACAATCAGGTTTCAGAGGATCTGCCAAATTAGGATTGGCTTTGACTTGCTGGGGCACGGGACAGAATGCCAAAGCCCCACCACGACCCAGGGTTGAATTTAAAGCCTAAGCATCTTAGCTTCACAGCACGAGTCCCCAGGCAGTTGCCCTACTAGCTACCCCATATTGCTTGCCATGGCTTTTATATGCAGAAAAACAGTTGTGGCACAGGTGAGTTGTGGAGTTTTTATAGCATGCCTGAGGAGCTTCAGAAAAAAGGTTGAGAACCCCTGGTTTAAACCTCCTCCAAATGACATATTAACTATAAAAAGGCACTGTTATCCCAAAACAAGTGTGTCCACATAGGGAGTTAGATATATTAACAATAGTAATTTAAATTCATAACCCTTTCTGTACAGTACAGACAAGACACGTGTCTGAAAATAATTGTCAGTTGTGCGTTTTTCCATTTTTAGTAGATGCTTAATTTTCCACTTGTTTCTTCTGGAGCTTGAAATTAACATGACTTTATTAGTTTTCTGATAATGACCTGTATAGCATTCCCATATGTCTCCTGGTGAGTATATAAAGTCATTATTTTCATTTCTGATAGTTCACCGTTCTGGGGAGATGATGTTTTTTCAAATTAAAGTTTAAAAAAATTCTAGTTACTCTTTATGACCAGGCTTCAACTCTGGAGTTTTGGGTGCAATATTCTATCTATTGGCATGTTTCCCTTAATGTCAAATTTTCCTTGCTTGATTGTGCCTTAAAGCGCTTTCATTTAAGAAAAAAAAAACCAACCAAACACACTCTTAAAACAGAGCATGCAACACATGTTTTCATAATCATACTACCACAAATATGTCATGAGGTTTTTAGATAAAGTAAATCTGGGGTGATAAAATTAACCACACGACAGAGGAAACAAGAAAGAGAAGCCTGAAAAAATAAACTTCTTTTGCTGCCGTTGGTATAAGTATAGAAATTTCACACTGAGACTTAATGCAGGTTAGCAGAAAAGACCTTTTATGATGTGTGTCAAGAATACACTTTTAATTACGATTTCAAGATTCACATGAAAGAAAATCTCTAAAGAATACAGGTGTACACAATTGACAGTCATGCTTTGTTTAATGAATGTTTACTTGGTAAAGTGTAATGGCTCATCCACTATAGCAATGTGTTTTTTAAAACATAGATTTCAAGGACTATGAAAGCTAGCCATGAAAGACGTTCTTCATGATTTTAGAAATAGTTAAACATATTTACTTGATTAAAATATATTACAGGTGTGTTTTGATAATTCTTATGCAGACTAAGATGTCTGTTACATGGAAAGTATCAATATTACACAATATGGTATTTTTTATTGTGATTTTTATTGTTTTGTGTGTGCGCATGCATGCCTTTTCTTTGTCTGCTGTTTGGTGAAAGCTTAGGCGTGGTTCCAAGTGTGCTTCCTGACAATTAAAAATGCAGATGAGTCTCTTTTTTTTTTTTTTGAGGAAGATTAGAGAGAGAAGTATTTTACAGTGTGTGAGACAAGGTACGTGAATTGCCAATGGAGTCACAAATATAGATGAGGAAGAAAATCTGTTTCAAATCCTAGTTGCGATGGAGAAGTCTGTTTCTTTAAAAAAGGTAGTAACTCTTCCTTTGCTATCTTCCCCACCATTCCCCTCTCAATATTAGGTCCATGTGTTTTGTGGCTTTTAAATGAATAGAACTAACGGTACCCTTAACAACAATTTCAGATGTTGGTGTGATATTATGTAAGCCCTCGAAAACAGGATGTGGCACTATAGTTTAAAAGTAAAATTTAGGAAAAAAAATTAAGTGCTGTTCTTTAGGGATCAGACTTTGGTTTTGGGCCATTTCTTAAGTTCATGCACCCTCTGCAGATAGTACAATAGCAATGTGCAGGATAAAGGAAGTTGTATTTTCAGAAGTGTCTTTTTTTTTTCCAAGTAAAAGTAAAGAATCTCTATGTCCTTCCATTGATTATATTCATTTTTTCTGAATGAGACTTATGTAGAAGTATGTGCTACAAAACCAGTCTTGCTCATCCATATATCAGAAAAAGAGCTTTCCTGTAGAGCTAGTTGACTACTAGTCACAAACATTTCTTTAAAGAAGCTCAAATAGAAGTTTAGATTAATGTAATAAACCTGTTTGGAAGGAAACGTGTGTAGATTTGGTGGAAAAGAAATGTACTTAATTTATTAACATTCTAGCTTCCATCATTTGGAGAATATTAGCAAAAAAATTTCTTCTGATATATTGGCTATATATTGGAACCTAAAACAATATGGCCAAGTCCAGATGTTAAAAGTTTGATTCTTATTCGCCACCTTGTTTTCTGGCATTTAGTGTGTACTTCCTTTATATATAAAAGCTTTTCTTTCCTTCATGGTTGCAGAACAATTTTTTTTCTTTAATGAAAGCTGAGATTCTCATTAGGAATGTAAAAGATTAACTGGTTACCCAGTAAGCATTAGACTTACTGGCATGCTTACTTGGTAAATGGTTAACCAGAGGACCGAGTCTGCAGGAGCAGCTTCCCCTGGCCATGGTGGGCCCAACGGGGCTGGAGAGCCCTCCCACTCCACTGCCCATGGCAGCACCAGAAAGTCTCATTAGGGATGTAAAACAGGGGTGGGCAATAATTTTTGGTGGGGTGGCCACTCCAAGATTTTGGTAAGTGGTCAAGGGCTGCACTTTTCTGTGGAGGGAGTGCAGAGTCTAGGGTGAAGGTTAGGTGCAGAAGAGCACACTGGGTAAGGGACTGGGGTGCAGGAGACGGCGTGAAGTCTCAGAGGGTGTTTGAGTGGAGGAGGGGGTTGTGACCTGGGTCAGGGGATTGAGATGTAGGGTCAGGGAGGGGATGTGGGTGCAGGAGAGGATTCTGGCCTGGGGAAGGGTGCCAGAGTGGGTACAGGATCTGGGAGGGAGATGTCTCCTGGGGCAGGGGACGCAGAGGGTTTGGATGGTTATCTGGGGGAGGGAGTTGGGGTGTCAGAGGCAGGCGCTGGCTGGGAGGAGTTTACCTAAGTGTCCCCTGGCCAGCAGCCCCAGCCTGCTTGAAAATACAGGCTGCTCCCTCCACATTGCTCTCAGCTCCGGCTGCCCTGTCTCGCAGGCCAATCTCTCAGCTCCAGTTGGCTGTCTGTTTCCAGCCAATAAGAGCTGAGAGATTCTGAGGTCAGTTCTTACTGGGTGGTTGTTTCTGACCACTAGAAGCTGAGGATTGGGCTGGGGGCAGGGTGATCTCAAAAAGCCTCCCCCTGCCTGCAGAGCAGAGAGCTGCAGGGTCTGTGTTAAACACAGCACCTGTGTGTGCCTGAGGATCCCTGGGGGGGGGGGGGGTTGTCCGTGGGCTGGATCCTGTGACTTGGCGGACCGGATCCAGCCCCCAGGGCCATATTTTGCCCAGACTTGATGTAAAAGAACCCCGACCACTGTGGCCCACCAGCCCTCCACAGTTAACTTGTTAAACTATTACAATTAGATTATTTAATTTGTTAGCTTTTTCCCCCCCTCTAATTCTCATGCTGTAGCGTGATTCTAGCAACTGGCATTTAAGACAGACACATTAGATTGCAACACTGCAAAATATTCCATATTGTGCATTTATTCTTAGTTGACCTTGCATATACTGTAGTGATCTAGCTAGCTATTGCCATTGGCTGTTTGTGGCTGCCTCCTTTCGTGGGTTTGAAGAGGCTGATGAAGATGAAAATACTCTTTATCCTTCTTTGGTGACCCCTTTCTTTTTCACCTTTACCAGTTATCTGTTGTCCCTTCTGGACTCCTTTCCCAACCCTTTGTTGGTTATCTGGCTGCTCTCTTTTATTTCCACTGCCCTGGAATAATGGATTAAAATTAAGAAAAAAAAAAAAAAAAAACTTCCTAATGGTGAGAAATCTCTTAGGATTTGGAGAAGTGTCTCAGGAAAGAGGTGAAGTCCCATTGTCTGAAACATTGACCATATGCTATAAGGAACAATTTGGTAGCACAGCACCCTAAGACATGAATAAATTGACATAATAGGTCTCTTCTGTCTCTCAATTCTATGTTGTTGAACATTGGGCGAGCATATTAGCTGAATGTTTTTGCTTAAAATATTAGCAGTGAAACCTTATTAACCTTATTTATTTCTAAATTGTTAATTCACTGAGATGAATAAGACAAATTAAAAAATACTATTACTATTTGGAAAGGAGATTTTTATAGATGGGGAGATAACAGGCATGCAACACCCTCTCTACTTTAAGGAAATTTACACTGGTGTAATTAAGTTCATGCAAATCCCCCAACATAGAAGTGCTGTACCAGAGCAAAGTGGTGTGTATATTAGTGGAACTTAATTTGGTATGTTACCAAACACATAGCTAAATACGGAGTTGTATCAGTTTAATTAAAAGGTGTAGTGTTATACAAACTGTTTTTAATGAAGTGGTGCATGGATGTTCTTGCATCATTTATTAAACCAACTAGATCAAGTCTTGCTCGGATCCTTAACTCAATAAGGTTTCTCCTCTCTTTCCCCCCTCCCCCCCATTTAAATCATTATGCTGGGCTGGGGGGTTCAGTATGCAGGCTGTCCTAGGGAGAGAGAGCAGACCCAGCCCTGGCTCATTGCAGCACCTTGGGGCCAGGTGAGAAGCACCTATCTGTGGCCCCTTCCGCTGGCATAGCTGAGAGAGGGATGCATGTCCAGACAAACACACAGACAAACAAACACAAATAGATAACTCTCAAATATATGGTAGATAGCTGTCCATTTCTCCACTCCTGTCCCCTGCTGCCCCAGTGGTGTGTTAGCTGTCCTGGTCCCCATCTCTGGCTGCTTGCTGCCTCCTTCCTGCGGTCATTCTGCAATATAACTGTCCCTTCTGCCAAATCCTTCCCTTTTCCATTTTATGAGAAACAGTCAAATTCCAGGCACATCCAATTGTCCTGGCACAACCAACCCCTTAATTCGCTTTAAATTATGATAAGAGAAAGCTGCATACCAAATTTGGTGGTTTTAGCTTTTACTCTTTAGGAGTTCTTGAACACATGGACTTACGGCTGGACTGGCAGACATGTAGTATTAGATGAGAAGTTGTACTTGTACAGATGTAAGTACTCGTGCTGTTTCAAAGTTTTTCACTTCTAAAAGAGGTCAGAGAACCTCACTGGAAGTGTTTGAAAGGAAATTTTAATATTTCAGTCATAGAGATAGCGTAGGGGAATAATACAGATGGGCACATATTGCTATCAGTGAACATTTCATGCTTGATGGATCGCTGAGATCCTGTCCAACTCTAACTTTCCTGACTCTTTGACATAAGTTTTTTCCCCATAATTTCTCATTTTTATTTCTTTTTTCTTTAAATTATCACCTTAGTATTTAAAATGAATATTTGTCCTAAATACAGATTTATTAATGAGATTAACATTTCTAGTTTCATGTGACCTTATTTTGCTTCCATAAAATAATTTGTGTGTTATAAGCAGTTTTAGAAAAATGCTGACCTTTTTTGGTTTTTCAGACATTATAATATGATCATACACAGGGCTCGACGATCCGCGGTGAGCCCTGCTCGCCAGCCGCATTGTCCAGCGATCTGCGCATGCGCAAATTGCCCGAACCCGGCTCTTCCGCAGGCGAGTAGATTACATAGTTTGTTGAGCCCTGATCATACAAGTGGCAGCTCCCAAAATTAGGATTCTCTGGCTCCTGGACCCAAGAGCCCTGGGAGGCTAGCGGCAGGAGGGCCAGCATCTAGTAGTAGGACTGGGACGCCAGGTGGCCCGTGGCCCATGGCAGCGGGGGGCTGGCTGGGACAGAAATGGAGCTGGCACCATTGAGGGATGGTGGGCTCAGGGGCCAGTGGTGGGGAAACTTTCCTGGTTCAGCAAAATTGGTCCCCAGGGTGCCGGAGCAGGGAGGTCAAACCTATGTAGGTTTTTAGTTCTATGCTGCAGTTTATTTTTAGGTTTGGGGTCTAAAGGTGCTTAATTATGATCTTACAGTTCCTAATAGAGATGGATCCAAATTTCAAAGTCTATCTCCAAATCTGAACTTTTTTTTTTTTTTTTTAACATTGAGGTATTGTAGAGGCATAGTTTGAATCCTAGGTTCTGGATTTGTCTGTTATCAAATTCACAAGGTTTCCAGATTGGGTCTAAGATTTTGTCTTGGACCATCAAAACTATATGCCAGACATTAGAAGATGTATTCGACATTGCTCGGGTCCTTCACTCAAATAAGTTTTTTGTTTTTCTTCATTTAAATCATTGTTCTGGGGTGGGACTGGAATGAGGGGTTCAGTATGGAGGCTACTCCTGAGGGAGAGAACAACCTCAAACCTCTTTCACCACAGCAACTTGGGGCGAGATCATGAGCACCTGTCTCTGGCTGTTTCAGCTGCAGCGGGCACATCAGAAGAAGGGGTGCATGTCTTCCAGTTGGGCGACAGACACACCGATAAACAGACATACAAACAGACAAATTCTCTGAAATACATAGTAGATAGCTGCTGCTTTCTCCATCCTTGCTACCTGCTGGCCCGGTGAAGTTATAGCTGTCCCAGTCCCCATCTCTGGCCCCTTGATGCCCTCCCTGTTATCATTCTGTAGTATAACTCCCTCCTGCCAGACCCCTCCCTTTTTGTTGTATGAGAAACAAATTCTACACACATCTAATTATTCTGGCACAATCAAACTCTTACCTTGCTCTAAGTTATGATTAGAGGTGTATTAAGTCTTACCGTTGGTGGTGTATTAAGTCTTACCGTTTAGGAGGAGTTTTTGATCAAATGGACTCACAGATGGACAGACACACACATTTCTAAAATTAAAGTAAGAAGATGTAAGAGGGTAGAGCACTTTAAGTCCAGGTGACTAAAATTATTGTTTGAAAGACTCAATTTTTAAATGGTGTTGAGGCTTTTAAAAACTAACGTGAACATTTGTGCTGTCTCGGGTTTAGATCACAGTTATGAGCGCCTCAGTTTTTGGGATTCAGTTCTAGATACTTTCAAGTCTTGGTGTCTGACCCCAGTAACCACCAGCCATGTGTGGCTATTTGGCCATTTGTTGCGGCTAGTTGGCTTGAACAATGAAGCTATTTGTCCAGTTGTGTGGCTAGTTCACTATAGCATTAGCAACTAGTGTTACTGCTTCAGAACTGGTTGGACACCATGGTTTTAAAAGGACCTTCCCCTCTTCCCCTCCTCCCCCTGAAAGTTCTAAGTAGGGATGTAAAATCCTGGTTAATTGGTTACCTGGGTGTAAACAGGGATGCACAGGGGCTGTTCCAGCCAGGTTGGACTACCTCTGCCCACAGCACACTGGACTGGGCCTGCTACATGCAGGGGGCTGATCCAGCCTCCACCAGTTAACTATAACTAGTAAGTCTCCCTCATTAAGGGTTATCCATTCATATCCTTAGTGTTTACACAGGTGCAGCTTAGGGCTTGTCTATACCAAGACGCTTTATCAAATGGTGCAACAATACCCCTTGATTGCAACTGTGTACGTGAAAACACTAGAATGGATAAAGATAATGATTTTTTTATTTAATTCAGATTTTTATTTACATGTTCCAAATTCTTTACTTTCTCCTCATTTTATAACCAAAAATTACTAAAGTTGGATGTAGGTTTTGTAGTATTTTTTTTTACAACTGATTTAATAATTATTAAAATTTCAAAGTTTACACATGTTTTCCACAAAGATGTTTCATGCTTAAAATACTCATCTATGCTAACCAAGGTTTCATAGTACTCTTACTGTGAAAATAACATTAAAATACAGTACATGTTATATAGGTAACTAGCATCCTATATTCTGAACTTCTATTAGTTAAAAGATAAAATAAAAAAGAACAAGTTAAAAATCACCTAGAAGAGTTAGATGCCTGCAAGTCACCAGGGCCTGATGAAATGCATCCTAGAATACTCAAGGAGCTGATAGAGAAGGTATCTGAGCCTCTAGCTATCATCTTTGGAAAATCATGGGAGACAGGGGAGATTCCAGAAGACTGGAAAAGGGCAAATAATAGTGCCCATTTATAAAAAGGGAAATAAGAACAATCCAGGAAACTACAGACCAGTCAGTGTAACTTCTGTGCCAGGGAAGATAATGGAGCAAGTAATTAAGGAAATCATCTGAAAACGCTTGGAAGGTGGCAAGATGATAGGGAACAGCCAGCATGGATTTGTAAAGAACAAATCATGTCAAACCAATCTGATAGCTTTCTTTGATAGGATAACGAGTCTTGTGGATAAGCGAGAGGCGGTGGATGTGCTATACCTAGACTTTAGTAAGGTGTTAGATACTGTCTCATGATATTCTTATCAATAAACTATGCAAATACAACTTAGATGGGGCTACTATAAGGTGGGTGCATAACTGGCTGGATAACCGTACTCAGAGTAGTTATTAATGGTTCACAATCCAGCTGGAAAGGTATAACAAGTGGGGTTCCCCAGGGGTCTGTTTTGGGACCGGCTTCATCAACGATTTAGATAGTGGCATAGAAAGTACGCTTATTAAGTTTGCAGATGATACCATGCTGGGAGGGGTTGCGACTAATCTGGAGGATAGAGTCATAATTCGAAATGGTCTGAGGTAAACAGGATGAAGTTTAATAAAGACAAATGCAAAGTGCTCCACTTAGGAAGAAACAATCAGTTTCACACGTACAGAATGGAAAGTGACTGTCTAGAAAGGAGTATGGCAGAAACGGATGTAGGGGTTATAGTGCACCACAAGCTGAATATGAGTCAGCAGTGTGATGCTTTGCAAAAAAAAGTAAACATGATTCTGGGATGCATTAATAGGTGTGTTGTGAGCAAGATACGAGAAGTCATTCTTCCACTCTACTCTGCGCTAGTTAGGCCTCAGTTGGAGTACTGTGTACAGTTCTGGGCACTGCATTTCAAGAAAGACATGGAGAAATTGGCGAGGGTCCAGAGAAGAGCAACAAGAATGGTTAAAGGTCTAGAGAACATGACCTATCAAGGAAGGCTGAAAGAATTAGGTTTGTTTTGTTTAGAAAAAAGAAGATTGAGAGGAGACATGATAGCAGTTTTCAGGTATCTGAAAGGGTGTCATAAGGAGGAGGGAGAAAACTTGTTCATCTTGGCCTCTGAGGATAGAACAAGAAGCAATGGGCTTAAACTGCAGCAAGGAAGGTTTAAGGTTGACTACCCTGACAGTTAGGAACTTTTTCCTAATGTCCAACACTGGAATAAATTGCCCAGGGAGGTTGTGGAATCTCCATCTCCGGAGATATTTAAGAGTAGATTAGATAAATGTCTATCAGGGATGGTCTAGACAGTACTTAGTCCTGCCACTGTCCAAACTGGACAGTCCCTACGTAAAGCAATCAATGGACACAAAACTGATATTAGGAATGGCAACATACAAAAACCTGTACGGGAACACTTCAATCTTCCTGGACACACAATTGCAGATCTAAAGGTAGCCATCCTGCAGCAAAAAAACTTCAGGACCAGACTTCAAAGAGAAACTGCTGAGCTAACCTCAAGATGATTCTTACCAACAACCACAGGACATACCACACTAATACCAACCCTGGTACCTTCCCTTGCAACAAACCCCGTTGCCAGATTTGTCCACGTATTTATTCTGCTGATACCATTATTGGACCTAACCAAGTGAGTTATAAGATCAAGAACACATATTCCTGCGCATCCAGAAATATAATCTATGCTATCATGTGCCGAAAGTGTCCGTCTGCTATGTACATTGGACAAACATCTCAGACACTTCGCCAAAGGATTAATGCCCACAAAACAGATATCAGACAAGATCACAAAGAAAAAACAGTTTCTTGCCATTTTAACCAGAAAGGACACTCTCTCAATGACTTAACCACCTGCATTCTGCTACAAAGACCTTTTACATCTGCACTTGAAAGGGAATCCTCTGAACTGTCATTCATGTTAAAATTCGACACTCTCCAAAGAGGATTGAACAAACACTTGAACTATCTTACACATTATCAAGATAGCTTTCCCAATTATCACCTCTAATACCATTAACTCACAAACATCCCACTCTCCCCACCTCTAATATCGTCAATTCACAGACACTTACCTTCCTTCCTCCACCCCCCTGCATCCCCCTCCTGTTCTGAAATGTGATTTGTCCTTTTCATATGTGTTCATTTTTTTTAATTGTATCCTTTGGTATATATGGTTGTGACTATTTTCTTCCACTATTTGATCTGAAGAAGTGGGTCTTGCCCACGAAAGCTCATCATCTAATAAACCATCTTGTTAGTCTTTAAAGTGCTACATTGTCCTGCATTTTGCTTCAGCTACCCCAGACTAACACGGCTACATTTCTATCACTGCTGAGCTACAGTTCATCTTCAAGTTTGACAAAATCAACTCTGGATTAAACAAAGACTGTGAATGGCTTGCTAACTACAAAAGCAGCTTCTGCTCTCTTGGAATTCACACCTCCAGATCAGCTGCTAGAAGTGGGCCTCATCCTCCTTGATTGGATCCACCTCCTCATTTCCAGCCTGATCCTGGCCTGCATATTTATACCTGCCTCTGGAAATTTCCACTACATGCATCTGATGAAGTGGGTCTTTGCCCACGAAAGCTTATGCTCCTACACTTCAGTTAGTCTATAAGGTGCCACAGGACTCCTCGCCGCTTTTGAATGAAGAAAATGTCTCTAAAGTTTCATATCTCCTAAGTGTTTTCAGAATCAGAGCCTTTTATTTTCTATCTTTTTCTTATAACAGTTTTATAAAATTCAAATAACAGTAGCAGCATTTTAAAATCCTCAATATTTGTAATTTGGGCTAAGATATTAAAAAGTGAATATTTCAAGTGTTTAAATTCTGTGTATCTAAACTGAGCTATTTTAAAGAAGGTACTTCGAACTAGGGATGTGAACTTATAGTTGAGTACATGGTTAACCAGTGAGCCCTAGTGTGATTTTTTTTTTCTTCAGATACATGTTTACAGAAATAAATGCATTTTAACATCCCTAGACGTTACGTCGGTGCAAACTCCCAATGTATGTTCACTATATCAGTACAAGGCAGCGTTTTGGTGAAGTTATACCAGTATGAATTTTCTTATGGTGGACATCACAAAAATAATGCATGATTCAAAAGTCATTACATTGTGTGCTACCTATGAATGGGAATGGCTTCAGTATAAATAAGGAAAAGTATTTAGATTTAGGAAATGGCTAAAGAAATGGAGGGACAGTACATTTAAATCTGATCATGTTTAAAAGACTTCAGTAGCGCATGCTTTAAATAGTGCTTCCAGAATTAAAACTTTTTTAAAACGTTTTTTTTTCTCATTTCCTATTGATGTTTAGAAGGATGTTTTTGAATGGAGTGAGGGTTACACCATTACACAAGTGCAAGCAAACTCTTTCTTCTTCCTCTGCATATTTGCTTGTTTGCTGCCTTATAGGTTTCAGCTTTGCTACTGCTGTTACTGATAAACACCCTCTTGCAGGAGATTATTATGGTGGCTGCAATTTAACCTCAAACAGCCCACCAATCCTGAACTGCATTCCGTGATAAGCATGTTAACTGGATGTTTCTGCTGAAATGATTAGTAGTGAAATAGTTAATAATGTTGACATGAATGTTCTTATCTTTAAGTTTCAGGCTTAAAGATGATCTGCCAAGGGGAGGAGGGTAAATAATAAATATGTCTGTCTGTCTTTATGCTTTTTTATGATAAATACGAAAGCTTGAATGGTGTGAAGATTTTGCTTGTTATGTTTAATATTAAAAATTAAAGTTGGTGTGGAAGATTCTCTGACCTACTATACCCATTGCCCTAAATCTTGCAAAATGTTTCCATGGTTTCTAATATTAGTTTTGCTCCACCAGTACCAGTAGTTTTAGGAATCCTAGTGTAAATGGTCTACTAATATCTTAGGCATTTTCATTAGACCGTCATCAGGCAGACATGGTATGTAAAATGCTGGCGGTAACTGATGTGGCCCATCTGATATGTTTTGATGTGAAAATATATATGAACTAGAAAGAGCTATGAAGAACTGAATTAGAAGAGTGGGGGCTTATGAATCAGACAAACCAGACTATGAATATATGTGGTGCTTCATTACAAGGGACAAGGAGAAGATACTAAAACCTAGATGTCATAAAGTGTGTCAAGTAACAAAGATTATGGCACTAAGAGAAAAGTGTTTTTTTTTTAATATAATTTTAGCATTTTGCCACTGGCGCATTGAGCAATGATGGGTGCAGTAGTGTGGATGCAGTTGTTAGGTGCTGCAAATGTAGCTTCTGGTGTAAATGGAGGGAATTGATGGGAATTCTCTTTGTTAGAAATATGCCATGTAGATTAAAGCCCTAGTTCTCAACTAGGGGGAACATGTACACAGAAGTCATCTTTGAAGAAAGAACAACTTTTTTACATGTCTAAAATGAGGATGCTTAGGTAAGATGAGTAGAGCCCTGAAAATCCACGAGTATCTGTATCTGCATCTGCAGATGTGTATATGGATATTCACAGCTTGTTTTTGCGGCTACAGATGTAGATATCAATGTAGTATCTAGAACCCTGCAAATTTGCAGATATCTGCGGGTATCTGGATTCACAGATAATTTTTGCAGATGTGGATACCAATGTTGTATCTGTGCAAGGCTCCAAAGATGAGAACTGACAGGCTATTCAGTGAATCTGTATTAGCCAGGATGCAGGTAGTCGCCCATCATGGAGAAGCTGACAGGCTATTGACTGAGATAGCTGTGTCATGTGAGGTGATGAGACATATGATCTGTTGGCCTGAGATTGCAAGAGATGCTCATAGGACAAATACCATGAGGAAGACTTTGAAAAAGGTTTTTTTTTTAGGAGGCTGAAGGACAACATGAAGCAGATTGGTGTCAACTTGGAAAATACACTTGAACAAGCATGATTAAAGATGTAGAACGAGTGGGAAACCTTTTTTGGGTTGGGGCCACTGACCCAGAGAAAAATTATTAAAAAAAACCCCACAAAAAACCCCTCCACACCAAACAAACAAACAAACCTCTCTGTGGTTCCTGAGTGAGAAGGAAGAAGATACTCCCCACATTCTCTTTGCACACCAGAGCCTGGGGGACCCAGCTTAGTAGATTTTGTGCGCTCCATCCCCTAGAGGCACAGCTGAAGCACCAATATGTGTTCCCTGAGCTTTGGGAGCTGGATCCAGGCAAGGAGGTTCCCCACCCCTGATGTAGAACAAGTTGGTCCTGATGGACAAGATACAGTGAAGATGAAGAAGCTCACTGCCCACCTGAAGTGGGACTTCCAGTGTCACTAACACTGGGGTAACTGAGCCAGTATTAGCAGCGGTGTGAAAAGGCCTCCTACCGCTCCCATTGACTGGAAATGGCAAACCAGAATAATAAGAGCTGCGAGGCTCCATGGCTACATACCCTTTATGTAAACAAAGCGGTGCAGGCCACTGGCCCACTTTGAGAAACACTGCTTAATATAAATTGAAAACTAGTAACAGTATGATCTTACAGGAGCCAGGACAATGGAAGTTAGAAGGGAATGGGACTTTTGGTCAACACTTTTTCAGAACCTTGATTTAGTTTGCTCTTCAGGGACTTTAACAGAGGCTTCCTTTCTATTTAATATAAAGACCTTCAATTAAGATACTAGAGATAATGCCACAGACTCACTGGCTTTGTTTAAAAAAACAAGCAGGAAAAATCTTTTATAAATATAAAATACTATAAGACTTATCTGGGTTCTTCAGGGCAGAGAGCTGGCAGTATGGGGTGTGTGTGCTAGAGTCAGGGTAGAGCCTCTGGAATGTGGGGGACTCAGGGCAGGAGGCTGGGGGCATGGGAGGGTGCAGGAGTCATGACGGTCATGGTTAAGGAGGGGTGTGGGGGTGGAGGTGGCCTCTGGTGTCTTCATAGGGGCAGCTAGGACAGCAGGGACTGCACACCCCACCCACCAGTTTGTCCCTGAGAGCCAGCGAGCCCTCTCTCCCCTTTCACCTCTCCCAAGCTAAGGGATCCCAGTGGGGGCTGTCTCCTAGGGTGTGTCTAGACTACCTAGTTTTGTCGACAAAAGTGGACTTTTGTCGACAAAACAATACCAGCGTCTACACTACCGCGGAGTTCTGTCGACATAACGTCGACAGAACTCCGCGGTTTTGTCGACGCTGGTATACCTCATTTTACGAGGCATAACACTTTCTGTCGACAGAACTCTGGCTCCCCTCGTGGACCAGCTCCTGCTTGGCACCCTATGTGGTTACCTCTGATACAGCGGTAGCAGTGTGGTGTAGCAAGGGTTTCCTCGGGAATGAAGCCAGAGTGCACTGGCACTGCCCCCACCTGTGAGGACTATAGAATAGTCAACTAACCGATAAGAATTCATGAGGTAACTTGACTATTTGATTAACCGATATTTAACATCCGTACTTTGCAAGTCAGGCGGCTTCTTATTATTCCAGGCTATCTAAAAACTCAGGAGGCTAAGAGTACATTGGTTTACCATTTTATAATTTAAGGTTATTTTCACAACCATGGGAACTAGGAACAGTATTTCCTTTTCTTTAATAAAAGGAAAGCTGAGCAAGGAACAAATCTCTGAAGCCAAGGAATCTTGGCAAATTGCTGCTGAATACATACCTTTGATTCAGGGTCCATGAATCAAATTAGAAAATTTCCACCTTAAACTGATATAGGTCTAGAGTTAGTCAAGAAGTAATCCTTGGTTCCCAGAAAATAGCTACAAAGTGGAATTTAAATAGCGCAGATCCCTATTGTACTTGGTCTTTGCCTGCTTCTTAATGTGGAGTCAGAGAAATGGGCAATTCTGTTTGTGAAATAAGTGTAATACCTGATCACCTCAGCTACTTGCATTGTAGTTTCTG
The DNA here is from genome assembly GCF_049634645.1 of Pelodiscus sinensis. NCBI lineage: Eukaryota > Metazoa > Chordata > Testudines > Trionychidae > Pelodiscus > Pelodiscus sinensis. The sequence goes on along the minus strand of NC_134711.1, from coordinate 90,344,110 downwards.
TTTAGCAAAGAGAGGTTAAAGTCCTTTGCAGTGTTTCTCTGCGTAATATGAATTGGCAGTCCCTGATGTAAATAGCTCCAAGTCACATGATCTGAGGGTCAGTGTCTTGCATGTGTGGAGTAATGACACAGTTTTTATATAGATTTCATTTCTGCTTGGTGCCCTGAGTGATCTTTCAGTATTCTTAACAATGACTTTCTAAAGCCCTGTCTATTCTAGAACCTAATTTTCTAGATCACTGTTGAAAATAGCTTTATAGTAATTAGATCATTTTCAGTACTGGTTCAGAAAGCATGAATGAGGCTTGGTAAAAATTTCATGTTGACCAAAATACACAGCAATTCAGTTAAAAATAGTAACCCAAATATTTTTCTAGACATTTTATACTATGTGAAATTTAAATTTGCCTGCAGAATGTAGTGGTGGTGGTCTATAAAAATCAGTAGATCATAGTTCATCTCTCCTGAGTGCTAAAAAGGGTGGTGGATTTTACCATTTCTTCCTATACTTTTTTTATTTGAAGGCTGGTGCTTTCTTTCCTCTTCGCAGCTGTAATGACGGACTGGGATTCCTCATCCTCTGCTGCTAATTAATGAGAAGATATGGAGTTTTCTGGTCTTGTCTATACTGCTGCTTTATTGCGCTGTAACTTTCTTGCTCAGGGTGTGAAACCCTCCTGTCCCCCGAGTGCAGCAAATTATAGTGCTGTCAAGTGCCAGTGTAAACAGGCTCCCACTGGCTGGGAGCCACGCTCCCATCACTCTTAGCTACTCTATTTGTGGAGGTGGTTTACCTACTGTGCTGGGAGAGCTCTCTTCCAGTGTTGGTGCTGTGACCACGCTGCTGTGTTGAAGTGCTGCTGTGACTGCACTTTAAACTACAAGTGTAGACAACCCTCTGCATTAAAAGATGAGGAATTCTAACTCTTTCTGGCAACTGGCAGGAGTACCTTTCCCTCCTTCCTTACCCGTCCTGTTTGTATAGCTGATAAAGCATCATGTTTCTTGTGTTTATAATTTTAAAATCATAAATGTGTTAGTCACTTTTGGAATATCCTAATCAGGAAAATGAGATTTTTTTTTTTCTTCCCTCCCCCTCCCCCCATGGCTATGTCAGTACTTGCTTTCTGTGACATAGCTTTAGGCATTCTGGGGCCTATTGAGTGTAGAGCAAGCTTACAGTTGCTTTGTTGGAATTGTTCCGGCACATGAGTCAGTACTGGGATTCAAACTAAATTCCTTGTTGTCAAGCATTTACCCACTTAGCAATAAAATATTTGAGCCTTGATGGCAGCAAAGACCCCTTTTTTTAGTTTCCCGAGGGAGTGCTCCTAGCCAGAGATTGTTAGTATGAAAACCACATCCCAGAATGCTTTTAGTTAATTCCAGAAGCTGAGAGGAAAAAAAATCAGTTTGACAGCTAGTTCCATGACAGAATGGCTTATTGCTTCACCATGTTGCTCATTAGCTATAAGCTGTAGCCATCCCATATAATTGAATTTTAAAAACCTGCAACCTGTTCGTTCATATCTCTGCAGTAATCTCTTTCTTTTGTATAGTGCTTGAACTAATGCAACTGGAACAATATCACTAAATTGCACAGAGCTGTTCTGCGTCTGTGTTGCTGTTAGCTGCCTATTTAAAAACATTTTTAATTAGAAAGAGATTGGTTGCATATTTTCATACCAGTCTGGGAGAGTGTAGGGTAATGCAAAGAAAACTGGTTGCCCTGAAATCTGAATTATTTGAAAGTGATTTTTGGTAAAGCCCATCTATGTGGTGATAATGTTACACTGTTCCTCCTTCAGCTTAGCATAAATATCCATCATATAGTCCAAGAGTCCATTCTTCCCATGTAGGCATATGGCACATTAAGAGTTTTTTAGCTTGTAGAATTTACTACTTTTTTGTGTGTGCATGTGATTTAATGCCCCAGACCCTGCAGTAGAAACTAGGGATGTTATATAATGTTTATTTTAGTAATTGTGTAGCTACAAAAAATTTGTTCAGTTACATGTTTACTAAAATACTCTCCAGGAATGGGGATAGCAGCCTGTGAGCTCCCAGATCCTGGCCCCATCCCAGGGAGTTCCCTGCCACTCTATTCTCCCCATGGACAGAGGCTATTCTGTAGCAGCAGTCCCTGTCTGTGGGGGGTCTGAGCATTCACGAAGTGCATGTCAGTGGTAGCAGCTTACCTGTGTTGTCGAGGGGTCCAGGTATATATATCTCTGGAAGACTGGCTGGTCAAGGGCCATTCACAGTGCAAGGTCCAGTGAGACGTCACTCTCCTCCTCTCCATGTGTCATTGTCTTTGACTCCTGGCAAATAACAAAAATTATCGTTCGTTCCAGCACAGAGAATTAAATTAATCAGAGCGGTACCCAACTCTTCTACAGGAAACCCCCTTGTTACGACAGCCCGAGTTGCAAGCTCCCCCCCCCCCCCACACACACACACACTTATGACCATTTTTGTAAGTGCAGAAGGGACCGAAAACCTCCAATTTACGTCCTCGGCCCCCATTTACGATGACGCACTGTGCTTATTGTAAATGCAGATTAGAGTTACAACCCCTCCCCCCCGACTTGTGATGCTTCCCCAGGAACTGATCGCGTCACACGTCAGGGGCTGCCTGTACAGCCACAGTATTCCTCCCTTGGGACAGATTCAAAGCATTGCAGGGCCTAGTTTGGTGATTCTCTCTCTTGCCCCTCTGACAATGACGAGGGCCTGTCTTCGCATCCTCAGCCACATGGCAGCATGTACATATGTAGTGCTTTTTGCGAGCCTCAAGATGTATCCACTCCAGCTTTGGGTGGTGTCAGTGTACTCCCCAGTGCAGCAGCCACTCAACCGTGTAGTTGTGGTACTGTCACACATCTCTACTGCTTACAGTGGTGCACAGAACTACATAATCTCTTTGCTAGCGTCCCCTTCAACTAGCCCCAGCAGTTGGTGCTGGAGTGGAGAGTTTGCCTCAGATTGCTTCAAACTCAAGGCCAGTGGCTCCAGAATGAGAGTCCTCCACGTAAACGTGAGGGAGTTCAGGGTGGTCAGAAACGCATGCAGAGTGTTTTTACCCCACCTTCATGGGCATAATAGTCCATGTTCTCACATAACATGCAAGGAGGAAACTACTCTGTGTCCCTCTGTGAGGAGCAATCTGACTGTGGGGCTTCTGTGTCCTCTACCACATCTCACTGAAAGCACTCCACCTTCCTAGAGTTCGCAACTTAATTGTGGACAGTCTGAGCAGTTTTCTCATCTCCCCACAACAGGTCTGCTCCAGAATGGTTCTAGAAGAGGGCTCTCTTTCTGATGCCTTTCTTTTCCCTTGGACATGCGGTCTCGTACGCATTCCATCTGTTCCAGTTAATTGGCATAATACTCCAGAAGATCAGGCAGGACTCAGCACAGGTGATAATAATCACACCAGCTTGGCTGCACCAACACTGGTTTGGCACCCTCGTGAGCTGCTTGCAGCAGGCCCCTCATCCACTGTTGCATCACCTGGCCCTTTTGTCCCAGGAATATGACCCTCTTCTTCACCTGGACCTTTGGCCACTCCACCTCATGGTGTGGCAGCTCAGTGGTTGAGCCAGCGGGAGATGGCATGCTTAGCAGAGGTGCAACTTGTCTTCCTTAGAGGTGCAACTTGAAAACAGCCTTCAGCCAGATCACCCTATGTGGTGAAGTGGAAGCCGTTTTTGGCCTGTGTGTCCCATAAAGGGGTCATCCCCACCAAAGCACCAGTATAGCTGATCTTTAACTATCTTTTATACTTGAAACAAGAAGGTCTCGCTCTTGCCACTGTCAAAGTGCATTTCGCTGCAGTTTCCTTCCATCCACCGATCCAAGGTACTCAGTTTTCTCACATCATCTTGTGAATTGCTTTTTGAAGGGCCTGGAAAGGTTATTCCTGCTAGTCCCAGCCCCTCTTCCTCAATGAGGGCAGAGGCCTGTGGGAATAACTTCGTCCTTGCTAGGTTTACTGGTCCTCCATTTGAGCCACTGACTTCCTGCTCCCTTGCACTGCTGTTGCTTAAGGTGGCTATTCTTGTTGCCATTACCTCAGCCTTTGTGTTCTACCTGGACAGAACAAAGCTCTGTCCTAAGTCCATCTAGCTGTTCGTAGCCTATGTGGATAGGATGAAAGGCCATCCTGTATCATTTCAGAGGATATCGAGAGATTACCACCTGCATCTGCACATGCTATGAGCTAGCAGGCATTCTGGCCCCAGACTTGTTCAAGGTTCAATTAACCAAAGCCTACATCTCGTCCTTCAAGTCTCTATCCAAGACATCTGTCACGCTGCAACATGATTCTCAGTGCACAACTTTGCAGCCCACTATGTGATTATGCATCATGCTAGGAACAATGGGTAAAGCTATGTTGCAATCTGCATGTTCGTGAGTTGCCTGCCCACCTCCACAGATACTGTTTGCAGTCACCTATGTTGAATGGACATGAGCAAGCACTTGAAGAAAAGCCACAGAAACATTACCCGTTTCTGTAACTAATGTTTTTCGGGATGTGTTGCTCCTGTCCATTCTACCTCCACTCCTCTGTTGGAGTTTCCCAGCAAAAACGGACGGAGGGGCCTGGAAACGCCCTTTATAGTGGGGTATGTGCACGCCACTGTAGGGTGCGCTGGTCTCAGTCCCCTTTAGGTATTGCCGAGGGGAAAATTACCTCAGTAATTGCAGAGGTCCCATTTTCCTTATGTCCTCTTATGACATCAGCTCTTTAGAGAGCACAATTGGCAATCTCTTCCAAAGGGAGAGTTTGCAGGTTGATGTCTGTGACACACCCACACTGTTAGCATATGTTGCCTGAAGTGCGTCTGAGCGTGCCGTATTATGCAGGACAGTGTAAGATGCATCTTTTGTTCAGGTTTTCTATGGCTATCAGGCTGTGAAATCCCTGTCTAATTCTCCCAGTCAGAGTGGGTGTGGGTGGGTGTGTGGTATTGTAGCATCAATATTATTTTAAGGCTCTCTGCTTGTAACATTCTCTCCTCTCATACTTCTGTACCTCAACACCTGTTCCATAAAAATACATTATGGTACTCTACCATTGACACTTTTTTTAGTGTGCAAAATTGTTTTTTCAAAAAAGAAACTTGGTTGTGGCAGGGAAGCATATTGATGTGGGATTCCAGGGGAATGAGAAAGTTTTGTTCCATTTTTAAGCAAGCAAAATTGAGAATAAAATAAACTGGTAGCTCATTCCACCTCCCTTACAATCATGAATTTTTACCTATGCAATTGCTTTCCTTTATAAGTAGGGTCAATTTCAGGGTCAGAGGATTTTCAAAATAACAGATTTCACAATTTCAGTTGCTTAAATTTGAAATTCCACAGTGTTGTAATTGTAGGGCTCCAGACCCAAAAAGGATGGTCTGTGTGTGTGGGGAGGGGGTATGAGATTGCAAGGCTATTGAAGAGGGTGTTGTGGTACTGTTGCCCTTACTTCTATGCTGCTGGTGGCACTGCTTTCAGAGCTGGGCAAATGAAGAGTGGTAACTATGGACCGAGAGCCTAACTCCAAAGCCAAATGCTCAACTCTGAAGGCAGTGCCCCCCAAGCAGCAGTGCAGTAGTAAAGAAGGCAGTACAATATCATGCCATCCTTACTTCTGCAATGCTACTTTCTGGCTGCCCAGCTCTGAAGGCAGTGCCGAAGTAAGGGGGTGGCTATGTCACAACATCCCACCTGCGACTCCCTTTTGGGTCAGGACTGCCAATTTCAGAAATGCTGGTCCCTGTGAAATTTGTATAGTATCGAATAAAGGCACACACAAGACCAGATGTCATGGTCCATAATAAGTTTTTCATGTCCATAAATTTGGTAGAGCCCTACTTATAAGGAGGATAAACTTTAAAAAATCATTTTGGAAGTGAGGGGTTGCGTATCTTTGGAAGGAAGTTTGTCTTTCTCTTCTACCTACTGTGATCTAGTGATGATATATTTTTCTTTTGTTTTTTTTTTCAGGTTTTTGTTTTTGCACTGAATGTAGCCAGGACGGATCCTTGTGGGCTTTAGCAGCCCTAGGAAACTGTCAAAGGTAAAATTATTCAAACAGTAACATTTACTTGGCATTTTAGGAGTCTAGAAGCAGAATTAACCTATACTAACCTTTAATTGACTGGCATAGCAATGCTCCTTGGGGTACGTCTAGACTACATGCCTCTGTCGCCAGAGGCATGTAGATTAGGCTACCAGACATAGTAAAATGAAGTGGCGATTTAAATCGCCGCTTCATTTAAATTTACATGGCTGCCGCGCTGAGCCGACAAACAGCTGATCAGGAGGTTTACCTGGGTGGTCGACAAATACCTTTGATGTCGCCACCCGCGCGTCCAGACTATCGCGCTGAGCCGACAAACAGCTGATGAGCTGTTTGTCGGCTCAGCGCAGCAGCCATGTAAATTTAAATGAAGCGGCGATTATTTAAATCGCCGCTTCATTTTACTATGTCTGGTAGCCTAATCTACATGCCTCTGTCGCCAGAGGCATGTAGTCTAGACGTACCCTTGGTGGCGTAGAATCCTTCTTTCACTCTTATTTTGTGGGAGGAGTTGGGTATAAGATTTTGATGATTGCTTAACAATTTTAATGTTTGTTGAATAAAGATGTGTACTCTGGTGTTTTTTTGGCAGAGTTCAATTGTGGTAAGAGTATCAGCCTTTTAGAACAGTGAATACTTAATCCCATCTCATAATAAGAAAGTTAGATATTATGTAATTGAATAGTCGTGTAACTGCATCAAATGTTAGTGGTTACACGATTATTTGATAGATCCCGGGGGTGGGTCTGGCAGCCAGTGTGCTCCTGGCCCCACTTCCAGGGAGCCTGCAGCTATCCCACACTGCTGCTCTGTATTAGAACGTGGCACAGAGGCTTAGGGCTGGGGATTTTTACTCTTTCTCTCCTGTTCCCCATTGACTTACCTCTTTGCTGCCTAGTACAGGCATCTGAAATAACATGCGCCTTTGCTGCTGGGGGGGTGGTGAGTTCACTGTTCTTGTGGCTTCCTTTTGCTCCTCTACCAGAAAGTCAAAGAAATCGGTGGGAAACATGAATTCTGCCTGTGGGCAGTGGTGCAGAATTTTTCCAGGGAACAACGTTCTCTCTTAATTTTATTATGTGCATCAAGATTAGTGCAGATGTGCACCACCAATAGAAATACATACTAGTGGCTATGAGTGCTCTGCTCATCAGTGAGGTGGCACCTGAATCTCTCCTGGGCAGCCACCCAAATGCTCAGCTTACAGAGAACACTGCCAGGGAGTAGTGTGTTTCCATGCACTTCTCCCATTTTTCTCAATAACCATCAGCTCCATCTTTAAAATGTGGAAATAGTTGTTTCCTTTTTTTATATATAAAAGAAAGTCTGAGTCTCTGACCTTCAGAACATTGTAACAATTTGTTACAATATAAAAAGTTAGTTCTTGATGCAGTTTATTTCCTTAATGTCGCCCCAGGAGCGGAGCTGAGTGGTGCTCCCTCACTGATCCCCTTGTAGTTTGGCCTGGACCCCATCTGTGTCCCCAGTGGTCCTCTATCCCTCTCCTCCAGGTGAACATGTCTCATACGTTGGGGACCTCTATCCTAAGGTAAGAATTTGCAGGTCCAGTAGGATCACTGTCAAGCTGACAGGGTTTTTTTTATTAGCCTAGTAACCAGGGGAAAGTTCTTCTATACTATATTTGTAAAGCTGGCTTTTTTGTATTTGTATTTAGATTATTAGAATCTTATTGAGCTCCAGTCTGTAATTATTCCTTGCTGCGCACACCTTTTTTATGAATGAGTGAATACAATGACTATGTAAATTCTCAGACATTTCCTTCTGACACTTTTAAATAAAAAACAAATACTGATGTGCGCCTGCTGGACACATTGTTCTTTTTAGAAAGAAAAATTGTCATCTTGCCCTGAATGACAGCTATTGACTGAGGCCTGGCCAATTGCATATAGTATATTATCTGGTTAAAGGCCAAGGCTTTCAGTATTATCGTGTTATATGACACTCCAAGAAAGAATGTTGAAGATGGCAAACCATTTTTTGGGTATTTTAAAATTTGTTTTCCTTCCCTTTATTTCTTCTAGGCACTATTTTGCATTTCTGCAGTTTTGCACAGATTCTGTTCCCATGCAAACCGATGAGGGAGAAATACTGGAGGAAGGCAGTCCCAAGGTCAGTGAGATAATGCAAATAACATTACTTGAGCAGGAGGTTTCTTGTTGAGACAGGGAATAGACATTGCAAACACTAACTTCTGAAATGATTGTATTTAAAAAGTAGAATTGAGCAAATCTAGTATTAATACTGCATTTATCCTATAAATACCTTACAGGAAATGTCCAAAGGGGAAAAAGAGGAAGTTCCTTTAAAAAAACAAAAAAAAAACCCAAAACTTTTCAATAATACTAGCCTTTTTACTGAAACTGGAAGGCCCTAAAGATTAGTGTGAAGATTCCCTGGTTCCACTTTAACCCGATTAATGCATTAGACTATTGGGTGATCAGGTCCCAAAATCACCATATACGTATTGCAAGTGGATCCATGTGCCAGAATTCTGATTCTTAAAAATTTCCTATTCTTGACATCTCACATTTTTGTGTCTTTGGATTTATTCCACAAAAGTCAC